>NC_044033.1:328761759-329062401 GCF_901765095.1 Microcaecilia unicolor | reverse complement strand
CACAAGGAGCTGCCTGTGCCTGAAGTGGGAATTCAACTCAGTTCCTCAGTTCCCCAGGACCAAAGTCCACCACCCTAACTACTAGGCCACTCCTCCAAAGAAATGGGGGCTACTCTAAGAGGAGAACTTTGCATAAGTTGTATAGGTTGGGAAATGAATGACTAAGGCCACCTGTTTAAACTACAGGAATATTTTATAAAAAGCTGAGCTTAAAAGATCCATAGAGCACCAACTGAAAACACATGTTGAAATGGTGCCTCAGATAAGAGAAAAGGTCCCCATCTGGGCACTCTGTGATCCAAGCTATAGCTGCAATCCAACATACTATGGAGGAGCAGTTGCTGTGCACTTATGGCCTACTGCTTTTGGGTGACTGGGAAAGAGATATTGATGACAAGGTAACTCCCAGACTAACTCTTATCAGTTTAAAAAAATTGTCTTTTTACGCATTGCTGGGAGTACAGAAAATGATTTTACACTTCTGGAAACAGAAGGAGCCTCCAAGTTAGGAACTGTGGCTGCAATGTAAGAGTACTCTTCAACAGTCACACACATCTACAGTGGGGGAAATAAGTATTTGATCCCTTGCTGATTTTGTAAGTTTGCCCACTGACAAAGACATGAGCAGCCCATAATTGAAGGGTAGGTTATTGGTAACAGTGAGAGATAGCACATCACAAATTAAATCCGGAAAATCACATTGTGGAAAGTATATGAATTTATTTGCATTCTGCAGAGGGAAATAAGTATTTGATCCCCCACCAACCAGTAAGAGATCTGGCCCCTACAGACCAGGTAGATGCTCCAAATCAACTCGTTACCTGCATGACAGACAGCTGTCGGCAATGGTCACCTGTATGAAAGACACCTGTCCACAGACTCAGTGAATCAGTCAGACTCTAACCTCTACAAAATGGCCAAGAGCAAGGAGCTGTCTAAGGATGTCAGGGACAAGATCATACACCTGCACAAGGCTGGAATGGGCTACAAAACCATCAGTAAGACGCTGGGCGAGAAGGAGACAACTGTTGGTGCCATAGTAAGAAAATGGAAGAAGTACAAAATGACTGTCAATCGACAAAGATCTGGGGCTCCACGCAAAATCTCACCTCGTGGGGTATCCTTGATCATGAGGAAGGTTAGAAATCAGCCTACAACTACAAGGGGGGAACTTGTCAATGATCTCAAGGCAGCTGGGACCACTGTCACCACGAAAACCATTGGTAACACATTACGACATAACGGATTGCAATCCTGCAGTGCCCGCAAGGTCCCCCTGCTCCGGAAGGCACATGTGACGGCCCGTCTGAAGTTTGCCAGTGAACACCTGGATGATGCCGAGAGTGATTGGGAGAAGGTGCTGTGGTCAGATGAGACAAAAATTGAGCTCTTTGGCATGAACTCAACTCGCCGTGTTTGGAGGAAGAGAAATGCTGCCTATGACCCAAAGAACACCGTCCCCACTGTCAAGCATGGAGGTGGAAATGTTATGTTTTGGGGGTGTTTCTCTGCTAAGGGCACAGGACTACTTCACCGCATCAATGGGAGAATGGATGGGGCCATGTACCGTACAATTCTGAGTGACAACCTCCTTCCCTCCGCCAGGGCCTTAAAAATGGGTCGTGGCTGGGTCTTCCAGCACGACAATGACCCAAAACATACAGCCAAGGCAACAAAGGAGTGGCTCAGGAAGAAGCACATTAGGGTCATGGAGTGGCCTAGCCAGTCACCAGACCTTAATCCCATTGAAAACTTATGGAGGGAGCTGAAGCTGCGAGTTGCCAAGCGACAGCCCAGAACTCTTAATGATTTAGAGATGATCTGCAAAGAGGAGTGGACCAAAATTCCTCCTGACATGTGTGCAAACCTCATCATCAACTACAGAAGACGTCTGACCGCTGTGCTTGCCAACAAGGGTTTTGCCACCAAGTATTAGGTCTTGTTTGCCAGAGGGATTAAATACTTATTTCCCTCTGCAGAATGCAAATAAATTCATATACTTTCCACAATGTGATTTTCCGGATTTAATTTGTGATGTGCTATCTCTTACTGTTACCAATAACCTACCCTTCAATTATGGGCTGCTCATGTCTTTGTCAGTGGGCAAACTTACAAAATCAGCAAGGGATCAAATACTTATTTCCCCCACTGTATACTCTCATTCAACATCCCACAACCCCTCCCCCTGCTTATCCATTCATACCTAACCAGACTAGGGAAGACAACCAAGAATAAGCACCAACCTAATGCCCGTCTCACTATATTATCACTCTGTCTATGTCCATAGTATTGCAAAAACCTCTTCCAGCATCTCGCATATTGGGCAGTCTTTAATGTTTTATTTGTACAATAGGTGCGAAGCTCTAGCTGAGCCAGAGTACTTAATAAAAAGATTTTTGGTGCTCTTACTCTTTGCAATTTGTATCTGGTCTATCTTGGTTATCTTCCGTTCTTTTTGTTGTTCTTTATCGTTTCTCAGCATTGCTGAGAACAGTTCCTTATATCTTGTTTAACTGTACAAAGAACTTGCCTTGAGTTTAGGCATCCATCTATTTATCCCAACTGACTCTATACCACCCTTCTTGTCCCCATTAATATATCTGCACTTGGCCCCTCAGCTCTATGGTAAGCTGTATTGTAGAAAAGCATTAGTGGCAGAGTTATGTTATTTGAATGTTCTAATGTGTGCTTATTAGATGTTTCATTAATATTATGCTGACATTGTATTATATCTCTGCTATTTAAATTTCAATGCTGTTAAATGTGTACATTTTTTATTCTGTTTCACATTAGTCCTATCATTAGGTTTCAATTTGCTGTTTTCAAGTTTACCTCATTTATTTTATTTGTGTTTATACTTGGTCATTTTACTATTGTAAGTTTTATGTTAAAGGGTACCCTGCTGTACACTGCCTTAGGTGAATCTCTTCATAAAGGCGGTTAATAAATCCCAATAAATAAATAAAAATAATGCTGTCCAGGTAAGCAAGAGATTTGGCCTGGTAATGGCCTCTAGGAGATACTGTATATTGCAGGCCATTTTGGCCCTATTCTCATCACTGGTGAGACCAGTGCGAGTAGACTAGATGTCTCCCTACCTTTTGGGCTTATTTTTCATAACACAGGACCAGTGCCCAGAAAGAACAAAAAAGACCAAACAAGCTGTTTCCAGAGAACTGGGCATTCAAAAGACTTCACACCTCCTTATAAATAAGGAGACATCAGATTACACAAGTGAAATTGTGGATTAGGAAAGTGCTGGAAAAAGGAAATGCAGAGTACATAAACAGAGGGGGGGACAAAGACCCAAATATTCATATCCACAAACACACCCCTCCTCAGACATATGTAGAGACTCATGTTCACGCACACACACAGTATCAAAGGGACAGGCGCAGACACTGAGACACACACAGAGAAGCAACTCTGTAATAACTTTCTAAGTACATTTGAAAGAAGCCTATTTCTATTTAAAACACCTTTATCCAAGCCACATCTGTGACCTGTAATTCAGATACAGCGGTATATCGAGTTCTGAATAAAGATAAAAACATTGTATTATTGTACTACTAACCCCACTGCCTCAGGATGTGAACCTGGGACCAAAGAAAAGAAACAAAGAATAACCTCCACCCTTAGACTTGCTGCCCACATTCGCCACGAATTAATATGTTACAAGAAATTCTACCCACTTCTCCAGCAATTAATATGTTGGAAGAAATGATTTATTTTGGGGAAAATAGCTCGAGAGCAACTCGCTACTGTTTATAATTTAAGAGCAAGCGCTGTATTTATAAGTTTTAGGATATTAATTTCTCCACCAATCACCAAAGGTGATAATTGCAATAAATTAAATATATTAAGTATATATATATTCAGAACACAAAGAGACCGTATTTTTAGATTCAAAAAAGATTGATTTAATATACAATTTCACACGAGAGGTAGGTTTTTAAGAGGAATCTTTGCAGGTAATCTGTGCTTAAAATAGAACAAAGTAGCAGGTCTAGATCAACTTACAAGTCCTTGTTACAAGCATGCTGTGGTCCAGCAGGACTGATGAGCACATGTTGAGGACAGGAGGCATCAGCAGATCCCAAGAGAGCAGCAGGTCCCAAGAGGAGGAGGTTCCAAGAGGGCAAGCTGGGCTGTTTCCAGGCCTTTTATAATGTTAGCAGAGAAGCATGGTGTGTGCATGTCTTGGATATTTTGCAAGGCATTATGGTTAATGCAGTCTGTTCACATGACCACATTATAAGTCCTTCTTTCTGCAGATGTCCTGGCGTCCATTTGTCTGATAGATGATTGAGCTTCTTTTGTCTGATAGATGGGCTTCTGAGTCTGAGTAATAGGTGGAGTTTCACTGTCTTTTGTTGCTGTAGCCTCTGTGATTGATTCTTTGGATAGGTGTTGATGGGCTTAGGTAACCACCCAGGCTAGTAGTTTTCCAGTGGAGAGGGGGGAAGTAAAGTCTTTGCAGCTGTATATTTTATATGATTTGGATCTGATCCAGCAAAACCAATAACTCTGAGAATTAAACTTATATCATGCTACATATTTCAGTAATAAACTGATACCGTTACACAAAATGACTGTCAATCGACAAAGATCTGGGGCTCCACGCAAAATCTCACCTCGTGGGGTATCCTTGATCATGAGGAAGGTTAGAAATCAGCCTACAACTACAAGGGGGGAACTTGTCAATGATCTCAAGGCAGCTGGGACCACTGTCACCACGAAAACCATTGGTAACACATTACGACATAACGGATTGCAATCCTGCAGTGCCCGCAAGGTCCCCCTGCTCCGGAAGGCACATGTGACGGCCCGTCTGAAGTTTGCCAGTGAACACCTGGATGATGCCGAGAGTGATTGGGAGAAGGTGCTGTGGTCAGATGAGACAAAAATTGAGCTCTTTGGCATGAACTCAACTCGCCGTGTTTGGAGGAAGAGAAATGCTGCCTATGACCCAAAGAACACCGTCCCCACTGTCAAGCATGGAGGTGGAAATGTTATGTTTTGGGGGTGTTTCTCTGCTAAGGGCACAGGACTACTTCACCGCATCAATGGGAGAATGGATGGGGCCATGTACCGTACAATTCTGAGTGACAACCTCCTTCCCTCCGCCAGGGCCTTAAAAATGGGTCGTGGCTGGGTCTTCCAGCACGACAATGACCCAAAACATACAGCCAAGGCAACAAAGGAGTGGCTCAGGAAGAAGCACATTAGGGTCATGGAGTGGCCTAGCCAGTCACCAGACCTTAATCCCATTGAAAACTTATGGAGGGAGCTGAAGCTGCGAGTTGCCAAGCGACAGCCCAGAACTCTTAATGATTTAGAGATGATCTGCAAAGAGGAGTGGACCAAAATTCCTCCTGACATGTGTGCAAACCTCATCATCAACTACAGAAGACGTCTGACCGCTGTGCTTGCCAACAAGGGTTTTGCCACCAAGTATTAGGTCTTGTTTGCCAGAGGGATTAAATACTTATTTCCCTCTGCAGAATGCAAATAAATTCATATACTTTCCACAATGTGATTTTCCGGATTTAATTTGTGATGTGCTATCTCTTACTGTTACCAATAACCTACCCTTCAATTATGGGCTGCTCATGTCTTTGTCAGTGGGCAAACTTACAAAATCAGCAAGGGATCAAATACTTATTTCCCCCACTGTATACTCTCATTCAACATCCCACAACCCCTCCCCCTGCTTATCCATTCATACCTAACCAGACTAGGGAAGACAACCAAGAATAAGCACCAACCTAATGCCCGTCTCACTATATTATCACTCTGTCTATGTCCATAGTATTGCAAAAACCTCTTCCAGCATCTCGCATATTGGGCAGTCTTTAATGTTTTATTTGTACAATAGGTGCGAAGCTCTAGCTGAGCCAGAGTACTTAATAAAAAGATTTTTGGTGCTCTTACTCTTTGCAATTTGTATCTGGTCTATCTTGGTTATCTTCCGTTCTTTTTGTTGTTCTTTATCGTTTCTCAGCATTGCTGAGAACAGTTCCTTATATCTTGTTTAACTGTACAAAGAACTTGCCTTGAGTTTAGGCATCCATCTATTTATCCCAACTGACTCTATACCACCCTTCTTGTCCCCATTAATATATCTGCACTTGGCCCCTCAGCTCTATGGTAAGCTGTATTGTAGAAAAGCATTAGTGGCAGAGTTATGTTATTTGAATGTTCTAATGTGTGCTTATTAGATGTTTCATTAATATTATGCTGACATTGTATTATATCTCTGCTATTTAAATTTCAATGCTGTTAAATGTGTACATTTTTTATTCTGTTTCACATTAGTCCTATCATTAGGTTTCAATTTGCTGTTTTCAAGTTTACCTCATTTATTTTATTTGTGTTTATACTTGGTCATTTTACTATTGTAAGTTTTATGTTAAAGGGTACCCTGCTGTACACTGCCTTAGGTGAATCTCTTCATAAAGGCGGTTAATAAATCCCAATAAATAAATAAAAATAATGCTGTCCAGGTAAGCAAGAGATTTGGCCTGGTAATGGCCTCTAGGAGATACTGTATATTGCAGGCCATTTTGGCCCTATTCTCATCACTGGTGAGACCAGTGCGAGTAGACTAGATGTCTCCCTACCTTTTGGGCTTATTTTTCATAACACAGGACCAGTGCCCAGAAAGAACAAAAAAGACCAAACAAGCTGTTTCCAGAGAACTGGGCATTCAAAAGACTTCACACCTCCTTATAAATAAGGAGACATCAGATTACACAAGTGAAATTGTGGATTAGGAAAGTGCTGGAAAAAGGAAATGCAGAGTACATAAACAGAGGGGGGGACAAAGACCCAAATATTCATATCCACAAACACACCCCTCCTCAGACATATGTAGAGACTCATGTTCACGCACACACACAGTATCAAAGGGACAGGCGCAGACACTGAGACACACACAGAGAAGCAACTCTGTAATAACTTTCTAAGTACATTTGAAAGAAGCCTATTTCTATTTAAAACACCTTTATCCAAGCCACATCTGTGACCTGTAATTCAGATACAGCGGTATATCGAGTTCTGAATAAAGATAAAAACATTGTATTATTGTACTACTAACCCCACTGCCTCAGGATGTGAACCTGGGACCAAAGAAAAGAAACAAAGAATAACCTCCACCCTTAGACTTGCTGCCCACATTCGCCACGAATTAATATGTTACAAGAAATTCTACCCACTTCTCCAGCAATTAATATGTTGGAAGAAATGATTTATTTTGGGGAAAATAGCTCGAGAGCAACTCGCTACTGTTTATAATTTAAGAGCAAGCGCTGTATTTATAAGTTTTAGGATATTAATTTCTCCACCAATCACCAAAGGTGATAATTGCAATAAATTAAATATATTAAGTATATATATATTCAGAACACAAAGAGACCGTATTTTTAGATTCAAAAAAGATTGATTTAATATACAATTTCACACGAGAGGTAGGTTTTTAAGAGGAATCTTTGCAGGTAATCTGTGCTTAAAATAGAACAAAGTAGCAGGTCTAGATCAACTTACAAGTCCTTGTTACAAGCATGCTGTGGTCCAGCAGGACTGATGAGCACATGTTGAGGACAGGAGGCATCAGCAGATCCCAAGAGAGCAGCAGGTCCCAAGAGGAGGAGGTTCCAAGAGGGCAAGCTGGGCTGTTTCCAGGCCTTTTATAATGTTAGCAGAGAAGCATGGTGTGTGCATGTCTTGGATATTTTGCAAGGCATTATGGTTAATGTAGTCTGTTCACATGACCACATTATAAGTCCTTCTTTCTGCAGATGTCCTGGCGTCCATTTGTCTGATAGATGATTGAGCTTCTTTTGTCTGATAGATGGGCTTCTGAGTCTGAGTAATAGGTGGAGTTTCACTGTCTTTTGTTGCTGTAGCCTCTGTGATTGATTCTTTGGATAGGTGTTGATGGGCTTAGGTAACCACCCAGGCTAGTAGTTTTCCAGTGGAGAGGGGGGAAGTAAAGTCTTTGCAGCTGTATATTTTATATGATTTGGATCTGATCCAGCAAAACCAATAACTCTGAGAATTAAACTTATATCATGCTACATATTTCAGTAATAAACTGATACCGTTACACAAAATGACTGTCAATCGACAAAGATCTGGGGCTCCACGCAAAATCTCACCTCGTGGGGTATCCTTGATCATGAGGAAGGTTAGAAATCAGCCTACAACTACAAGGGGGGAACTTGTCAATGATCTCAAGGCAGCTGGGACCACTGTCACCACGAAAACCATTGGTAACACATTACGACATAACGGATTGCAATCCTGCAGTGCCCGCAAGGTCCCCCTGCTCCGGAAGGCACATGTGACGGCCCGTCTGAAGTTTGCCAGTGAACACCTGGATGATGCCGAGAGTGATTGGGAGAAGGTGCTGTGGTCAGATGAGACAAAAATTGAGCTCTTTGGCATGAACTCAACTCGCCGTGTTTGGAGGAAGAGAAATGCTGCCTATGACCCAAAGAACACCGTCCCCACTGTCAAGCATGGAGGTGGAAATGTTATGTTTTGGGGGTGTTTCTCTGCTAAGGGCACAGGACTACTTCACCGCATCAATGGGAGAATGGATGGGGCCATGTACCGTACAATTCTGAGTGACAACCTCCTTCCCTCCGCCAGGGCCTTAAAAATGGGTCGTGGCTGGGTCTTCCAGCACGACAATGACCCAAAACATACAGCCAAGGCAACAAAGGAGTGGCTCAGGAAGAAGCACATTAGGGTCATGGAGTGGCCTAGCCAGTCACCAGACCTTAATCCCATTGAAAACTTATGGAGGGAGCTGAAGCTGCGAGTTGCCAAGCGACAGCCCAGAACTCTTAATGATTTAGAGATGATCTGCAAAGAGGAGTGGACCAAAATTCCTCCTGACATGTGTGCAAACCTCATCATCAACTACAGAAGACGTCTGACCGCTGTGCTTGCCAACAAGGGTTTTGCCACCAAGTATTAGGTCTTGTTTGCCAGAGGGATTAAATACTTATTTCCCTCTGCAGAATGCAAATAAATTCATATACTTTCCACAATGTGATTTTCCGGATTTAATTTGTGATGTGCTATCTCTTACTGTTACCAATAACCTACCCTTCAATTATGGGCTGCTCATGTCTTTGTCAGTGGGCAAACTTACAAAATCAGCAAGGGATCAAATACTTATTTCCCCCACTGTATACTCTCATTCAACATCCCACAACCCCTCCCCCTGCTTATCCATTCATACCTAACCAGACTAGGGAAGACAACCAAGAATAAGCACCAACCTAATGCCCGTCTCACTATATTATCACTCTGTCTATGTCCATAGTATTGCAAAAACCTCTTCCAGCATCTCGCATATTGGGCAGTCTTTAATGTTTTATTTGTACAATAGGTGCGAAGCTCTAGCTGAGCCAGAGTACTTAATAAAAAGATTTTTGGTGCTCTTACTCTTTGCAATTTGTATCTGGTCTATCTTGGTTATCTTCCGTTCTTTTTGTTGTTCTTTATCGTTTCTCAGCATTGCTGAGAACAGTTCCTTATATCTTGTTTAACTGTACAAAGAACTTGCCTTGAGTTTAGGCATCCATCTATTTATCCCAACTGACTCTATACCACCCTTCTTGTCCCCATTAATATATCTGCACTTGGCCCCTCAGCTCTATGGTAAGCTGTATTGTAGAAAAGCATTAGTGGCAGAGTTATGTTATTTGAATGTTCTAATGTGTGCTTATTAGATGTTTCATTAATATTATGCTGACATTGTATTATATCTCTGCTATTTAAATTTCAATGCTGTTAAATGTGTACATTTTTTATTCTGTTTCACATTAGTCCTATCATTAGGTTTCAATTTGCTGTTTTCAAGTTTACCTCATTTATTTTATTTGTGTTTATACTTGGTCATTTTACTATTGTAAGTTTTATGTTAAAGGGTACCCTGCTGTACACTGCCTTAGGTGAATCTCTTCATAAAGGCGGTTAATAAATCCCAATAAATAAATAAAAATAATGCTGTCCAGGTAAGCAAGAGATTTGGCCTGGTAATGGCCTCTAGGAGATACTGTATATTGCAGGCCATTTTGGCCCTATTCTCATCACTGGTGAGACCAGTGCGAGTAGACTAGATGTCTCCCTACCTTTTGGGCTTATTTTTCATAACACAGGACCAGTGCCCAGAAAGAACAAAAAAGACCAAACAAGCTGTTTCCAGAGAACTGGGCATTCAAAAGACTTCACACCTCCTTATAAATAAGGAGACATCAGATTACACAAGTGAAATTGTGGATTAGGAAAGTGCTGGAAAAAGGAAATGCAGAGTACATAAACAGAGGGGGGGACAAAGACCCAAATATTCATATCCACAAACACACCCCTCCTCAGACATATGTAGAGACTCATGTTCACGCACACACACAGTATCAAAGGGACAGGCGCAGACACTGAGACACACACAGAGAAGCAACTCTGTAATAACTTTCTAAGTACATTTGAAAGAAGCCTATTTCTATTTAAACACCTTTATCCAAGCCACATCTGTGACCTGTAATTCAGATACAGCGGTATATCGAGTTCTGAATAAAGATAAAAACATTGTATTATTGTACTACTAACCCCACTGCCTCAGGATGTGAACCTGGGACCAAAGAAAAGAAACAAAGAATAACCTCCACCCTCCTCACATCCTCTATAGTCTTCAATAGAGGTGAGTTGCAATTCACCGCTAGGGGTCAGTCTACCAAATAAGGTATAGTAATCAGGACAATGCTTTGTGGTAGACTGACCCCTAGTGGTACATCACAACACACCACTAGGGATCAAATGTCACTATTTTGGATTATGACAGTACTGAAGGCAGGAATGAGTGAACATTGCACCTGGCTAGCTAGAATTGATGTGCATGGGGAGGGTCTAGAGGAGTCTGGGGAGGGGAGGTGGTACACTAGACCAGTGTTTCTAGAGTTTCAACTCAAGTACCCCCTAAGTCAAATAAAATTTAACCATGTACTCCTGAGCTCCAATCAGCAAAGATTTTGAAATGGACATTCCAAAAAAACTGATATATTCTAATCACAAAATAGAAAATAAAATTACTTTTTCTACATTTGTTGTCTGGTCATCCAAGCTCTGGCTTCTCTTAACTCTTGTTATTTTTCTCTCTTCTCCTTTTCCGTTCAGCTTTCTTCAATTTATTTTCCATTCCTTTCATTAACTGTATCCTCTCCCCCCTTCCACCCAGCATCTCCCCTCTCTCTCTACTCTTCCACCCAGCGTCTTCCCTCTTTCTTTCTTTCTCCCTTTCCTGTGTCTACCCTTACATCTTTGGTCCCTCAACCGATGCTGCTGCTGCTGCTTCTCCACACCAGCAGCAGCAAAACAACCCGAAGTAGTTTTGGTTGTTCAGGAAGTTGAATAGGAAATTGATGTCAGAAGGGACAAAGAACCTGCAGAGCCGACAGGGCCATAGTCTCCATATGTGCACTGAGAATGCTTCAGGTCGTTTTGTCACTTCTACTACAGGTCTGGAGCAGCAGCAGCAGTAGTAGCAGTAGCAGTGGGGGGCAGCAATGGGAAGGAGATGAGGAAGGTCAGCATCTGCTGAGGTCTTGCGTACCCTTTGGTATGCACATTGCCGCATGTTGAGAACTAGAGGGCGACCAAAACCACATTCTCAGTTTCAACCAAAACCAAATCAGTCTAAATTTACTTTTCAGTTTTGGCTGAAACCACAGCAGAAACAAAAACAATGTGTCCCCTACCCTGGCAGAGAAAGCGAGTCCTCCCAGGCCAGAACTCCTGACCCCCCCCCCCCCCCCAGCACAGAAAGTGAGTCCCACCAGGCTGACCACCCTCCCTGCCCCCAAAGGCCCTTCCTGGGCCTACCTTTAAATGCCCTGGTGGTTTAATGACCTCTCTTGGGCAGGAACGATCCCCAGTCGGTCCTGCCTATGCCAGTTCCAGTCTAAAAATGGCTGTCAGAGCAGAAGTCTCGTAAGGCTGCCATGGGAAGTCTCATCAGCCATTCTGACTAAGGAACAGGCAGGGGCAGGACAGGCTGGGATTGTTTCTGCCCAGAAGAAGCCACTAGACCACAGGTGGTGAAAGGATGGAGGGGTGCTCAGCCTGGCGGGACCCATGCTCGTGGTTCCTGTGGTGGGGGGGAGAGACAGACAGAGAATGGGCCCCGCCAGGCTGAGCCAGCCACCCAGACCACAAATAATGACTGAACCTGGATTTTGGGCCGCTTTCAGTGCCAAACCTGAAACTGAAACCGAAATTTGTCGGCCTCTATTGAGAACCTCTGCACTAAGGAAGCAATTCTACAAAAGGGTGCTAAAAATTAGGCACCCAAAATCTGAGCACTAAGATAGCATTCTATAACGGCATCTGAGTGCCCTGATTCCATTACAGAATAGAGCCCAAGATGGGCACCAACATTCAGGCACCTAACTTCAGGTGCTCAAATTTAGGCGCCCATACTTACACCATAAAAAAGGCAGGTATAAGTGTAGGTGTCTACATTTTGGCACTGAGGTGTGCAACTTACAGTATTCTATAAGTTTGGTGCCTGTCTGACCCACCCATGCTCCAACCACATACACTCCCTCTTTACAGTTACACACTAAATCACTTAGGTGCTGACTTTATAGAATAGTGCCTAAGTGCAGTAAGGCAGCTAACTGCTATTTGAGTGCCTAAAGTTAGGTGCCTAACTGCTGCTTAACTTGTAGCACACTATATATAATTAAAGGATAGACTACTAGGAATGCTTTCCTTTTTTTAAATGTTGGGGTTGGGGTATGGTGGGGTCAGGGGCTACTAGCCTACCAGGGATAGTCTGGGAGCTGGCTACCTTTCTTGGGGGGGGGGGGGGGGGATCAGGTTGGCTATCTTGTCCTGGGGAGGGAGTCAGGTCAGGTCGGCTCTTTGTCCCAGGGGGTGGATTGAATCAGGTTGGCTACCTTCAGGTCAGTGTCTGGGGCAAATGCAAACCAGCAACATTTTTTTTTTAATATCACCCTTCCTGTCAGTGTGTGAGCCAATCACATACCCACACACTGGCAAGAAGCATGACATTTCAAAATGAGCTGCAGATTACTAACACAATTTTAACACACCAGTAAATTACATGCTTATTGATCACTGCATCCCTTGGTAAGTTTTTTGCGGGAGCTTCATGCAGAAGCTATGCGGTCAGCAGCTCAAATGCAAGCCTTTCTGCATTGGCCCCTCGGTGACACTGCAGGGAATAGGGAGGGAAAGAGAAGCAGTGGTTATTGCATTAACGTACCAGCACCTTGTGGAAATAGAGTCTGATGAGTTGCTAGTGGAATACATTTTCTGGTGGAATTCTTGAGGGTTGGCTACACTACTACAAACCTCTGCCATAATGGTCTTATTATTTCTGAGGGTTTTAATAGCTCTTTTAATTTCTATAGGAAATTTCTGTGCACCATTTAGAAAGGGAAGATTTTCATTGCCCAGTCAGCTATCTGATCCATCAAAGATGACAACTCAAATTTAAATAGCTGTTTATCAATACTAGCAATGGCTTCTAAAATCTGTTTTGTCAACTTAATTCTTCTCTAGATAGAAGTTTGACATTATTAACTTGCCTCATAATTTATGTCTTTAAATTCCAGAATAAATGTTTATGAGGTTTCCTGAGATTCTTATAGAAATGTTGGTTTGTGAGGCAAAATAAGTGAATGGTAAATCAGATTCAAAAGAATGAATCCTCCCTCAGAGAGTAATAATTTTCTCTAAAAAATAGACCTGCCCCTGGCTGATATGCAGAACTAAGTTTTTTAAGTGCTATGAATGCATGATCCATAAGATGGATTTTCCTTACAATTTTTAGCTGTAAGGAAAATTAATCTGGAATGAAGAATACAATAAGAACATGAGAATAGCCATACTGGGTCCGACCAATGATCCATCTCCAAAATGGCAAATTCAGGTTACAAGTACCTGACAGAATCCTTGCTAGTGGCAAGATTCATGTTACTAATCCCAGAGACGTGGCTTTCTCCATGTCTATCTCAATAGCAGACGATGGACCTTTCCTCCAGGAACCTGTTCAAACGGTTTTTAAACCCAGATACACTAAAGTCTGATACCACATCCTCTGGCAATGAGTTCCAGAGCTTAACTATTCATTGAGTGAAAAACTATTTCTTCCTGTTTTTTTTAAAGGAGTACCGTGTAACTTCCTTGAGTGTCTCCTGGTCTTTGTACATTTTGAAAGAGTGAAAGATCAATTCACTTTTGCCCATTCTACAGCACTCAGGCTTTTGTAGACTTCTATCACATCCCCTCCCCCCCAGCTGTCTCTTTTCCAAGCTAATCAACCGTAACCTTTTTAACCTTTCCTCATGAGGAGTTCCATCCCCTTAAGTCTCCCATCTTTGAACCTTTTCTAATTCTGCTATATCTTTTTTTAAGATATGGCAACCAGAATTGCACACAATACTCAAGGTGTGGTCACACATGACGTGATAAAGAGGCATTATAATATTCTTTGTCTTATTTTCTATCCCTTTCCTAATAATTCCTAGCATTCTGTGTGCCTTTTTAGCCACTTCCACACACTTGGAAGAAGATTTCAGCGTACTATCCACAATGACACTTTTTCTTGGGTGCTCACTCCTAGGGTAGAATCTAGCATCAAAGAACTATAATTTGGATTATTCTTCCCAATGTGCAACACTTTGCACTTGTTCATATTAAATCTCATCTGCCATTGGATGCCCAGTCTTCCAACTTCCTAAGGTCTTCCTGCAATTTTTCACAATCTGCATCTGTTTTAACAACTTTAAATATGTTAAAAAGCACCAGTCCCAATACAGATCCTTGAGGCTCTCCACTATTCACCCTCCTCCACCAAGAGAATTGGCCATTTAACCCTACCCTCTGTTTTTTATCCATCAACCAATTCCTAATCTACAACAGAACTGTGCCTCCTATCCAATGGGTTTTTAATTTTCTCAAATCTGAAAATCTAGATACACTACCTCAACCAGCTCACCTTTAGTCACATGTTTATTCACACATCTACAGAAATGAAGCAAATTGGTGAGGCAAGACTTCCCTTGGCTGGATCCATGTTGGCTCTGTCCCATTAAACCATGTTTGTCTATATGTTCAGTGATTTTCTTCTTTATAATAGCTTCCACTATTTTGCCCAGCACTGAAGTCAAGCTTACTGGTCTGTAATTTCCCAAATCACCCCGGATCACTTTTTTAAAAATAGGCATTACATTGGCCACCCTCCAATCAGGAACAGGACTGTCAGATTTGAGAAAAATAGATGCAATATTCTGTAGAGGGTAACCCAAGAATCCTTCAGCCACATCTCCCTTTGATCATAATTGCAAGATCCAGTTCTATCAGTTCTTGATAAGGTGCAATTAAACTTAATGGCTAAATGTAGTAGACCTAATACATTCATCTTTAACATCTTAAAAATACGCTCAAATATGTGTCCTCTCTAGATTTGCCAATTTGATGAACCTGGAAACATTCATAAGTTTGTCAAAATGAATTGACAAACCTTTTAGGAAGAAAAATCTGAGGTGGATTTCAGCAGATAGACAGGCCATTTTCAGATTTTCCAAGCAGACCTTTTCAGCTTTCTTCAGATTTTCCTCAAATCTTCCTGAAAAAAATCTGAGATTTTACCAGATCTGGGGAAAGTCTGAAATGTCCATCAACTTGCATCTGGTCTAATTGTCCAAACTGATCACACAAGTCTATTCCTGCCTGTGAGATTAAGAACGCTTGACTGTAAATTACGTCTGCATTTTCGCTAAAATTTGTTATCAAAATTAATCGCACAATTAAAGGTATGTTACTTATTTATTTCCCCACTGCAGCTCCTTGTGACTCTGGGCAACTCACTTAATACTCCATTGCCCAGAGTCACAAGGAGCTGCAATGGGACAAAATAAAACCCAAAATATCTTTATTCACATAATTAATTACAATTATCAAATTTTAATCAAAATGCAGCCCTAAAAAAAAGTAAAGAAAAAAGTAATGAAAAAATAAGCAATACAAAAAAATTACAAATTAAATCGAAAACAGCATACAGAATAGCTATAATCAGCCTTACAGTTTTCACAGCCTACTTCAGAACAGCAAGCCTACTGTAAATATATTTGAATTGCTGTTTTTGAGCTTGAAACTGCTCTCATCATACTGCATAGACCAAGGTCTTAGAGTTTTGGGGTGGAGATTCAAAGAATCAAGAGTACAATATAACTTAAGAGGCTGATGTTTTCTCTCAGTGTAATTTTATTTATTTATTACATTTTTATCCCACATTTCCCCACCTATTAGTAGGCTCAATGTGGCTTACATAGTACTGGAGAGGTCTTTGCAGGCTCCAGTGTGAACAAATACAGGTGATGTTGTGGTAAGATCAAGTTCATGTGGAACAGCCACATTAGGGAATCGGAGAACAGAAGAGTTGTGTTATGTCCATTATGTGCTTTAGTTTGGTTGTGTTGCAGAGATTAGGCATTTAAGTTGGATCGGTAGGGTATGCCTTTTAAACAGGTTGGTTTTTAGTGATTTCCGGAATTTTAGGTGGTTGTACGTCATTTTCAAGGCTTTTGGTAATGCGTTCCACAGTTGTGTGCTTATGTAGGAAAAACTAAATGCGTAAGTTGTTTTGTATTTAAGTCCTTTACAGCTTGGGTAGTGCAGATTTAGATAAGATCGTGTTGATTCAGATGTATTTCTAATTGGTAAGTCGATCAAGTCTGTCATGTAACTCAGGGTTTCTCCGTAGATGATTTTGTGAATCAGGGTGCAGATTTTGAAGGCGATGCGTTCTTTGATTGGGAGCCAGTGTAGTTTTTCGCAGAGGGGTTTTGTGCTTTCAAATCACATTTTACCAAATATAAGCCTAGCTGCCGTGTTTTGAGCAGTCTGAAGTTTAAGGTTTGTTCTTTACATCCCGCATAAATTCCATTGCAGTAATCTAAGTGGCTTAGTACCATTGATTGTATCAGGTTGCAAAATATTTCCCTCGGGAAGAATTGCTTCACGCATTTGAGTTTCCACATTGAGTGGAACATTTTCTTTGTTGTGGATGCCATTTGGCTCTCTAGTGTTAAGTTACGGTCCATTGTAACGCCAAGGATTTTCAAGCTGTCTGTGATAGGAAGGGTGTTGGTACTTGTGGGGATGTCCGCGCTGAGTTGGGATGAGAGGATGAGACATTGAGTCTTTTCTTTATTTTTAGTTGAAATGCATTTGCCCATGAATCCATGATGTTCAGACCGAGCTTGATTTTGTTGGTGATTTCTGTCAGTTTGGTTTTGTAAGGAATGTATATTGTGACATTGCCTGCATATATAAAAGGGTTAAGGCCATGGTTGGATAAGGACTTGGCAAGTGGGGTCATCATTAAGTTGAATAGGATAGGTGATAGCGGTGATCCTTGCGGTACTCCACAGTCTGCTTTCCACGGTGATGATATGTTTGAATTTGATTTTACTTGATATGTTCTTGTGGTTAGGAAGCCCTTGATCCAGTTAAGTATGTTTCACCAATCACGAACTTATCTAGTAATCTTATTAATATAGTATGGTTTACCATGTCGAATGCACTAGACATGTCGAATTGGAGGAGAAGGATGTTTTTGTCTGTTGTTATTTCCTGCTTGAATTTGGCTAGATGAGTAATATTGTTTCCGTGCTGTGGAGGGGGCGAAAGCCTGACTGATTCGTGTAATATTGAGAATTTGTTTGGTTACCATGCTTTCCATCAGTTTGACCACCAACGGGATAGATGCTACTGGACGGTAGTTAGTGATTTCGTTAGTTTTATTCTTGGTATCTTTCGTTATTGGGGTGAGTAGGATATTGCCATTTTCCTTAGGGAAGAGGCCTTGCTGACACATGTAATTTAGCTGGGATGTGAGGTCTGCTCTGAAGCGGTCAGGGGCGGATTTCATTAGGTAGCTGGGACAGGTATCTAGTTTACAGTGAATGTTGGAAAACCTACTAATCGCCTGGGTAACTGTTTCAATGGTAAGGAGGGCGAAGTTTAACCAGGTCCAATCTGCCGGGTATTCTCCAATGGTTGGGTCCAATTCATTAAGAAAGTTTTCAATGTAGGTATTGTTCTGAGGTAGCGTGTTGCGTAGGTTTACAATTTTTTCATTGAAGTACTTCGCAACTTTATCTGCAGATGGGATGTCTGTATTCGTGGTAGTGACCAAGTTGGTGTAGGAGTTTGTTCACGAGTTGGTATAATTTCTTCATGTCTTTGTAATCTTTCCCTATTTTGGTTTTATAGTATGATCTTTTGGCCTGTCTTATTGTGTATTTGTATTTTCTTTGTATTTGTTTCCATGTGTTGAGTGTATGTTCATCTTTTGTTTTATTCCATGGTCGTTCGAGTTTCCTGGTTTGTGTTTTTAACTTTTTCAGTTCATCGTTGAACCATGGTGTCGAGTTATGCTGCTAACTGTAGACATAAATAAAAATGAAGCAACTCAAATCAATGTAACTTGTTGCTTAATAGGAACCAAGAGTCTCTTTGATGTTTGTGTTAGTATATGAACAAAAAAATTATGATTCAGCACAAAAACAAAAAATATTAAGGAAAACTAAATAGGCTCCATATTGCATCTGAGAAATTTCCCTTGATGTTGACACCTCCTGTCTAAAATGTATCATTCAATTCCAGTTGGAATAAGGCAAAACCAATCAAGATTTAAGAGCAGCATTTTAGAAAGGATGTACAAATCAGAATCGAGACATGCAGGTTGGGCCATCTCATATTCCACTAGTATTTTAGAACAGGATCTGCCAACATAGAGCCTGTTCTAAAATAGATTGAGAAATGGACATTTATGCACTGGTTATATGCAGCTGGAGTATCTATTTTATAAACAGGTCTAAAATATCAATGGATGCAACATGGGGTACAGAAGCATGTACATTATGAAATAAGTATGTGCTAGAAAATACGTTTACATTGGCAGTTTTAGAAACATAAACATTTTGTTGTACTCCCGTGACTTTAGGGTTTGACTTGTTTAAAGTCACAGGAGTACAACAAAATGTTCACAAGCAGTGGACAGAAAGAAAATAACCACAGGTTTGAATGGGGGAATAAATATCATTGAAGTACCAATGAAGAGTGTGGAGGAAGTCTCATCATAAAGTAACGTGTAGTGGAAAATTACAATTTTTATACTACAACAATGTTAGAAAAGAAGTGGCTTTAAGATCAGCATTCAGCTTGCCAGTGTAAGCGTAATGACATTTTAGTAAGAGAGTTTAGATTGAAGAACATTTTCTAACATGAAGGAGTCACAGAGTGGAAAAATAACAAGGAGTAAACAAATTTTAAAACGTCATAAAATAATAAATATTATTATATGTATGGGACATCTCTGTATCTCTTCAGTTAATCTGTGTGAGTTAAGGTGAAGAGTATGAATGTGGTAGGTTGTGAAAGAAGGTGTGTTAGAATTGTGGATGTGAAAGATAGGAAAAGTAGAACTTGGTAAAATGCATTGTAGCATTGTTGGAAAAAAACTTTAATGTTTTAAATATCTTTTTGATACTAATAAAAGAATTAATACTTATTGTAGTTACTTTATAAGGAAAGTTATTAAAGTTTAGTAACTAGAGTGAAAATTTAGAATCTCATTGTAGTAGGTTGGTTTATACGCTCCTTTCCCTAAGAGATCCCATGTGCCTGTCCCATGTTTTCTTAAATTCAGACACAATCATTGTCTCCACGTGTCTACCACTCTTTCTGTGAAAAAGTATTTTCTTAGAATACCCCTAAACCTATAACCTTAACTTCATCCTATGCCCTCTCATACCAGAGTTTTCCTTCATTTGAAAGAGGCTCACCTCCTGTACATTAATGCCACAGAGGTATTTAAATGTCATTATCATATCCCCTCTCTCCCACCTTTCTTCCAGAGTATACATATTGAGGTCTATAAGTCTGCATACGCTTTATGACAGAGACCACTGATCAATTCTGTAGCCACCCTCTGGACCGACTCCATCCTCTTTATATCTTTTTGTAGATGCAGTCTCCAGAATTGCACACCGTATTCTAAATGGGGCCTCACCAAAGACTTATAAAAGGGCACTAACATCTCTCTTTTCCTGCTGGTCATTCCTCTCCCTATGCTCCAGAGCATGCTTCTGGCTTTGACCATCACCTTTTCTACCTGTTTGGTCACCTTAAGATCATCAGCTACGATCAGCCCCAAGTCCCACTCTTCTTTCGTATACAGAAGTACTTCACACCCTATACTATACCATTCGTTTGGATTTTTGTAACCCAAGTGCATGACCTTGCATTTTTTTTGCATTAAACCTTAGTTGCCAATTACTGGAGCATTCTTCAAGCTTTGAAAGATCTCTCCTCATGCTATCCATACCCTCCGAAGTGTCCGCTCTATTACAGAGTTTGATATCCTCCGAAGAGAGACAAACCTTACCAGACAGTCCTTCCGCAATATCACTCACAAAGATGTTAAAAAGAGCCGGCCCAAAGATCGATCCCTGTGGTATACCATGGATAACATCCTTTTCCTCAGACCAAACTCCATTTACCACTACCCTCCTTCTCCTTCCATTTAACCAGTTCTTAACCCAGTCTATCACTTTAGATCCCATACCAAGGGCACTCAGTTTATTTATCAGTCCCCTGTGCAAAATCGTGTCAAAGGCTTTGCTAAAAAGTGCACCATATCTAGAGCCCCTCCCATGTCCAACTGTTTGGTCACCCAGTCAAAGAAATCAATCAGATTTGTCTGACAAGACCTGCCTCTAGTGAAATCATACTGCCTTGGGTCCTGCAATCCATTTGATTTGAGAAACCTCACACTCCTCTGCTTTAGAAGGGTTTCCATTAGTTTACTCACCACTGAGATCATACTAACAGGTTTGCAACTCCCAACCTCCTCCTTACTTATGCTCTTGTGCAGAGGAACTACATGTGCCCTTCTCCAGTCCTCCGGACCATTCCAGACTCAAAAGAAGCATTGAAGAGGTCAGAGAGTGGAGCTTCCAGAACTCCAAGTTTTTGAGTACCCTCAGATGTATCCCATTAGGCCCCATCATTTTGTCTATTTTTAGTTTAGCTAGCTCCTCATGAACACAGTTTACTGAAAATGAGTCCTGGTCTACCACATATCCATTCCCTTTAACATTTGTTTTCTGTGGTCCCACCCCCAGCCTTTCATCCATGAACACAGAACAGAAATTGTTGTTAAGCAGTTCAGCTTTATCCTTATTAGCTTCTACATATTCCTCCCCTTCACCCTTAAGCCTCACAAGGTCATTTTGGCACTTCCTCCTATCACTTACATATCTAAAAAGAAAATGTCTTGACCTCAGTTTTACCAAATTGGCTATCTTTTCTTCCATTTGCATCTTGGTATTTTGGGGACAGGAAAATATATTCAAATACACCAGGCATCTCACCTTGAGCTACTACTGAAAAATATGTGAGCTAAATCCAAACAAATAAGCAAACTACGACTAAAATATTCTATAACTGGCTTTGTCCTTCCAGCCCAGGAGCCTGCCATTCACAAAACGCAGCTAAACTATGCTTGTGTGAGAAAAACATGTGCTTAACCAGCTTGCCTCCTTGGCAAGTGGGACAGACCACTTGTACGTAGTTCCAGTGGCGTACCTAGGGTAGTTGACACCCGGGGCCGGTCATTTTTTAACACCCCCCCCCCCCCCCCCCCCCCAAAAAAAAAATCCAGTACTAGGCATGCCGAGAATACAAAACACTCAGGACCTTTAGAGAAATTCTACCATACCATAAGCAGTCATTTCTACGAGTCACACAAGGAAAAGGAAAGCATCTTAAACACTACAGTGAGCACTAGAACATCAATTCACCTATTGTAAAACGAAACCAGACAGAATAGTACAGATCGTAGATCCTGCACAGTCAATGCCAACTGAAAGCCATGTCTTTTTCACAAACACAGATACACCCTAATCCACTATAGGATAAGTAATCATAAACTTTCTATTTAGACAAAAATTAAACTGAACCCCCAATGCCAGACTCTGCATACAATGCAACACCACAGAAACAGAAACTGTCCCCTAGTACTGTGCAAAATATAAAGACAGCAGATGTAAATTTGAAAAAAAACTAACAAGTACCAATCACCACTTTACAAATTAACAAATAGAAATAAAACAAATATAGAAAGTAAAATAATACCATTTTATTGGACTAATACATTTAGCTTTCAGAGGCCAAAACCTCCGTCCTCGGGTCAGTACAGTATAGTGCTGTTACAGTATCCTATCCTGACCTGAGGAAGGGGGTTTTGTTCTCCGAAAGTTAGTCAAAATGTATTAAAATTAGTCCAATAAAAAGATTACCTTGTTTACATGTTCCATTATAAACATTTATTAACACAGCTACAATACTACTTTATCCTAAAGCAAAAAAATATATATATATTTTATTTACAGTTTGTTGTCTCTGGTTTCTGCTTTCCTCATCTTCTTTTCACCATCTTCCTTCCATCCAGCATCTGTCTTCGTTCTCTGCCATCCAGTGTCAGCCCTCTCTGCTGTCCCCTCCATCCAATGTCTGTCCTCTCACCCTGCTTCTTCCATCCACATCTGCCCTCTATCTCTGCCCCTTCCATTCACTGTCTGCCCTTTCCCTTCCATCCACTCCACTGTCTGCCCTTTCTCTCTGCCCCTTCAATCCACCATTTGCCCTCCCTCTCCCATCCATCCAGGGTCTGCCCTCCCTCTCATCCCCCTTCCATCTAGGATCTGTCCCTTTTTTCAGCCCCCAGTTCCAGTCCCCTTCTCCCCTCCCCTTCTCCTGTCTGTGACCCCCACCCCAGTCCTCTTCTCCCCTCTGAACACCCCCACCCCAGTCCCCTTCTCCCCTCCCCTTCTCCTGAGACCCCCACCCCAGTCCCCTCCCCTCTCCCTTTTCCCCTCTGAACACCCCCAGCCCAGTCCCCTTCTCCCCTCCCCTTCCCTTCCTTCTCCCGTCTGAGATCCCCACTCCAGTCCCCTTCTCCCCTCCCCTGTCTGAGACCCCCACCCCAGTCCCCTTCTCCCCTCCCCGTCTCCCATCTGAGATCCCCAACCCAGTCCCCTTCTCCCCTCCCCTTCTCCCGTCTGAGACCCCCACCCCAGTCCCCTTCTCCCCTCCCCTTTTCCCCTCTGAACACCCCCACCCGAGTCCCTTTCGCCCCTCTCCTTCCCCACCTCAGTCCCATTCTCACTACTCTCTGAATCAGCGAAGCAGCATCGCAGGCAGCGCCTCGTCTGCCCTGCTTGTAAAAATCAAATCTCCTTCTCCTCGTCTTGACTTCGACTCGGGCCTTCCAATCAATCACTATGTCCCGCCCGCCCTCGCGGAATTTACCTTAAAGGAGGGCGGGACATAGTGATTGATTGGAAGGCCCGAGTCGACGTCAAGACGAGGAGAAGGAGATTTGATTTTTACAAGCAGGGCAGGTGAGGCGCTGCCTGCGACGCTGCTTCGCCAATTTTTGTTTAAAGGAGGCGGCGGGAGCGGAGCACCCCCCCCCCCACCCACTGGCACCCGGGGCGGACTGCCCCCACCGCCCCCCCTTGGTACGCCACTGCGTAGTTCTCTAACAAGTAGCCTTCTCAGAATCTGTCAGTCTCTTCCACAAAACAGATGTGATCTCAGTGTCAGTTCTTGAACAAAACAAGCAGACTAACATGCCTTTGCTGTCTACCCGGTGGCTCCAAAAAGTTAGTTAATTATTGACACTTAAGAATTCGGGAACTTAAGAACATAAGTGTCGCCATACTGGGACAGCCTGAAGGTCCATCAAGCCCAGTATCGTGTTTCCAACAGTAGCCAATCAAGGTTACAAGTACCTGGCAAGATCCCAAAATAGCACAATACATTTTATGCTGCTTATCCTAGAAATAAGCAGTAGATTTTCCCCAAGTCCATTTTAATAATGTCTTATAGACTTTTCTTTTAGGAAGCTAGCCAAATGTTTTTAAACCCTGCTACACTAACTGCTTTTACAACATTCTCTGGCAACAAATTCCAGAGTTTAATTACACATTGAGTGAAGAAATATTTTCTCCAATTTCTTTTAAATTTACTACTTTGTAGCTTCATTGCGTGCCCCCTAGACCTAGTATTTTTGGAAAGAGTAAACAAGTGATTCACATCTACCCGTTCCACTCCACTCATTATTTTATAGACCTTTATCATATCTCCCCTCAACCATCTTTTCTCCAAGCTGAAGAGCCCTAGCAGCTTTAGTCTTTCCTCACAAGGAAAACTTGAAGTACTCCCCTCTCGGGAGGTTTGAGGTTTCATGTATTTAAATTTTGGATTTTGGAAACCTTACGTGAATGGTATCCTCATTATTTAACAAACATTATTTCTTATTATCATTACTCTAATTAACTGATTGGAGATATGCTCTAACGTTGACATTAGGACTTGGCCATTTTAAAAAAATTATTGTGGCAGCACTTACTGCCACTTTTTTTTTTTTTATAAGGGCCCCTCTGTTATTCATGTGCTAACCAGTTAGCACATGATAATGTAAATGCACTAACTGGTTAGTGCAGGAATGCTCACTGTCTACCCCGACACTCTCCTCAAAAAATACAAAAAATTATTTAGCACTCGGTTAGTGCACACACATTCTAATATTACTTGTGACGCCATAGCACATCCCACGGTACTCCATTTTTTTTTTTTGCTGCTTTAGAAGCACATTAGCGCTTAATAGGAATGTCAATGATAATGGACTAAAGAGCTGCAATAACAATATATTAATATTACAGTTGAGAGAATGTTAAACATCCTGAGGAAGGAATTTTTTGAAAAGAAAGGTTTTTAATGATTTAGGGAAGAATAAATACTTGTTTCAATATCTTATATCCTTCATAAGTGAGTTCCACCATTTGGTATCTAGGTACATAATTCCCATGCTAAGGATGGATTTGTATTTAATTTTCTTGCAACTAGGAAAATAAAGGGTGAGAGAGTCTCTGGTTCCTGCTATGGCATTTTTTGGGAGGAAGATCTATCAGAGGTTGCATATAGGGTGGGGCCATCCCATATCAGATTTGGTAGACAAATGTACAGATTTTAAAGATGGGTCTGGCTTTTATTGGTAACTAGTAAAAAAGGCCCGTTTCTGTAGGCAAGGAAACGGGCCTTAGGCAGGCAATTCCCCCCCCCCCCCCCCTGTGCTACGGCCCCCTCGAACCCCCCCTTCCGCGAACCTGTCGTTCCCCCCCCCCGTGCGAGCGAAAACTGCCGCCACCGCCGCCATGTTGTTCTTCCCTTCCCGTAGGTTCTTCAATCATCTTGTCTGGAAGTTCCTCTGCGTGCGTCTGACATCAGACACACGCATGCGTCTGATGTCAGACGCACGGAGTTAAACTTTCTGAGAAGATGATTGAGGAACCCCCCCAAAGGTAGTGCACAACAGCAGCGGGAGGGGAGGTGTGGTTTTCGGCGTTCCAGGGGGGGATCGACAGGTTCGCGGGAGGGGGTGGGTTTCAAGGGGGCTGTAGCGCAGGGGGGTGACAGCTGATTCCGAGGCAGTAGGAGGAGTAGGGAAACACGCTGCGCGTGTTTCCCTACTCCTCCCCTTGCCTCGGAATCAGCTGTGTTGACGTCAGTGACATCTGTGCGTGTCTGCCTCGCAGACCACTTGCAGCCAGGGAGCCACGGTCCCAAGCATAGAACGTTGGAGGTGAGAATTATTATATAGGATCAGTGCAGTTTAGGCAGGAGGGAAGAAGCCGTCTCATATCGAGAAACATTGAATATCAGTCGTGCGGCCGTGTTTTGCATTGTTTGCAGTTTCTTTAAGAGCCAATATTTTAAGTTGTAGTCCTTCCCAGCAGACAGTTATCAAGAAGTACGCCCTGTACTGGTTTCAGAACACTTCCAGCAAATTTAGAAAACCTACCAGCAAATGATTTTTTTTTTTTTTGGAGCATGTGTGCATCCTCAAATGCTAATATATCATATGGACACTGTAGGCCCTATGTACTCAAGTGCAAAGTGACTTGCAAGAATGCACTTCATGTGAAAAATAGAGAAAAATGCAAAGTAGCTCATTAATGCAAAAAAACAAAAAGGCTGAAACAAGCACACAAGAAAAGCTGACAAGCTGTCCCTCTTCTTACTGTTTCTTATGGGCAGAGTTTTTCTTCAGACCCTCATGTTTTGCTGTGTGTAACAGGATGGCATTAATAGAGGTTGCGAATTAAAAAGTAATCCACAGAAGATGAAAATAGCCACACTTTAAAATGAAGTACCGTCATATAGGAAACACTGATTCCTACACCATGCAGTAAGTATCTTGTTTTGTATTCTTTTTTTTTTAATCATTTATAATTTTTCATTTTACAAGGGTCACTTGCAAACAGTAATACAGAGATGACTGCACATTCATACAAGATAAGAAGAAAACAATCCCAACTAGATATATGGATTATATACAATCTTTCCCTTTCTTAGACCACAAAGTGAAGAAAAATAGGGAAGAGTGAAATAAGACAAGGAGATCAATTAAACAGTAAACAGAAAAAAGAAAACATGGTATTAATCTGATTATCCCCAGATATTACTCATCTAATACATTATTCCACATTGATCATCTGGTTGGCTTCTTCAAGACCATGGTGTATAGTCAATTCATTTCATTGAGAACATACTTATTGTCCAGATTTTAGTTAGAAATAATACATCTGATTACATTCTCTCTCTTTTAAAAACCAGAAATTATTTAACAATACATATACTTAAGTCTCTAATTCAAATCCCACTGATTAAAGCAATCCCAGTTTTCACAGGCTTCACTCCTTTCGAAGTAATAATTAAGGAAATATTTCTGAGGAAAACTTTAGGAGCCATACCTGGAACTCTGGGAAAAACAATAATCTCGACATTAATCATCCACAATAACATCCACCTTATCATTCAAAGTTTCTGGTCCATTATCATTTTCAGGATCATAACCACTTCTAGCTTGTGTAGAACTTCATTTATTATATCAATTTTTCACTCTCAAAGGGTTCAGTCAAATTGTCCAAGTAACTCTCCAATAAGACTATATCTGAAACAAAGTTATTTACTACCGCCATCAGGTCCCAAAGCGCCTTCCAGATGGCATTCAATGTAACTCCACAGAAGCCAAAAACTCCAAGGTGATTTCTCTTGAGGTGTTTAGGAGTAGTTCCGCCGATTCGGGTTCTGCTGTAAATGTCCTCCGTTTCAGCATATGTCTCTGACTCCTCCACTCCTTTGGACATGGTGGTTGAATAATTCGGGAGCAATGGAGTTGTTTTTCCAGGTCCAAGAGCGTCGACACTCCTTCGCCGGTGCTAATCAAAGGACTCGCCAACCCTTTCATCTGTGGGAAGTTCGACGTGCAGCAGTCCCAGTCCCGCACTTGCTGCTCAGGGGACAAAACGCTGGTCATCAGCAGCTGACCGCCGGATGTTCCCTTCCTCTCAGTTAAGGAAAGTGCAATTGCGGAAAGGGAATTTACATAAAGAAAACAAAACTTCAGAGGGCAGCTGGGCCGCTGGGCATACGAACTTCAGGTCACCATCTTACCACTCTCCCAGTTTGGGACACTCTTTGTCTGGTTTCTCCTCAGAGGCCTGTCTGATATGGGTAACCCTTCAGCATAGCCCTCTGAGTCATTGAAACACGGAAGCCCCTCCACCACTACAAGGTGGTGTCCCTTCGGAGGGGGTTTTATATTCTTTTAATAATCACTTTTTATACAGAGTGATTAAAGCTAGAGCACACTGAACAGATAACTGCCAACATTACTTCCATGGACAAACAGTTCCCTAGGAGAAACCGAAAAGAAATAAAAAAACATAAAGAAAAGGAAAAGAAAGAAACTGGACAGAGATATTGTTATTTGATGTGTTATATATTTGTTCCTGGAGCTCTTCCAGAGATGCCATCATGGTCTTTTAAGTCTGAGAGTCTCTTGTTTTTAATATTGCACTTATAAATAAATATATATATATATATATACAGGTAACAGTTCTATCCTGCTCCTATTTCTTTCATCTCAGAGCCAGGCTTGGATCTGGCACCAAGAGCCTTCATTTCCACAACCCAGGGATTTTTCTCCTGTTTTATATCCCCTCACCCCCAACCAAACACAGACACTGGTTCAGGGATGTTCCAAAGGCTGTGCAAGCGATGCAGACACACAGGACACAAGGGAGGCAGGGGCGTTATCGCCTTTGCTCAGCTGCGGCACAGTGAGGGCGTTAAGGGGCCATGTCACTCAGGGTGCAATTTACTACTACTACTAACAAACATTTCTAAAGCGCTACTAGGGTTACGCAGCGCTGTACAATTTAAACATAGAAGGACAGTCCCTGCTCAAAGAGCTTACAATCTAAAAGACAAGAGAACAATCTAAAGACAAGTGAACAATCTAGAGGACGAGTGAACAGTTAATCTGATAGGGTGGATAGATTGGGGCATTTTATATTTCTCGAGCGGTTAGGCACCGAAGGCAGCATTGAAGAGGTGAGTTTTAAGCAGAGATTTGAAGATGGGTAGGGAGGGGGCATGGCGTATGGGTAAAGGAAGATTGTTCCAGGCATAGGGTGAGGCAAGGCAGAATGCGCGGAGCCTAGAGTTGGCAGTGGTGGAGAAGGGTACTGAGAGAAGGGCTTTGTCCTGTGAGCGGAGGTTGCGGGCGGGAACATAGGGGGAGATGAGGGTGGAGAGGTAGTGAGGAGCCGCAGACTGAGTGCATTTGTAGGTAAGGAGGAGGAGCTTGAATTGTATGCGATATCTGATCGGAAGCCAATGAAGTGATTTGAGGAGAGGGGTGATATGAGTATATCGGTTTTGGCGGAATATAAGACGTGCAGCAGCGTTCTGAACGGATTGAAGGGGGGGGATAGATGGCCGAGTGGGAGGCCGGTGAGGAGTAAGTTGCAGTAATCAAGGCGAGAGGTGATGAGAGCGTGGACGAGAGTTCTGGTGGTATGCTCAGAGAGGAAAGGGCGAATTTTGCTGATGTTGAAGAGGAAGAAGCGACAGGTCTTGGCAGTCTGTTGGATATGCGCAGAGAAGGAGAGGGAGGAGTCAAAGATGACTCCGAAGTTGCGGGCAGATGGGACGGGGAGGATGAGGGTGTTATCAACAGAGATAGAGAGTGGAGGTAGAGAAGAAGTGGGTTTAGGAGGAAAGACGAGGAGCTTGGTCTTGGACATGTTCAGCTTCAGGTGGCGGTTGGACATCCATGCCGCAGGATGCTCCTCCTCTGGTTGGGTCATTGAGATGACAACTGTTGGCCACAAGACATGTTGCCAGGCTTCCCTCAGAATTTAACAACCATGAGCCCTTAATGGGTTGTCTAGGCATCATTCCACTCCACAGTCCCACTCCCTAGGCCTGTGAACACAATTGCCTTTGCAACATCCTGAAATCAAACTAGGAACTTTTCGTTTGAGCCACTAGGCTCACCCAAATTTATGTTTTAAGTCTGGTGGGTATTCCTTGTGCATGCTCCACTTCTAATCTGTACATACAGTCTCCTCAACCTATTGCACATTTGCTTTGTTGCTGTCAACACCTACAAGTTAATCCGCCAAGAGCAGCACAGTAATTTGTATCCCTCCTCAATTTTTTTATGTTCTTAGCTAGTGATTAATTGCTATTCTATTGCCAAAAGGAAATCCCTAGAAACTAATAAAAAGTGTAAAACAGGGATAACAACACTATAGTAATAAATTATGAATCTAAACTAATGAATCAGTGTAAATCATCCAAGGATAAAGCCTCCCTACAACTCCTCATACATATGATCCAGAAGCTCTGGCAAGGTTTGCACTGAGCTGAATTCTAGTTACTGAGATTCAGACTCACAAGGGTTCAATTCAGCCGTGCAATTTTGGCCCCTAGAAAGCAAATGACAGCTTTTCTCAAACTTCTCTTGGCATAAAAGGGGGGGAACTTCAATCACTACTTGGATTGTTTTCAGACTCTCCAATAGATTTTTGCAAGGGGCAGGGCCTTAGACATACTGGGCCCTAGGGCAGAAGCTAAGGAACAGGATCAGCTACGGCCAGAAATCCTTAAAGCTCCACCTCAGTGACATCAGTTATCTTTGCCGGGGGGGGGGGGGGGGGGCGGGGCTCTAGGCACTTGCTCCATTTCTGACCTCCTCTCCCCCCCCCCAGCAAAAAATAAAAAAAAATAATTGTAATCATAAACCTTGATGAGGGTTGAAATACAGATATTTGTAGCAAGTACAAGATGAAGCTTCTTGTGCTATCCACTGTCAGGCTCTGCTTTGCTTCCCTAACATGCAATTTATCCTCTAGATACATGGGCTTTGTTTGCCATCTACAGGGCCAAACCCTTTTTTCAGCTTAAAGCAGGAGACTGGCTAGTCTCCCATTTGCCCCATAACTCTTATTACATCCTCAGCAAAGAAAATATTTTTTTTTCTTCCTATGGGGAATCCTGGGACCTGGTCCATGCCACATTGCTTTCTTATATTTTATCCGATTGCATTGGATTGGATGTCAAAAATGTTTTTATAAAGACCAATTGGCAGCTATTTCTGACTACTTTTAAAGAGAAAACAATGTAATCTTACAATTAACCCAAAATCAATCAGAGGACCAGCTGGAGGAAGTGGCACAAAAACCCTTGATCATTTGTCACAAACAAAAACTGGTATAAAGGGGGGGTAGAAAGACAGAAGAGAATGGTGCTTTCTTTTCCACTTGATCTAAATAAGATACGTAGATATACATTTGATCTACCGTTCAGTACCTCTACAATTATCTACTTGTTTATGCACATTGCAGGAAGATATGAGAAGCCTTCCACAGCAAAATGTTTCACCATACGGCAAATTTAAAGGAAGTGAGTGCTTGAGTAGATCCAAACCAGCCAGAGCTCTTGGCTCTCTGAAAAGTTATGTGATTGTTTGGTCTCCCACATAGGCCACCCTCATAGCTTGTCTGTTGAGGTGAAAGTGATGACTGTTCTGTGATGTTTGGTTACTGGCTTCTTCCAGAGGATGGCAAGTAATATGACTAGCATCAGTTAGACCTTGCACTCTCCAACTGTGTCACCTCTTTTCTGGCCTATATGACCGATTATATCCAATTTGACTGTACAAAGCAAGAGAGGAGCGAATACAGAGAGTCTGCTTTGACACAGTTCAGATCTGTAGCTCTCACTGAGGCTACTAATTGCTCTTGTATGAATATGCTTCCTCCAAGGAGACAAAGTGTCATCTACCCATACCACACTAGGTACTACAAAATGTAATGTTCTTGGTCAGCTATGACTTACTGGTGATAGATGTGGTGGACAAGTTTCCAGATTTCTGATGGGATACCCAAACTTGAACTAACTACTGTGAAAAGGCATGAAACTAAATCCAAATCCAAACATGGTAATGAGCCCTCAGGGAACAGGGAAAGACATCACGTACCTTGAGCTACTAAAGGAAAAAAGCACAGGCATGGGCCCATCCACTTTCACCTCTTCCTTGAAGAGCATGACCTTATTCCCATGAACATCAATTTCTCATCTGAATCCAAGTTTTTATTATATCTTAACTAGTTTACTGCAATGCTCTTTATGCTGGACTTTCAATGAAATGACAACAGAGGCTTCAGCTAATGCAGAATACTGTGTCCTAATTAATATGTAAGACAAACAAATTTAACAGTTTAACTCCAATTTTTCTCTAAATTTAACTCTACAGGATTGATTGTTATTTAACATTGGTGGTTTGGTTTTTAAAATAATGCACAGGGTAGCACCAGTATGTGTTAAACTTGATTTTTTTCCAACAATTATTAGATCTTTGAGATCACGTGACAGGATGATTCTCTATGTTCCTGATACAAGAAGCGTAAGATAAAAAGGTGGACCTTAATGTTTTTTTTTTTACTCAAGCAGCTATGTTGTGAAATACTTTTCCTTTATTCTTATTTAACCAGGAAGAATACTTTCAATTTCACTGACAGTTATAAACTCTTTTTTATTTTTAAAGAATTTATAGCTCATGATTAATGATTTTAAGGCTTTTACATTTTTATTTTATTGTGATGTAATGATAGATTTGCAATTCCTAGCAATGGCTAGACTTATCTTTTGTAATCCACTTCATAGTTTGTGGGAATTAGCAGAATACAAATTACAAATTAGATTTGATTACATTAATAATGTACTTTAATTCTTTGACTATAGTAATAATAGGTATTCCCAATTGGTCTGACTGCCAACTACCTTCTTCCATCCCTCTTCTCTTCTGAAAAGTAGTACAACCTTGCCCATCGCTCCACTAGGTCCCTGAGTGCATCTTTGGGCTACTAAAAAACTGGTTTCAGCAAATGCATCATAATAAAAGCTTCCTAACCTTGTATCTGTGAAGGGCACCAAATGTTTATTGTGCTCCATGGAGTCCTTTGTACTAAGTTGTGGGAAAAAGGGCCCTGTGGTAGTAGTGGGGGCCATTTTTCCCATGCACCAGGGCCTTTTTACCGCGGCAGGTAAAAAGCCCCTTTAAAAAAATGGCCATGTGGTAAGAGTACTCTTACCACGTGGCCATGCGGAGGGGGAGCACTTACCACCACACACTGATGCCCAATTACCGCTGGGTTAGTGCTGCGTTCTTAAATTTTAAAATATTTTCCAGTGCGCTGGAAATGGCACTTACTCAAGCCAGAACTAATACTGGCAGCCACATTGGGCCACTGGTAGTTCCGGGATAGTGTGCGATAAGCCCACATTGGGCTTACTGATGCTTTGTAAAAGGGCCCCTGTGTTAAACATTTGCTAGATGAGATAGTAGGGTAGAAAGAAGAGAGAGGGTGAGACAAAGGAAAAAGCCAAGAACAGGGAAGGAACAGCTACAAGTGATGCATTGTAGAGAGCTTGACTAGTGCTCCACTACTTCAGCTAACAGCCCCCTGGAAGATGTGGTATGTAAATATTATGAAACGAGAGGTCACGTGACGCTATGATCGGGAGCAGTCGCTAGCGACTTGTCTCCTGCCATCCCTTCAACCCTCCGTCGATTTCTAGTACCTTAAAACGCAAACCACCGAGCTGAACTTCGGGCAGCGCTTCCAACAAGAGTTCAGGAAAGCGCTGGGAAGAAACGAAGCAGCATGGCTGCGAAATCGCTGCGAAAGAAGGATCGCAACAAAGCCCCGGAAGACAAGATGGCGGCACCCATTAGCCCGGCGGGCTCGCTGGCGGGATCGGCGTGGGTATCGGAGATCGCAGCTGAGGTGACTGGGGCAATGGAGATATTGCTAGATAAAAGACTGAGCCCAATTGATAGCAAATTAGAGCAATTGCAGAACAACATGAAAAAACTGAGCCAGGAACTCGTTTCCTACCAACAGCGCACGGGGGACCTGGAGGACAGAATGGTGACGGTGAAGGAAGCACAGACCAAGATGCAAAAATTGCTCACTGCTTGCGAAGAAAAACTCGAAGACCTTGAGAACAGGTCCCGAAGGAACAACCTGTGCTTTGTCGGGCTGCCCGAGACCCTGGAAGAACGAGACCTGCGTGCATTTCTGGAATCTTGGCTGCCGCGGGAGCTAGAGTTGAGCTCGGAGAGCAGCCTGATTCAAATAGAGAGAGCTCATAGGGTGGGACCCAGAAGGCAGCCAGAATCCAGGCCCCGAGAGGTGATCTGCCGCCTCCTCAACTTTGCGCAGAAAACTTTGATCTTACAAATGCTACGGGGAGGCAAAGAGCTACGGTATAACAATCAAAAGGTGTTATGTTTTCAAGATTATTCAGCCTCGGTGGCAGCCCAGCGGAAGAGTTTTTCTCCAATCTGCTCTCAACTGTTTGAAAGGAAAATTAAATTTGCGCTGATGTATCCAGCGAAATTGAGAATTACCTATCAATCATCAACAAAAATGTATGACTCCGTCACAGAGGCGAAGAATTTCTTACGACAGTTGGACCCGATTACAACTTGAAGAGGCAAGAAGGAGCGGAGTATTGGGTCAGATGGAACTAATGGATAACTGTAAGTTAAGCGGAGTAGCCTCTCCAGCTGGGGATTTGCACAGTGGTTGGTAATACTTGCCAGGAATGGAAAGCCATCTAAAGACCTCAGAACTATGTTTAAAGTCTCCCCAGGTTAGCGCCTGAGCTCTAAGATCCAGAAGCCTGATCCCTGAGGAAGGACAGAGAAGCTATTTGCTATGGTTAAATTGGTGTTTATAGAGTTTATAGGTTACAAATACACAGACTTTGAGGAGTTTGGACAGTTTCCTTGCAAAACAGGCCATGGGGAGCTCTGCTACCACATGACAGAGAAGAAGCACTAACTGATTGCATACATGGAAACTGCAGTTTAATGTTTGGTTCTAAGTGTTTGTAGGAAGTATGGATTTATGAAAGCGGTGCAGACCCACACGAACTGGAACTTGGGATAGCACCCGCTTTGCATTGATGAGCAGACCTGCATATCTAGCCTAAAGGGGGACTTTTGGGACATGTAGTTGTGTGGGAGAATAAACCTGTATTAACAGCGCAGCACAGGATCAGCATATTTAGCGCATTACAGAATGTGATATGTATGTAGATTGAAGTTGCGAAGAGTACGGATTAGTTACTAGTGACTTGCTAATAGTTGGGGACTTGTTGGGGAAGTGTGGATGTTACGGTGTTTGCTAGAGGGGAGGGGGGAAAATGGCGTCAAACGTGATGGTCTCAATCAGGGACCCAGGGGTTTGGAATGGGAAGCAAGGTAGGGGAAGGAGAAGGAAGGGCGGGGAGGGAAGGGGGATGCAAGGGTGGGATGGGACAGCCCTGTTTGCATGTGGTTGTATTGGTAACACATTGAGGACAGACCTGGGGAAGAGCATGTAACAGAGGAGATAGAGGTACAAATGACTGAGGGAGTGGAGGCTGAGACACTCCCTTGGCATAAACAGAATCCAAGAAGCTGGCAAGTAGAGGCCCTAGATCTGAGAGAGCTGTGACATGACAACATTACAGATACTGACCTGGAACGTTGGGGGTATACACTCCCCGGTAAAGAGACAAAAAATACTGAAGGTGCTGAATGACAGGAAAGTGTCAGTAGCCTTCTTACAAGAAACACATCTAACACGAAAAGAGCATGAAAAATTGAAAACATGGTGGGTGGGAGAAATGTATGATGCTCCGGCGTGGAGAAAAAAGGGGGGTGTAGCAATTTTAATTAAGAAAGGTCTAAATGTAGAAGTAAAAAGAGTGACTGTTGATCCAGGGGGGGAGGTATGTCCTGGCCTCAGTGATTCTAGAAAGGCAGCTTTTATTACTCTGTAACATTTATGCTCCAAATAACTATGACAAGCGGTTTTTTACCCAAATTATTCGCAAAATTCATGCAATGGGAGATATCCCAATAGTGTTGGGGGGTGATCTGAATGATGTTTTGGACCCTGCTTGGGATAGATCCAATCCAACAGGGCAGGAGATGGTCAGACGGGAAAGAGGTACATTAAGGTTGTGTGATGCACTGGAATTGGTAGATGTGTGGAGAACGCTGCACCCTACAGAAAAAGATTTCACGCACCTCTCTAGAGCTCACCAAACGCTCTCTAGAATAGACTATATAATGCTATCACGGGATTTACTGACTAAAGTGGAGGAAGCTCAGATAGGCCCCATTATGATTTCTGATCATGCCTGGGTGAGGATGCAGATAAGGGTGGGAGAGGGGAGACCTGCTTTGGGGGCGTGGCGATTCCCTGCACATTTATATCGGGACAGTCAATTCTTGCCTTTTCTGGTGGAGAAGTGGAAGGAATATTGTGCCAATAATGAGCAGCATAAGGCAGACCCTGTTCTCTTTTGGGAGTCAGCAAAGACTGTCCTCAGGGGAGAGATAATCTCTTACCTGGCCTTTAAAAGGAAGGTCCGGAATAGAGAGGTGTATCGTTTGGAGAGGCAGGTGGTAGCTTTAAGGCAACAATACAGCCAAGGGCACACCTTGCGAATTCAATCACAGTTATTGGAGGCGCAGCAAGCCTTAAATGAGTTGCTACAAGAGAGGGCGCAGAAAACAAACATGTATTATAAGTATCAGCTATATAGGTTTGCAAATAAAAGTGGGAGATTCCTGGCCCGGCTTGTGAATAAGAGGTTTAGAGCTAAAAAAATACTTACCATGCAGACTAACACGGGGGAGCGGGTCAACACTGATGAAGATATATTGTCAATTTTAGGGGACTTCTTTCATCAAATGTATACACAGCAGGAAGACCTAGTGCGTCCTAGCGCAGCATACCTTAACAGTATGGATCTGCCACAGGTCACTGAAGATGACGCAGAGGTGCTGAACGCACCCATAGCTGTGGAGGAGGTCGAGCTAGTGATCAAATGGAGTAAATTAGGGAAGGCACCGGGGCCGGATGGCATGAGGAATGAGTTCTATAAAATCTTAAATTCTGAGATTAGCCCGTTGCTGGTGGAAGTGTTTAATAGAACTATCCAACAGGGGCAGTTACCGTTGCACCTTAATAGAGCACAGATAACTGTGTTACCAAAGCCCGGCAAGCCAGCAGATCGGCCGGATTCGTATAGACCGATCTCATTATTGAATGTTGAGTTAAAATTTCTGGCAAAGATTCTGGCAAATCGACTGGCTAGATTCCTTCCATCCCTGATAATGGAATCTCAGGTGGGGTTCACATGTGGTAGGGTAATCGCCAAGAATATGAGAAGGATATGGGTAGCTTTGGAAAGGGTAAGAACAGAACGGACCCCGGCAATGTTGATAAGTTTCGACGTTGAAAAAGCGTTCGATAGAGTGGACTGGAATTTCTTATTTGGAGTGCTGAGGGCTTATGGCATTACTGGTTCATATCTGCAGGCGGTCAAAGCCTTGTATGCGGGCCCTGAAGTGCAGGTTTGTGCGAATGGGTTACGGTCAGATTGGTTTCCGATACGGAGAGGGACGAGACAAGGATGCCCGTTGTCGCCACTTTTTATTTTGGCGCTGGATCCCCTCTTAAGAGAAATCCAACGTAATGTAGATATTAGTGGAGCTGCAATTAGACAGCATACATTTAAGACAGCTGCATTTGCTGATGACTTGTTGGTGTTAATTACAGACCCCAGGAGATCATTGCCATATCTTATGGAAAGTTTAGAGGAATATGGGAACTTCTCGGGTTTCAAATTGAACCTCATGAAATCAGAGGAACTGGCTAGTTCGGAAGACCTTCAGCGAACGTGGGAGGGTGGGTTCCCTTTAAGATGGGCACAGGGGTCATTTAGATACCTGGGAATATAACTCCCAATGGACACAAGCCAGATATACGGGTTAAATATAGCCAAGTTATTACAGGACACGAAAGAGAAATTAGCCCGATGGTCGAGTCTTCCTCTTGTCTCTAATGGGATGGATACAGCTGTACCGAATGATTGTGTTCCCAAGGTGGCTATATGTTCTGCAGGCACTGCCACTGAGACTGACAAAGCGAGATGTGAGTGCATTGAGGAGAATGGTGGTAAAATTTTGCTGGGCGGGTAAAAAGTCTAAAATGAAGTGGCAATATTTAATAGGCAACTGGAGACAGGGAGGGTTGGGCCTACCAGACATGCGACTATACAACCAGTCATGTCTCCTGAGACACCTGCGGGATTGGATTTTAGGCACCACCACTTATACGGATATGGAGATGGAAAGGGCGTTCTTCTTTCCTTGGTATTTATATTACTTATTACATGTTAAAAGGAAAGGAAACTTACCAGAAAGAATCAGAGGTAGTATATTGCTGGGGCCGTTGTGGCATATGTGGAGGGAATTAGTGCAGAGATGGGGTCAGGACCCGACCACCAGTATATTAATCCCGATAAGTGGAAATGACGATTTTACACCAGGCAGAGATAATGTAGTGATCCGTAGACTTCAGGAACAAGGAGTGGACTTGCTAGAAAGTTTTATTAAGGAAGATGGTACTTTGATTTCAGTAACTGACTTTACACAAAGGTGCGCGGGGGGCCTAGCAACGATACTAGCCTATCATCAATTAGCTCATTATGTACAAAGCATGCCAAAAGAGGGGCTGTCTCAAGGGTTTGGGAGACAGCTGCGGGAGGGGCCAGGTCTCGGTATCCTGGTTTTGCAAAGAACTAGAGAAAGGACAACCAGAAAGGCAAGTACTAGAGGTGGCTGACAGATGGAGTGCAGAAGCACTGCAACAAATATCTGAACGACACATACAGCAATCAGTGATGGGGATGGCGAGAGTAGTTCATAGTGCCGAACTTCAAGAGTGCCAGTTCAAGGTGTTGCACAGAGCCTATTTCTCTCCCAGACGGGCATTCCACGCAAAGGTTACAGACTCTGATAACTGTCCAAAATGTAAGCAGGGGGGTGCAACTTTGACGCATTGCCTATGGCAGTGCAGGTACATCAAATCCTTTTGGTGGGGCCTGGGTAAATTCCTGAGTGGGGTACTAGGATATTCAATTGTGATTACCTTTGACAGAATGCTGCTTGGTATGCCTGGGCAATGGGGTGTGGGAACACAAGAGGAACGCCTGTTTTTTAATAAATCCTGCATAGTGGGGAAAAAGTGCATTCTTAATCACTGGCTAATGGACATGCCTCCCTCCTACTGGTACTGGAGAAATAAGCTGCATCAGCTCATGCTTTGGGAAGCGAGAGGGGCACGATTGACACCAAAAAGACAAGCATAATTTCTGGCTATTTGGAGGAAATATATTAATAAGATATCACCGAGAGCACGCAGTCAAGTACTCAATGGGCTATCGTGGGGAGACGGCGGAAGGTAGATAGGCCCAACAATAGGGTGTGGAAGCAGGAAGAGGGGGGAACAGGACGACATAACTGTTAGTTGTTGGATAATAGTTAGCAAACTGATTAGTTATATTCAGATTGAAGTGTACTGTCTATCTTGTAATGTTTGCCCAGAGTTTACATACAAAATCGTTTAAACATAAATATTATGAAACACTGATTTTATTTCCATAAAGAGGACCTTTTTTATTTACCTTTTACAAATAGTATACAGCCAAGTATACAAAGCAAATACCATGAAGAAATCAAACATTCAATAATCAAACGGACCACATCTGATCCTAGAAAACAATAGGCATCAAGTCCACATCAAGAGGAAGTTAGCAGAATTACCAGAGAGTGGAAAAAAGGAAAAAAAAACATGTAATCAATTTAAGTTAAACTATTAAAGTTGCCTAGTGCATACAAAAAATACTAAATCCTAAATTCCCTTTAAGTAAAGCTCACCAGCAAAATAATCATTTAAGATATAACTCAAGAATTATCAGAAGAAACATATTTTTTCCTTTAGAAACATTTCCAATTAACTGGAATCCCCCAAAATATACTGATTATTTACATGTGTGACATGGCATTTACAAGGACATTTAAGAAAGAAAGTACCACCTAAAGCCCGAACCTTAGGCTTCAAGCTATGGGAGGATTTTCTTCTCAGTTGTATACACCTGGCCACATCAGGTAACACTGAAATAAAATGGCCAAATAAAAAAAAAAAACAGATCTTTTAGAAAAAGTTTGAGAATTGAAAACTTTTGACCTTCTGATTAAAAAGTTACATCTAGTGTGGCTCTTTTAAAAATTAATTTTTGAGAAGATTCCAGAAATCTGGAAATGTCCAGCCTATCTGGTAATGCAATCTGATCAAAGTCCCCTTCCTCATTAACAGACTTTTTACCTGAGGGTAAATAATATGCACTGACAATAGCTAAAGAATCCATCTGAGAACAACATAATACATCTTTTACATACAACTTAAAGAGCTCAAGAGGAGAGATGTAATGAGTTACTGGAAAACTTAAAACTCTCACTCTTAGCCTGATATCTGTTCTCAAGTGCTCTAAATTCATTTGCACTGACAAACTAACTTTAACCAACGATGCTATCACAACTTGAAGGTTAGACAATTGAGTTTCTGATTTTAACAGATGATGTTCATCTGTGGTTAGTCTCTGCTCCTGCACATTTTACCAGAAGATTCGTCAGTAAATTTACAAAACTGAATTAAAATAGCTTCCAAACTTTTTTCCATTCTAGTCAACCCAGCCAAAACATCTTTAAGAGTATGTTCGGACTGAGGATGAGTGTTAGTGAACAATAAAGATTGAGAGATATTAGGAATAGGCTTCGGCAAAGGCAAATTACTCCCAGAGCTGGAGTTTTCCAATAATAAAGGCAAGGTATCCCAAAGAGATTCATCTTGATCAGGAATCTCAGGCTCGTTACTGCCAACTAGCTGATTCCTTTCCATCAATAGTGCCGGTTGAGTGAGCGGAGTTCGAAGTCCTGATGTGGTCAAGGTGTCAGGGGTGGAAACACCATTACCACTGCCCGGGTCCATCACTGCCACCTGCACTTGGACATGTTAATCCATCGGCCATGTACAGGGGATAACTTGTTGGCCACACTGATGTTACTTTTGGCCTTTTTCTGCTTCCCTATAAATGACAAAGTTCCTGGCTCCTAAGTTGGCTCTGAAGGGGCTCCAAAGGGGCGTATCCCTTTGGTCATGTCCCTTCGGGCACGTGCCCACTGCCACGTACCACAGTATGGCTGGGGGTTATGAAGGCAGTCAGGATCCTGCTGCTGGATGGAACATACCCCTATAGCAGTCTGTGGCTTGCCTGCACAATAGGGCAACAATGACACCCTGAGCGGAGGAGTAACCTAGTGGTTAGTGCAGTGGACTTTGATCCTGGGGAACTGGGTTCGATTCCTACTGCAGCTCCTTGTAACTCTGGACAAGTCACTTAACCCTCCATTGCCCCAGGTACAAAATAAGTACCTGTACATAATATGTAAAACCACTGACTGTAACCACAGAAAGACGTTATATCAAGCCCCTTTCCCCAGAAGATAACCTTTTTATTGCTGCCTTGCTACCACAAAACTCTGCTTTGCTCTTTTCACAAATTTTAGTGAATTATAGATGGTTTCTCATAAAAATCTCCTCCACAAGTCCACTTTTTCTTAACGCAGCAGTTTCCTCCTGCTCCTTTGGACTACCAGTTCAATCAGAACCAGGGCTGGGATCTGACACTATAAATCTTTATGGACAAATAGCCAGCGATTTCCCCCCTTCCCCATTTATATCCCTCCAACACAAAGTGACAATCCTCAGCCAGGGGCCAAGCACCAGGAAACCTTTGGTTCCTTCTCAAAAACTCTGCAAGCATGGGCCCTAAATCTAGCAATCAAGCCAATGACAGAAGAGTACAACTTCTTTCTCCCCACCTTCCTGGGGCTACAAGTCCTTGCAGCATTCCCAGCTGATCCTACAAGCAGAAGACCTGACTCAAGGATCAACTTGGTGCCCTTCCTTTTCGTTGTGCATAGAACTGTCAATGAGGTACCAAGCAACCTGAAGTCCATTTTAATGGAGGTTTTTTTTGTTTTTTATTTAGCTCGCACATTTTTCAGTAGTAGCTCAAGGTGAGTTATATTCAGGGCTTACAATTAATTTTTGTACCTGAGGCAATGGAGGGTTAAGTGACTTGTCCAAGATCTCAAGGAGCAGCAGCGGGATTTGAACCGAAATTCCCCAATTGTCAGCCCAGTGTTCCACCACTAGGCTAGTGCCTCCCCTCTTGTTTATGAAGTATCCATGCTTTCTATACATCACCATGATGCCAGCTGCACATTCAGTTCAAAAAGAATGAAAAATTATGTCTTACTTGTTAATTTTCTTTCCTTTAGTTGCAGCAGATGAATCCAGAGACTTGTGGGTTAAGATCATCTACCAGCAGGTGGAGATAGAGAGCACTGAACTGAACTCTGTCTTACAGAATGGAATTAAAGGGTTGCACAGGGACAGAAATTTCACCCGTCCCTGCTGGAATCTAACCCGTCCCCACCAGTAATCTCCTCCATCCCTAACTATCCTCTGTACTAAAATAACTCAACCTATGACATTGTTCTGGAAATGAAAGATATCAGAGATGCACATTTCCAAAATCTGACATGGTCCAGTTAATAAAATAGTTTTTTTCTACCTTTGTAGTCTGAGCATTTTATTTTTCCATTCAATTTTGTCAGTGTCTTCTGATTTTCTCCATTTTTTCCTGCCTTTCCAAGGTCTTCTGTCTATTTGGCATTTCTTCTTTCTCCATGTTTGCTAGCCATCTTCCTTCTATCTCTATCTGTCCTGTCCGGCACCTCTCTTCTCTGTCCCTGATCTTGTCCAGCCCATCTCCCTCCAGCCCCCTTTCCATCCCCTAGGTCCAGCCCATCTCCTTCCGGCCCTCCCCCACCTCAGATTTCACCTATCCTCTCTCATGCCCCCCTCTCCAGCCTTCACCCAGCCTCTCTCAAGCCCCCCCTCCCCAGCCTTCCTCCAGTTTCTATCATGCTCCCTTCCCCAGTTTCACCCATTTTCTCTCATGCCCCCCTCCCCAGCCTTCCCCCAGTCTCTCTGCAGTCCCCTTCCATCCTTCCCACAATCTCTTTTGTGGCCCCCCTTCCATCCATTACTCACAGCACTGCTTCAAATGTCTCCTCTTCCCCTGTATGGCGATCAGGCTCTGCATACACTTGAGCCGCATGGTGCAGGAAGTTGGGGAAGTCTTGAGGTTTGAAGTCCCACAAGACTTCCCCAACTTCCTGCACTGCGCAGCTCAAGTCTCTGCAGAAACTGATTGCCAAAGAGGAAGAGTTTGAGGTAGCACTGAGAATAGGGAGATAGGCTGGTATGGTTCTACACTACCGCAGGAACCCTGCAAAACCTGCGTCATCCCCAAAGGATTCCCACAGACCTCAAGGGGATCCCCGCGGGATTCCCACAAACCCCGTTCCCATGCAGCTCTCTAGATGGAATGTTCCTTGGCCAGTTAGTATATCTCGTAACAAAGCAGAAGGACTTAGTAATTATAAGGGTTCTCCTTCTCCACAGGGGCCCAATCAAAAATAAAAAAACAGTAACAGTAGAAAATATGAACACCCAACAATCTGAAAAAACAAATAGCAAATGGAACAATGCAGCAACAACTTCTACAGGATCGAGTAACCAAGTTGAACAGTGATCAGAAAACACAGGGAGGTACTCTGGATTCATTTGCTGAGACTAAAGGAAAGAAAATTAGAAGGTAAGACTCGGTGTCTGCAGCAGATGAATCTAGAGATTTGTGGGATGTAGCAAAGTAGTCCTTAAGTAGGGTGGGAATCCATAACTCCCACAGAAAGGACTGAAGCTCCAAAGGAAGTCTCCAATTGAGCTGCAACATCCAAAAATTGTGTCTGGAAAAAGTATGCAGAGAGGACCATGTTGCTGCGCTAAGATTTCTTCCAGGGAAAGAACCCCAGATTCCGCCCAAGAAGCCACCATGGCTTGAGTACAGTGCGCCTGGAGCCTAAGCGGAGGCCGATGTCCAGCCAACAAATAAGAGGAGGCTATAGCCTCCTTGACCCTGCACACAATGGTCACTTTGGATGCTACCTCACCCTTAAATGGACCTGAAAAAAAGAACAAACAAGTGACCTGAATGGTGAAAATCATTGGTAGTTGCCAAATACTGAATAAGCATATGATGTACGTCAAGAAAGCAAAGGAAATGAAAATCCTTCTTATGCTCCTCCTCCAGAAAGGAAGGCAGAAATAAAGGTTAATTGAGGTGGAAGACCATCACCACTTTAGGAAGAAAGGAAGGAAGTGTGTATCGTCACGCCCAACTCTGAAAAACGGAGAAAAGGATCCCTACAGGATAGCACTTGGAGCTCCAAAACGCTACGTGCTGACGAGATAGCGACCAGAAACACCGACTTCAGAGTAAGTTCAGTGCTCTCTATCTCCACCAGCTGGTAGATGGTTGTAACCCACAAGTCTGGATTCATCTGCTGCAGACACTAAGGAACACAGTATTGCCCCTTTTATTTTGCATTATAAGGGGAAGAAGAGGCTAAATAAAATTAACTTTTTTAAAAATGTTAAAGACACACAGCTATTCTGCAAACATATCAGAATAAAGATGGGGCCTTAAAGACTTTTTTTTTCAGTTACATGAATTATGTAAACACACATAAGTGTTTCTGCTTTAATTCATACAATAACCCAAACAAGCAGCATTTATACTCATGTCTAAAGGGTGTGATCTATCTGGCTGGTCTAACAGGATGGTTATTCCCACTGCCCTGCCTGACCACCCAAGCAAATGGAAAGTAATTAACATCCTAAATTAGTGGTTTCAGTGATACTCACCACAATGTTTTTTATGAGGAACACGATGTAGATTCAGCAAAGCCCTTACCCTTCAAGAAAAATACAGCTTTGGTTTCATAGAACTGAAGAAACAAAGACCATAGAGGAAATCATAAGACTGTTTTCTCTCTCCCCACCCCCCCCCTTTATTTTTTTGTTACAGCTTTAAAATGAACCATTAGTTTCAGGACCAAATACTGCAGACAGTTGGCTTGACTAAGAGTCAAGGTTTAGGAATGCAAAAGCAAATCCAAGGTACAGATGAGCTTCAAATGTGGGCAGGCTTCACAGGGTGTAGAAATAGCCTATCCAAGTCTGGTCAGGTCCTATGAATTTCACATACTTGGCCCAGGGCATGCCAATAACAATTCAAAAGAGCAGCTTTGCATGCGATGCTGCTTTAGGGAACTCACAGCAAGCTACACTGGTTTAACAAGTATCAATTACAAACAAAAACAAATGAGCTATGCTTGATCACCATTACAGGATTTGAAGAATTCCAGGGGGTCTGCAGCTTAAAAAACAAACAGAATTTAAAGCCCTTCTGTGAAAGCTTAACAGTTCTGCCTAATCATCATTATCAGCACTTGAAAGCACTACTGCCAATTAAAAAGAGCTAAAAATGAAGCTTACAAAGCTATGTACAATAAAATAAGCTTTAAACAACACTGATTAAAAAAAACTGTTCTGAAAGCATTACATCTGTGTGTTCTGTCGTAATTACAACAGAGTGCAAAGCATTCCAAACCCGATTAACTGTGCCATAGCTAATGGTGCTACCATGACAGGAACTGGACCTAAACACATATTCTTTACTACAGAAAAATATACATGTGGTTTCAAATAATGAATACACACAGTGGATAAAAAAGTAAGAATTAGGTGCAATAAGGAGGGGCAGCTTTGGGCAATCGCAAGCTTAATTCAGAGATGTGCAACAGTAACAGGATTGATGGTCATTGATGAGGGAAACCATTTCCCTGCTGAGGTAGGAGTGCTTATCCTCTCGCTAGTCAGTTGCAGAATTTCTTTTCCTGTCCATTAAAGGTGAAATGTATTCTTAGGAGCATCTAGATGGATGACGTTATCTAGTCTTTACAAAGAAATTTATTTGACAGCACACATTTATTCTTTTCACTTTCTTTTCATTTCTGATTGTTTTTTCCTCTCTTAGTCACGCCACTGAAATACTTTTCCCGAAATGAGTCATGACCTTTGTATGGCATATACTGACGGTCCAACAGATGAGCATTCTGATCCTGGTCCTGTGTGCGACAAAAAACATTTCCAGAAAAAAACCCCGAGTAACATTAATTTGCCCTCAAACCTCTGAGGTTTTACTCCAGTCAACATCCATATACATCAAATGCTGTGCAAATAATTCCATGGCTATTGTGAACTGATCACTGGCATCGCGATGGGTTCCATCTTCCAGATGTTCTCAGCTGACAAATTAACCTAGACATACAGGCCAGGAACAAAGTCTGCTCTAGTCAGAGTTGATCAGGACAAATGCATCGTTAAACCAGAGACCTGTGAGCACGGCTTACATATTATGACAGGAACAACTAGCTGTTGAATTCAGTAAAATACTAATGGTCCCTCTCACCAAAATGTGCTAACGATTCCCACGTGGCAAATGCGACGAAGCCCATATGAGCTGTCTCTCATTTGCCATGCCAGGAATTGCTAGCATGGTTTAATAAAAGGAGCCCTAAGGAAATTTAAAAAACAGAAGTGAAAACTAATGCACACTGAACTATTACTTTCCTCTTCCAACACTGTAGTGAACATTTCACAGCAATGGCGTAGCCAAGGGTGGGCCTGGGTGGGCGTAGCAGCACACCTATGACGTGGCTGGCAGGATTCCCCAAGCCCCACCAGCCGAAAATTCCCAACAACTGTCCCTCCTGCAGATCTTTCTCTGCAGAGAGCAGTGACTGATACTGCTCACACCGGCCCTACAGCTTTCCCTCTGATGTATTCCCACCTATCTGGAAACAGGAAGTTGCATCTGAGGGAAGGCTGTGGAGCCAACATGAGCAGTGTGTATTAGTTGCTGCTCGCTGCCGGTGAAAATCTGCTATTTAAAAGGTATGCAGGGGAGGAGGGGGGGATGTTTTCGCTTGCAGGCGAGAGGAGAGGCCAAATCACTTGTGGGATAAGGCGGAGTTCTTCTGCCCACCCAAAACTGGGTGCCTGGCTACACCCCTGTTTCACAGTATTTAGTAATAGGGAAGATATAAATAACATGCAACAGAAGAATCATGAACTCGCATTAGTATAGCGCCTGTGTACTAAAGTGCATAGTGACTTACACTTTGCAAGGCAAAACAGCGCAAATGCCTGGGAACAGTCAAAAATGCCAAAATGCAGCCATTCTGTGCTACTTTTTAATCTCAAATTGCACTTTTGCAACATTACTTTGCAAAAGTATATTTCACAATAGCAAACTTTCATGCAAATATAACATTAATGAGCTGCTGTAGTGCAAAATCGTGATACACAGCTCATTAATGCAAAATAAAATAAAACAAAAAGCAAAAACAGGCACACAGCAATGGCAGCCAAAATTTAAAGGGCCCTCCAGCTTGAATCAGAAGTCCTCAGGGTCCCTCCTCCAGGGGGACCACTATTCCCTGGTAGCCCAGTGGGCCCAATGCCTGCACCTTGCCAATTCCAACATAAAGCTAGAAGGTTTAAAAAAAAAAAAAAAACCTCACTGAAGTCCTACTTCCTGAGATCCCGCTCCTATTTTAACTCCCTACTGGGGACCCCTACTCATCCCAAGGAGTCTGAGGGCAACGGGGGGCTAAAGAAATCTCCTCTTGCTTATGTCTTGGCAGCTAACTGTTCAAAACTGCATTAGGCAGGGAGGCAGCAGGTAGAGCCTTGTACCAGAGAAGAGTCAGGAAGGACAGAGGCCTTGAGGTGGGGGTCTTTTGAAACTTTCAAACCCCATATCGAAGTTGGCAGGGTGGAGGCATCAGGCATAAGAAAGCACACCTAAACATGGGCATGTCAATGCCAATATATGTTATCTTGGTGACAGCTAATTACACAGCACTGAGGTGCCTAAACTGAAGGGTGAATTTATAAAATTGCCCCCAGTATGTACCGTACCTGTGAAAGAGAGAAAAACGGACATGAACAGAGACCTATGCATTGCATGTAGGCACATCAAAGCAGGTCCTGCCATGCTATTTAATTTGAGGCCTATATGGAATTTCACAATTCAGTAGCGAGAACTGATTTTAATTTGTCAAATATATAGTCTTGTCATGCATACAATAGAAAAATTTGTCTACCAGCAAGCTGGGGACTCATGGATAGCCAACTTCATGCCCAGTCTTCACTCACATATGATCCTTTGCACAGACTCCATTACTCACAAATAAATTCTACTGTGGTTTCTTTTACCCATGTCACACACATCCACAAACCTATACTAACTATCCACCACAAGTAAAGCCTCTGTCACTCATATATATGTAAATCCTACATAGCCTACAACATACATAGTCTCCAACTAACATGAACTAACTCCTTTTTTGAAGTAGTGATAATGTGGCACCAGTCTGATGGTCCTTCCATCTTCCACTTGTTCTCAGTAAAGTCCATGGAATAAAGTCTGCATAGGAGACCTGAAGAGGATCAGAGGGCAGTAGGAGTATGCAGGCCAAAAAGTTTCATTTTGTTAAGTTTCCATTGCTTAGAGTTACTATATTTATTGTGACAAAACTAAAAAAAAAGACACAAAATAAAATGCAGCCATGCTCCCCCTATACATTCACAGTATAATCATTACCTGCCAAACTGCAATCATTCAGCTTGGGGAAGCCACAGACAAGTCTCATGGTCCTGCTAGACCTCCGACCGCAGCGCTGCAGCCACTTGGGAAGCTGCGGGAGACCCAAGAACTCCCACTGGAATCTTCTTACAGGAAGGGGTCTGCGAGTCAGAAAGGCCGCATTTCGCAAAAGTACCAAATCTGGAGCAAAAAGGGGGGGGGGGGAAATCTACCCCTGCTCCCCCAGCCACAGCTTCAGAATGGCCAGCATTCAAAACTGCTGGCATTGCAGTCAAACTGGACTCTTCATGGAACAGCAGTGTGGTGGCAAAGATGGTGCCTGAAGGCGTGCGCACCAAAGAAAACTCCACCGCGCCCACCAGAATGGGCTGGGAGAACACTACGCTCCCTGGTTTCAGGCCGCCCAGTGGCATCCAGTGGTACAGTGGTCCTGCATGGGAACAGCAGAAAAACGCCCAGTTTTCTTCACCCAACACATAATTAAACTCTGGAATTCATTGCCGGAGAACGTAGTGAAGGCGGTTCGCTTGGCAGAGTTTAAAAAGGGGTCAGAGGGTTTCCTAAAGGACAAGTCTATAGACCGCTACTAAATGGACTTGGGAAAAATCCACAATTTCGGGAATAATGTGTATAAAATGTTTGTACGTTTGGGTAGCTTGCCAGGTGCCCTTGACCTGGATTGGCCGTGTCGGGGATAGGATGCTGGGCTCGATGCCCAGTATGGCATTACTTATGTTATGTACTTATAAGTATGCCACCTTATAATATCTTATTAACCTTGTTTTTATTTATTTACCCACTTCTACCCCCGCTGAGATTCATGCACCTTTCTTTAAGCTTGTCCCCTTGTTTTCTAACTCCTTACTCTATTATCTGTCTAAATTAGAGAATGACACGGAGAAGAAATTTGTCCCTTTCCCCGCCCCGTCCGTTCCGTCTCCATTCCCACCCCCATCCCCGCAGGCCCTGTCTCCGTCCCCGCCCCATCCCTGTGGGCTATGTTCTTATATGTAGAAGCCTCAAACACTTATGATTTTATAGTTAAATCTTTTTATTAAAGTATAAAAAGGATCAATATGCTGTGCAACTGTTACGTATAAAATACAAATAGAAAACAATAACAACGAGCAGCTATAACAACCCTCCCACCACCACCACCCTCTACCCTTCCAACCCCAACAATAACTGACATCAACTACCTCAAGGAATCCTAATTCACCCTGTTAAAATGTCCATGGGTACAAAATACAGCCCGTTCTCTATGCCCTAGAGGGGAGAAATATGCCCTATGAAGAACTGTTATGATTTTTAAACCTGTGGATGAATAAGAAGTCACCAACAATCTCAGGACTCAGTCTAGCTGTCCTGTCTTCCACAGTCCGTCCTGCAATAGAAGATGTCTTCTTAGAAGATGTGCTGGTATAGCAGGATGTACAGGATACCCCATGCAAATTTTGCTAGCTGTGGCCAGCACATTTGCTTGTTTTTCCAAAAACTAAAAATATTGTCATCTGCATCAAACAAACAACAGTCCAGTTCATTAACAGGCTTCAAAGTAGAAAGTGACTTGGGGACAAAGCGTCCCTGTCCTCGCAGGCTCTGTCCCCATCCCCGTGGGATCTGTCCCTGTCCCCACCCCATCTCTATGGGATCTGTCCCTGCCCCGTCCCTGTGTCATTCTCTAGTCTAGATGTTCCACCTCTGCTTATACCCTGCTGTCTATTAAGGTGTTTTACTGTGCATTGTGTTGACATTGTAAGTAGCATACTATGTCATGCTATGCACTATTTTTACTCAGTGGCGGCCCTACCATTAGGCCACCTGAGGCAGGGGCCTCAGGCGGCACTGTTTTGGAGCGGCATCCACCCTCACGCCTGCCACACTCTGGCATCACTCTCAGCCCATCCTTCCTTTGAATTTACCTTATTTTCTTGCTTTCCAAAAGTCAGAGTGGCAACAGTTACCACATGCTGCCCTGCTTATCTGCCGCCGGCCCCTTCTCTGACATACTTCCCATTTCCTTGGAGGTTGGGCAGGCCGCAGTAGAGAGAAGGGGACTAGGGCCGGTGGCAGGGTAGCATATGGGAACCTGGACCATCAAGTGCAACTCATCACAAAACGTATGTTCTACGCCATGTGGAGCTATTCCGTACTCCTGTTTAACCTCTACCACTTGTTGGCTCTTCACCCCTGTCATTTCCCCGTGTCATCCCGTGTACCTTTCCCTCCTGTCACATTCTGTTTCTGTGCCATCTCTATATTGAATTGTATACTCTTGATTTATGTAAGCCACATTGCGCCTGCTTATGTGGGAAAGTGTGGGGGTACAAATGCATAAATAAATAAATAAAAGGGGGGTGACAGAGCTGAGCGGCAGACCATCCTCTTGCCTCACGCAACATTCTGCCTTGGGTCATCCTTGTTTTTACTGCTGTATTTATTTATTTGTAACACTTGTACCCCACATTTTCCCACCTATTTGCAGGCTCAATGTGGCTTACACAGTACCATAGAGGCGATCGCCAATATCGGTATGAACAAATACAAAGTGAGGTTGTGGTAGAGTAAAGTTTGTGCATGACAGTCAGATTTAGGAATCATAAGGAGGAAGAGGTAATTTATGTCGAGTTTTGGTTTTGTTGTGTTGCAGAGTTGAGGCATTTAAGTTGGGTTGTTCGGGTATGCCTTTTTGAACAGGTAAGTTTTTTGTAGTTTCCGGAAGTTTATGTGGACATGTGTTGTTTTCACAGCATTTGGTAGTGTGTTCCATAATTGTGTGCTTATATAGGAGAAGCCGGACGCATATGTTGATTTGTATGAGTCCTTTGCAGTTTGGGTAGTAGAGATTTAGGTATGTTTGTGCTGATCTTGTTGTATTTCTGATTGGGAGGTCTATGAGGTCTGACACGTATCCCGGGGCTTCAGCATTCATGATTTTGTGAACGAGGGCGCAGATTTTGAATGCAATACGTTCTTTGATTGGGAGCCAATGTAGTTTCTCTCGTAGAGGTTTTGCGCTTTCAAATCTTGATTTTCCATATATGAGTCTGGCTGCTGTGTTTTGGGCAGTTTGGAGTTTCTTAATGATTTGTTCTTTGCATCCCGCATAGATTCCATTGCAGTAGTCTAGGTGGCTTAGTACCATTGATTGTACAATTTGTGAAATGTTTCTCTCAGGAAGAATGGTTTCACTCTTCTGAGTTTCCACACAGAGTGGGACATTTTCTTTGTTGTGGCTTTCGTTTGGCTTTCAAGTGTGAGATTTTGATCGATTATAACTCCGAGTATTTTCAGGCTGAGATAGGGAGGGTGTAGTCTGAGGTGGTTATGTTGGGAGGGTATGTGCGTGTTATATTTGGATGAGAGGATTAGACAGTGTATTTTTTTCGGTGTTTAGTTTTAGTTGAAATGCGTTCGCCCATGAGTTCATGATGTTCAAGCTGAGTGTGATTTCTTTGGTGATTTCTGTTAGGTCATGTCTGTAAGGGATGTATAGTGTGACATCATCTGCATATATGAAGGGGTTGAGATCTTGATTGGATAAGGATTTGGCTAGTGGGATCATCATTAGGTTGAAAAGGAGCAGTGAGAGTGGTGATCCTTGAGGTACTCCACAATCTGTTTTCCATGGTGATGATATATTCGAGTTTGATTTCACTTGATAAGTTCTAGTTGTTAGGAAGTCCTTGATCCAGCTAAGTACACTTCCACCAATCCCGAAGTATTCTAGTATGCTTAGTAATATATTGTGGTTTACCATGTCGATTTCACTAGACATGTCGAATTGTAGGAGAAGTATGCTTTTGCCTGTTGCTATTTGTTGTTTGAATTTGGCTAGTAGAGTGATTAGTACTGTTTTGGTACTGTGGTTGGAGCGGAATCCTGATTGTGATTCGTGTAATATTGTGAATTTGTTTATGTAGTCAGTAAGTTGTTTGGTTATTAAGCTTTCCATCAGTTTGACTACCAGTGGAATCGATGCTACTAGTCGGTAGTTGGTGATATCTGTTTTTTTCTTGGTATCTTTTGGTATTGGGGTAAGTAGGATGTTGCCATTTTCCTCTGGGAAGAGACCATGTTGGAGCCTGTAATTTAAGTGGGATGAGAGGTCTACTATGAACATAGTAACATAGTAGATGACGGCAGAAAAATACCTTCACAGTCCACCCAGTCTGCCCAACAAGATAAACTCACGCTCCATTTTTTGTGTATACCTTACCTTGATTTGTACCTGTCTTTTTCAGGGCACAGACCATATAAGTCTGCCCAGCACTATCCCCGCCTCCCAACCACCAGCCCCGCCTCCCACCCACGGAAGCGGATTTTAATAGGTAACTGGGGCAGACATCCAGTTTACAGTGAGTCTTGGAGAACCTATTAATCACTTGGTTGACTGTTTCAGTGGTAAGGGGAGCAAAGGTTGTCCAGAGTCTGTCCGCTGGGTATTCACCGGGGATTGGGTCCATACACTCAAAGAAGTTATCGAAGTCGGTGGTGTTCTGAGGTAGCGTGTTGCGTAGATTTACAATTTTTTCGTTGAAGTATTTGGCAAGTGCGTCTGCAGATGGGGTGTTTGTGTTAGATCTGGTGACCATGGTGGTGTCTAGTAGTTTGTTCACGAGTTGGTATAGTTTTTTCGTGTCTTTGTAGTCAGGTCCTATTTTGGTTCTGTAATATGAATCAAACTCGGGTATACATATAAAGTAACACAAACCATGTAAAGCGAAGATACTTACCTGTAGCAGGTATTCTCTGAGGACAGCAGGCTGATTGTTCTCACTGATGAGTCAGCGTCCACGGCAGCCCGGAACCGGCAATTTTCCTCAGTAAAATTAGGCAAAACTTTGCCAGATTCTTCCAGAACGCGGGGAATGCGCACCGCGCGTGCGCGGCCATCTTCCCACGCAGCGCGCACAAGTCCCCACTCAGTTATGTCAAAAAGCAACGAGAAGAAAACAACTCCAATGGGGAGGAGAGGGCGGGTTTGTGAGAACAATCAGCCTGCTGTCCTCGGAGAATACCTGCTACAGGTAAGTATCTTCACTTTCTCAGAGGACAAATTGATTGGGTAATCCTAGCACCCCAGGCTCACTCAAAACAACAAAAAAGGTCAATTGAACCTCGCAACGGCGAGGACATAACAAAGATTGACCTACGAAGTAAACATCTAACTGACAGTGCAGCCTGGAACAGAACAAAATTGGGTCTAAGGGGGTGGAGTTGGATTCTAAACCCCGAACAGATTCTGCAGCACCGACTGCCCAAACCAACTGTCATGTCGGGAATCCTGTTGAAGGCAGTAATGAGATGTGAATGTGTGGATTGATGACCACGTCGCAGCCTTGCAAATCTCTTCTATGGTGGCTGACTTCAAGTGGGCCACCGACGCTGCCATGGCTCTAACACTATGAGCCGTGACATGACCCTCAAGAGTCAGCCCAGCTTGGGCATAAGTGAAGGAAATGCAATCTGCTAGCCAATTAGAAATGGTGCGTTTCAACACAGCGACTCCCCTTCTGTTGGGATCGAAAGAAAGAAACATTTGGGCAGACTGTCTGAAGGGGCTTGTCCGCTCCACATAAAAGGCCAATGCTCTCTTCCAGTCCAAAGTATGCAACTGACATTCAGCAGGGCGGGTATGAGGACGGGGAAAAATGTTGGCAAGACAATTGACTGGTTCAGATGGAACTCAGACACCACCTTCGGCATAAACTTAGGGTGCGGATGACTACTTTGTTGTGATGAAACTTGAGATAAGGAGCATGCACTACCAAGGCTTGAAGCTCACTGACTCTACGAGCTGAAGTAACAGCCACCAAGAAAATGACCTTCCAGGTCAAGTACTTCAGATGGCAGGAATTCAGTGGCTCAAAAGGAGGCTTCATCAGCTGGGTGAGAATGACGTTGAGATCCCATGACACTGATGGAGGTTTGACACGGGGCTTTGACAAAAGCAAACCTCTCATGAATCGAACAACTAAAGGCTGTCCAGAGATAGGCTTACTCTCTACACGATAATAATAAGCACTAATTGCACTAAGATGAACTCTTACGGAGTTGGTCTTGAGACCAGACTCTGACAAGTGTAGAAGGTATTCAAGCAGCGTCTGTGTAGGACACGAGCAAGGATCTAGGGCCTTGCTGTCACACCAGACTGCAAACCTCCTCCATTTAAAAAAAGAGTAACACCTCTTTGTGGAATCTTTCCTGGAAGCAAGCAAGACTCGGGAGACACCCTCAGAAAGACCCAAGGAAGCGAATTCTACGCTCTCAACTTCCAGGCCGTGAGAACTAGAGACTGGAGGTTGGGATGCAGAAGCGCCCCCTCATTCTGAGTAATGAGGGTTGGAAAACACTCCAATCTCCACGGTTCTTCGGAGGACAACTCCAGAAGAAGAGGGAACCAAATCTGACACGGTCAAAAGGGAGCAATCAGAATCATGGTGCCGCAGTCTTGCTTGAGTTCAGCAAAGTCTTCCCCACCAGAGGTATGGGAGGATATGCATACAGAAGGCTCTTCCACCAATGAAGGAGAAAGGACTCTGACGCTAGTCTGTCGTAGACCTGAAGCCTGGCACAGAACTGAGGGACTTTGTGACTGATCTGAGTGGCGAAAAGATCCACCAAGGGGGTGCCCCACGCTTGGAAGATCTTGTGCACTATGCCCGAGTTGAGCGACCACTCGTGAGGTTGCATGATCCTGCTCAACCTTTCGGCCAGACTGTTGTTTATGCCTGCCAGATACGTGGCTTGGAGAAACATGCCATGACGGCGAGCCCAAAGCCACATCTGGACGGCTTCCTGACACAGGGGGCGAGATCCAATGCCCCCCTGCTTGTTGATGGAGTACATAGCAACCCGATTGTATGTCTGAATTTGAATAATTTGATTGGACAGCCGATCTCTGAAAGCCTTTAGAGCGTTCCAGACTGCTCGCAACTCCAGGAGAGTGATCTGAAAACCTGATTCCTGGAGGGACCAAGCTCCTTGAGTGTGCTCCCCACCCCAAGAGGGATGCATCCGTCATCAGCACTTTTGAGGCTGAGGAATTTGGAAGGGATGTCCCAAATTGGATCGACAGCTGGATTGCATCCTCTAGATTCCCTGCAGCCTGATACCACTGGAAAGCTAGGGTCCATTGAGCAGATCTCATGTGAAGGCGGACCATGTGCATCACATGAACTGTGGAGGCCATATGGCCCAGAAGTCTCAACATCTGCCGAGCTCTGATCTGCTGAGACGCTCTGGCCAAGAAAACTAGGGACAGGAGATTGTCTGCCCTCACTTCGGGAAGATAGGCGCGAGCCTTCTGTGAATCCAGCAGAGCGCCAATAAATTCCAGTCTTTGAACAGGGAAAAGATGGTACTTGGGGTAGTTTATAACAAACCTGAGCAGCTGTAGTAGTTGCATAGTCATCTGCATGGACTGTAGAGCTGCTGCCTCTGAGGTGTTCTTCACCAGCCAATAGTCGAGATAAGGGAACACATGCACTCCCAGTCTGCATAGCGATGCTGCAACTACTGCCAGGCATTTTGTAAAGACCCTGGGCGCAGACGCGAGACCAAAGGGCAGCACACAATACTGGAAGTGCTGTGTTCCCAGGCGGAATCGAAGGTACTTCCTGTGAACTGGCAGTATCGGGATGTGTGTATAAGCATCCTTTAAGTCCAGAGAGCATAGCCAATCGTTTTTCTGAATCATGGGAAGAAGGGTGCCCAGGGAAAGCATCCTGAACTTTTCTCGGACCAGGTATTTGTTCAGGGCCCTTAGGTCTAGGATGGGATGCATCCCCCCTGTTTTCTTTTGCACAAGGAAGTACCTGGAATAGAATCCCAGCCCTTCCTGCCCTGGTGGAATGGGCTCGACCGCATTGGCGCTGAGAAGGGCGGAGAGTTCCTCTGCAAGTACCTGCCTGTGCTGGAAGCTGAAGGACTGAGCTCCCAGTGGGTAATTTGGAGGTCTGGAGATCCAATTGAGGGAGTATCCTAACCAGACTATTTGAAGAACCCACCGATTGGAGGGTATGAGAGGCCACCTTTGGTGAAAACATTTTAACCTCCCTCCGACCGGTAGATCGTCCGGCATGGACACATTTATAGTGGCTATGCTCAGCTGGAGCCAGTCAAAAGCCCGTACCTTGCGTTTGCTGGGGAGCACTCCTCCTTCCCTGGAAAAATAGTCTACCTGATGACGTAGAAGCTGAAGGCGCCTGGCGGGAGAGATTGTCCATAGCGGTTTCCCGCTGGTGGAGCTGTTCGACCACCTGCTCGACTTTCTCGCCAAGAACATTATCCCCCCTCCCCCCCGGCAAGGGACATCCACAATCAGCTGCTGGACTTGTTATGGTATAAGCCAATCATCAGAATTAAATGTGTAGCATGATGTTGTGTTGGATCAGATACATATATATACACCAATATATCTGTGCAGCTTTAAAAAATATATATTTGACACTGCAGCAGAACTGGCTTTCATTCCAAAGCCCTCTTCCCTCTCCCTTTGGGGAATATTTAAAAGACATTTAAAAGACAAAGGTACTACTGACCTCACCTCCCCCTTTAACAAAAGACTCCTGAAGTAAGAGACTGCCTCAAGGCTAAATTGACTCTCTTCCTCTGATCAAAAAAGCCTGGCTGATCAACACAACAAATATCAAAGGTATCCAGTAGAGGCAAGGAGACAAGCAGGTGGGAAAGGTGTGAAATACAGCTACTAAAAACAAAGGACACCTGCTGGCTGCCCCAGACAAATCTTATCACAGAAATTCAAGCAGGGAAAACCCTGCACTACAATAAACCATTTGCCAGCAAAATCCAGACAGCAAGTCTTGTGATGTCATAAGACATGAGACCAAGATACCACAATGCTTTGCAAATGCCCAAGGGTCGTGTGCAAACCAGGAAACCAGGATAGAGATACACATGGCATGTCTTCCTGCAGCTTGCAAGAGTATAAAAGATAGAAGCTGTTCCAGACAAGCAGATGCTTCCCTTCAACTACAACACAGATTCTTCTCTTCCTGGGACCTGTAGCCCACCTGCCTGCTATGAGGACCTCTTCTGCAAACATGTGCTTACCTCATGCTGTTCATACTATGTAACAAGGACTTGTAAGTAACTTAACTTTTGATCTAGACCTGCTACTTTACCTTACTTAAGCACAGATTATCTGTAAAGATCTCTTAAAACCTACCTCTCGTGTGCAATTGTATATTAAATCAACCTTTCTGAAGCTAAAAATACAGTCTCTTTGTGTTCCGAGTATATGGTATCTTTTATATATACTTAATTTATTGCAATTATCACCTTTGGTGATTGGTGGAGAAATTAATATCCTAAAACCTATAAATACAGCGCCTGCTCTTAAATTATAAACAGTAGCGAGTGCTCTAGAGCTCTTTCCCCCAAGATAAATCATTTCTTGTAACAGACTCGACTGTCCAGGTCAGAGGCACACAGTCATGAGAGTCTGCGCATCATTATACCCTGAGCAGCGGCTCTGGATGCAACATCAAGAGAGTCGTAAGCACCCCTGGACAGGAATTTACGACACGCCTTCAGCTGCCTGACCACCTCCTGAAAAGGCCTGGCATGCTCCGGAGGGAGCTTATCCACCAAGTCCGCCAGTTGCTTTATATTGTTCCACATGTGGATGCTCGTGTAGAGCTGGTATGACTGAATCTTGGACATGAGCATAGAGGACTGATAGGCCTTTCTCCCAAAAGAGTCCAGGATCATAGATTCTTGCCCCAGGGGTGCCGAGGCGAAATCCCTAGTACTCTTGGCTCTCTTGAGAGCGGAATCCACAACCATAGAGTTGTAAGGTAACTGCAACTTCATCAACTCAGGTTCTCCTTGAATCCGATATTGGGACTCAACTTTTTTGGGAATGGTGGGATTACTTAGTGGTTTCAGCAAGTTCCTCAACAGTGTCTCTTTAAGGACATTGTGTAGAGGAACAGTGGATGATTCCGTAGGTGGCGAAGGATAGTCAAGGACCTCGAGCATCTTAGTCCCAGGCTCATCTTCAGATACCACCGGGAAGGGAATAGCCACAGACATTTCCAGGACAAATGACGAGAAGGAGAGACTCTCCGGTGGAGAAAGCTTCCTCTCAGGTGAAGGAGTAGGATCAGAGGGAAGACCACAAGACTTCTCGGAAGAGAAATATCTGGGATCTTCTCCCTCATCCCACGAGGCATTCTCCTCAGTATCGGACAAGAGTTCTTGAACTGCAGTCCGAAACCGGGCCCGTCTCGACACCGAGGAACCATGTCCCCGATGGCGGTGCCGAGAAGTCGACTCCCATGCCGGCGGCAATGAAGCTCCCTCCATCGATGTCGACCTGGGTGGTAGCCGGCGCCGATGCCGCAGGCGGCACCGGTGTCAGGGACCTCACCACAGGCCGAGAGCCAGCTGCTGCTTCCATCAACGGTGCCAAAGGCGCACGCACCCCCGGCACCGGAACATGCTGACGCAGCAACCCCTCCAGCAGACCTGGAAGAATGGCTCGGATGCGCTCGTCCAGAGTCGCTGTCAAGCAAGGCTGCGGGGCCAGTGCAGGAAACGGGTCCAGAATCTGTTGAGGTCGAGGAGGCAGTACCAGGCTGCCCGAAGACCGACACCTCCTGAATTGAGGGTGCGCGCTCCTCCCAGCGTTGGCGCTTCACGGGTACCAAATCCTTCAACGCCCCGGAGCTCCTGGTACCGTGCTTAGAAGGAGACCGATGACGATGCTTCTTTGCCTTCGCTCGATGCACATCATCAATACTCCTCGGTACTGACGAGGAATCCACATGTCTCCTCGGGGTCGGGTCCGAGAGTGGTCGGTCCCGTGAGGCCTGCACAGCAGGAGTCTTTGAGGCAGGTGGAGACCCACTCGACGGCTCACTGCTCCCAGCATGTGGTCTCCAGACAGCCATTACCTGCACTCCCGAAGCTGATGCCATCTCCGGTGCCGATATTGACACCGCCAACCTCGGTACCAATGTCGACGTTGAAGAACCGGACAAAGCTCCAAAAAGATGGTCCCACTGAGCTTGTCTCAACGCCTGTGTCCGCTTTTTCAAGCTAAGACATAACTTACAAGCGTCTGGGCGATGGTCGGGCCCAAGGCACTGAAGACACCACGCATGGGGATCAGTGCCCGAGATTGTCCGGTTGCACCGAGTACATTTCTTGAAGCCGCTGGGAGTCCTCGATGACAAGGACAAAAAAAATCGCAGCGTCGAAATCAAAATTCACGATGGTGCCAAAAAAGAGGCACAAAAAGGAAGGGCCGCAGCGGACAGTGAAAGGAAACTTAAGGGGACCAAAAGTAAAGAAAATAAGGGGGGGGTTGTTTTTTTTTTTTTTTTTTTAAACAGGAAGGTAACACTGAGAAAGAAAAGAAAAAACTAAGAGGCAAAAAACCTCGAGCACGCAAAAACTCTTTCTTCGGGCCGAAACAGAGAGAGACCGACAAGCAGCCACTCTCCAACCGCGGAAAAGAAAAAACTGAGCAAGGACTCATGCGTGCTGCGCGGGAAGACAGCCACACATGCGTGGTGCGCGTGCCCCGCGTTCTGGAAGAATCTGGCAAAGTTTTGCCTAATTTTACTGAGGAAAATTGCCGGTTCTGGGCTGCCGACCCATCAGTGAGAACAAGCAGCCTGCTTGTCATCGGAGAAAATGAGTTTATCTTGTTGGGCAGACAGGATGGACCGTACAGGTCTTTATCTGCCGTCATTTACTATGTTACACAGTAGAATTAGAAAAGGTATAGAGAAGGCCGATGAAAATGATAAAGGGGATGGGATGACTCCCTATGAAGAAAGATTAAAGTGGCTAGGGCTCTTCAGGTTGGAGAAATGACGGCTGAGGGGAGATATGATAGAGGTCTATAAAGTACATAAGTACATAAGTAATGCCACACTGGGAAAAGACCAAGGGTCCATCGAGCCCAGCATCCTGTCCACGACAGGAGTGGAACGGGTAGACGTGAAGTGATTGTTTACTCTTTCCAAAAATACTAGGACTAGGGGGCACGCAATGAAGCTACAAAATAGTATATTTAAAAGAATCAGAGAAAATATTTCTTCACTCAACGTATAATTAAACTCTGGAATTCTTTGCCAGAGAAAGTAGTAAAAGCAGTTAGCTTAGCGGGGTTTAAAAAAAGGTTTGAATAGCTTCCTAAAAGAAAAGTCCATAAGCCATTTTTAAAATGGACTTGGGAAAAATCCATGGCTTATTTCTAGAATAAGCAGCATAAAACATATTGTACTGTTTTGAGATCTTGTCAAGCACTTGTAACCTGGATTGGCCACTGTTGGAAACAGGATGCTAGGCTTGATGGACCTTCAGTCTGTCCCACCATGGCAATACTTATGTTCTTATTTCTTTAACATTGTTGATACTTCTTCAAGACTCACTGGAGCAAAAGGTGATCAACATTTATCTACATAAATCTGAGTTGGATTTTTCCACAACTACTAGAAAATTATTGATATTAATGGATTCCTAACATAATATAAATGCCTCAGCAGTTTAAGTTTTTACAAAAAATATGCTGCCAAAGAATTGGCATCTGGTTGCTCTATTTGTTTAGCTAAATTAGTTGTATCTGTTAACTGCCTCAACCGTTCCCTATCCAAAACACAGGAAACCCCTCTGTCAAACTAGTATTAAATATGCACTTATTTTGTTATTTAAATAAGAAAAGCACTTTACAATGAAAAATTCATGTATTTACCAGTAAAATCCTGAAACAATGGTGAAACAAGGGAAGGGGTATACTATTAAAGGATGGGACAAAGGGAACCCTAGAAGCTTTTTCAGGAGAGATCCTTGCCCCATAAAAAGAGGCCATAGACATTAATATCAATATCATACCTAAACTTTGCACTAATCAGCTTACTCACTTTCTGCAGTTCTAATAGCAGAGAAAGAGCTCTTCAACTACAACACAGTTCACACAAGGCATGTCTGGGAAGCTTACCTCTAGCACTTTCACCTTTTCCATTGTTATCAAGCGCCTTGACGTGTGGCTTAAGAGTATCTGTTCACAATTGCTAATAAGTTTCAGGCAGGGGTGCTGGGGTATAATCTCCTCTTTGTATCTGGAAAAAATAAGGCAGTGCAAAGGTGGTGAAGCTTATGAACAGCTGATCTACATCTGAAACAGAATAACTTTCAAGGGCCTTTCAAAATTGGCAACAGTGCTAACACAACACGTGATCCAGGGTTTTGTTTAAATTTTCACAAAACTGGCTTAGTGTTATGTTACAAAAAATTAATTAAAAAATCCCTATTAGGGTGAACAATAAACCATATTCAATCCAATATAAATGGCTTTACCCAAATGAAAGCTGAAAGCCACATTGAGCCTGCAAAGAGGTGGGAAAATGTGGGATACAAATGCAATAAATAGAAATGCTAAGTAGTAGTAGTAAATAAATAAATATGATTACTAAAGGCCATCATAAAAAATAACGTTTGGTAAAGCAGATGGTGTCTATATTAGCTCATACACACAAAATTCTAAGAGACTCCTATTAATCTTAGCGTATCCTATGAAATATTCTTTTACATAGAGGAAAACGCCTCCTCAATCCAGGCACGTACTCCTTGTGTTGTATAACTTAGGGAGCACTGCCCAATCATCACTGGCGTAAAAAACATCCACTAAGTAACCCCCTTCTATTGCACACTATTTATTGTTAAGGGCTACTTAGCTTGCTGCTGGACGATATTTATCTAAGCAGTCTTGTCCTCAAATACATTACAACCGAATGGCTTGAATATGAGAATTGAATGGAGTCAGTTCTTTTAAGGACACAGTTGTGATGTAAATGCGGTTGAGTAGATTATCTGATTCGACAGAATGCCAGTTTTTGGCAGATCGAATAGGAACACAGTAGGATGGAACGTCACGATCAGCTGTGAAGTAGGAGGAGCTCACTGGGCGTTTGACATCATCAATAGATAAATACGAGCGCCATTTTGAAAGCTATATGGGAAAGCAAAGTTAGCTTTTTTTTTTTTTTTTTAAGTAAGAAAGAAGAGGTCAAGATTAGAGAGAGAATTCATTATTTTCAACAGAGAGCGTTACCATATGATATATTTTGCAGATACAGCTGAAGAACCCACGGACTCTGAGGAAGGAGGGGAAACTTGGGCCGAAGTCAGGCCGTGGATGGGTCAGAAGGACTGTATTTGAGGACAAGACTGCTCAGATAAATATCGTCCAGCAGCAAGCTAAGTAGCCCTAACAATAAAGAGTGTGCAATAGAAGGGGGTTACTTAGTGGAGGTTTTATTCGCCAATGATGATCGGGCAGTGCTCCCTAAATTATACAACACAAGGAGTACATGGTAAAATTATGTATAATCATACCTGATAATTTTCTTTCCATTAATCATAGCTGATCAATCCATAGACTGGTGGGTTGTGTCCATCTACCAGCAGGTGGAGATAGAGAGCAAACTTTTGCCTCCCTATATGTGGTCATGTGCTGCCGGAAACTCCTCAGTATGTCGATATCAAAGCTCCATCCGCAGGACTCAGCACTTAGAGAATTACACCCACGAAGGGACACTCTGCCCAGCTCACCACCGCCGAAACGGGGGAGGGGAATTAACCCAGCTCATCCCCACACAAGTGGGGGAGGGGAATCCGTCCAGCTCATCCCCGCGGAGTGGGGGAGGGACACCACACCCGCCGATGCGGGGGGATCTGGCTTATCCTGCAACCGCGACCGCGGGAGGAGCTGACTGACCCTAACACCGCCGAAGCGGGAGGGGTACAAAGCTGCCCTACAGCCGCACGAAGCGGGAGGGAGTGCCGGCAGAATTTATGTCTCAATCCAGCCCCGTAAAACGGAGGGGAGAGGAATGCAGCAGCTCACTGTAACACAAACTCGTCTCAACTCTTGAAGAATCCAAGGTGAAAGAAGAACTTGAACACGAAGTCCTCCTGAAGTAACTGAAGGCTAAACTTGAACCTAAAATTCAACCAGAATATAAACAGTACAGATATCTGGGAGGGGCTATGGATTGATCAGCTATGATTAATGGAAAGAAATTATCAGGTATGATTATACATAATTTTACCTTCCATATCATCAAGCTGATCAATCCATAGACTGGTGGGATGTACCGAAGCAGTACTCACCCAGGGCGGGACATAGAAATCCCTGACCTCAACACTGAAGCTCCAAACTGGGCCTCCGCCCGTGCAGCCACAGTCAAACGGTAATGCTTGGAGAATGTATGAGCCGAAGCCCCGTTGCCGCCTTGCATATCTCTTCCAAGGAGACGGATCCGGCCTCTGCCATCGAGGCCGCCTGAGCTCTCGTGGAGTGAGCCTTCAGCTGGATAGGCGGCACCTTCCCAGCGGCCACATAAGCCGCTGCAATGGCTTCCTTGACCCATCTTGCCACTGTAGGCTTAGTAGCCTGCAGACCCTTACGAGGACCTGCAAACAGGACAAACAGATGATCCGATTTCCGGAAATCATTGGTCACTTCCAAGTATCTGATGATGACTCGTCTCACATCCAGATATTCAAGAGCGGAGTACTCCTCTGGGTAGTCCTCCCTACGAAAGGAAGGGAGACAGAGCTGCTGATTCACATGGAAGCGAGAAACAATCTTGGGCAGGAAGGAAGGCACTGTGCGAATAGTCACTCCTGCCTCAGTGAACTGCAGAAAAGGCTCTCGACATGAGAGCGCCTGGAGCTCGGAAACTCTTCTGGCTGAAGTGATAGCCACCAAAAAGACTGCTTTCAACGTCAGGTCTTTCAGAGATGCCCTCGAAAAGGGTTCAACAGGCGGCTTCTGCAATGCTCTTATCACCAGGTTGAGATTCCACGCAGGCACCACTGAGTGCAGAGGAGGGCGCAGGTGATTAACTCCCTTGAGAAAGCGCCACCACATCTGGCTGCGAAGCCAGGGAAGCACCCTTCAGGCGGCCCCTGAAGCAAGCCAGAGCCGCTACCTGGACTTTAAGGGAACTGAGCGACAGGCCTTTCTCCAGACCTTCTTGCAGGAACGCCAACACTGAAGAAATTGGAGCAGTGAAGGGAGAAAGTGAGCCTGCTTCACACCATGCTGCAAAGATACGCCAAACCCTGGCGTAAGCAGTAGAAGTAGAGCGCTTCCTCGCTCTCAGCATAGTGGCGATGACCTTGTCTAAGAAGCCCTTCTTCCTCAGACGCTGCCGCTCAATAGCCAGGCCGTAAGACCAAAGGGAGAGGGATCCTCCATCACCACGGGACCCTGATGTAACAGGCCCTGCTCCACTGACAGCCGCAGAGGATCGTCGACTGAGAGCCTGATCAAGTCCGCATACCAGGGACGTCTGGGCCAATCCGGACCCACCAGGATTACCCTGCCGGGATGCTTTGCCACCCGGTCTAGCACCCTGCCCAACATGGGCCAGGGCGGGAACACATAGAGGAGCTCTTGTGTCGGCCACTGTTGGAGAAGAGCATCTACTCCCAGGGATCGAGGGTCCCGTCCTCTGCTGAAAAAGCGCGGCACTTGGCAATTGGCCGATGACGCCATCAGATCTAGGCTCGGCTGGCCCCAGCGCTTCGTGATGTCCAAGAACGCCTGAGCAGATAGTTGCCACTCTCCGGGCTCCAAGGTATGGCGACTGAGAAAGTCCGCCTTGACATTCATGACTCCGGCAATGTGGGCCGCTGAAAGCTGCTCCAGGTTCGCTTCCGCCCACTGGTAAAGACTCATAGCCTCCTTGGCTAGAGGGGCGCTCTTGGTACCTCCCTGGCGGTTGATATAGGCCACAGCCGTGGCATTGTCCGACAGGACCCGTACAGGCTACAACACCAGTACCGGGATGAACTCCAATAACACCAACCGAATGGCTCTGAGTTCCAGGAGGTTGATAGACCACTTGCCTCTGCAGGCGACTAGAGCCCCTGCGCTGTCCTTCCCAAGCAGTGGGCTCCCCAGCCCATCAAAGAGGCGTCTGTCGTGACGACAATCCACTCCGGGGTCACCAGAGGCAATCCTGCAGACAACTTGTCTGTCTGCGTCCACCAGCTCAGCGCCTTGCGCACTGCTGGGTCCACGGAAAGGCGCACAGCATAATCCTCCGACATCGGAGTCCAGCGCAGCAGCAGAGATAGCTGTAGTGGTCTCATATGAGCCCTGGCCCAGGGCACTACTTCCATCGTGGCCGTCATAGAGCCCAACAGCTGCACGTAGTCCCAAGCCCGAATAGGAGAGGCTACTAGGAACTAGTCCACCTGAGCCTGAAGCTTGACAATCCGATTGTCTGGCAGGAACACTCTGCCCACTTGGGTGTCGAATCGAACTCCCAGATAATCCAGGGACTGAGTCGGGCGCAGCTGGCTCTTCTTCCAGTTGATGATCCATCCCAGGGAGCTCACCAGTGCAACTACCCGGTCCATAGCTTTGCCGCACTCTGCATAAGAGGGGGCTCGGATCAACCAGTCGTCCAGATAAGGATGGACTTGTACTCCTTCCTTTAGCAGGAAGGCCGCTATGACCCCCATTACTTTGGAAAAGGTCCGCGGAGCAGTAGCCAACCCGAAAGGGAGGGCTCTGAACTGGAAGTGTCGTCTCAGGACTGTAAAACGCAGAAAGCGTTGGAGAGGAGGCCAGATGGGAATATGCAGGTACGCTTCCTTGATGTCCAAGGAAGCCAAGAACTCTCCTGCCTTCACTGCCGCTAGAACAGAGCGGAGAGTCTCCATGCGAAAGTGCCTCACTTTCCAGGCCCGATTGACCCCTTTGAGGTCGAGGATAGGCCGGACAGAACCTCCTTTCTTTGGAACCACAAAGTAAATGGAGTAACGTCCCTTGCCAATCTGATTTTTGGCACCGGAACGACCGCACCCAGGCGGATCAGGTTGTCCAAGGTCTGCTGCACTGCCACAGCTTGACCGGAGACTTGCAGGGAGAGAGTACAAACCCGTCTCTTAAGGGTTGGCAGAACTCTAGCTTGTAGCCGTCTCTGATGACTTCCAGCACCCACGCGTCTGAAGTTATAGTGGTCCACTCGCCCAGAAACGAGGACAGCCGTCCTCCAATCTGCACTGGGGCGTGGACCAAGGCCCCGTCATTGGGTACGAGACCCTGGGGGAGGACCGGAGGGAGCACCTCCGGGACGGCGGTCTCTGCGAAAGGAATGCTGCTTGGGGGAGAAATTCCTCTTGAAGGAAGAGGGGGCAGAGGAACCCGACTTGCCCGGGCGGGCTGGTACCGACGGGCTTCCAGCAACCGTCCTCTGGAGGTACCGGGACGAGTACTAGCCCGAGCCCTGACCTCTGGTAATTTCTTGCCCTTAGACGTGCCGAGATCGGTCACGATTTGTCCAGCTCGACCCCAAAGAGCAGCTTGCCTTTAAAAGGCAATCTAGCCAGGCGGGATTTAGAGGCGTGGTCAGCAGACCAATGTTTCAGCCAAAGCCACCGCCGCGCAGAGACTGTCTGAGCCATGCCCTTAGCTGAGGCTCTCAAGACATCATACAGCAAGTCTGCCAAATAGGCTAAGCCCGATTCCAGGGCCGGCCAATCAGCCCTCAAGGAAAGATCCGAGGGGGAAGCCCGCTGCACCATAGTCAGGCACGCAGCTGCCTCAAAGGACGACCTTAAGGCCGCCTCCAATCTTCTGTCTTGGGCGTCCTTTAGGGCCGTGCCACCTTCCACCGGCAACGCCGTTTTCTTAGTCACCGCAGTGATTAAAGAATCCACGGTAGGCCACAGATAGGCCTCACGTTCACTCACAGCCAAAGGATAGAGGCGGGACATAGCCCTAGCCACTTTAAGGCTCGTTTCCGGGACATCCCATTGAGCCGCAATTAAGGTGTGCATGGCATCATGCACGTGGAAGGATCTAGGCGGGCGCTACGTCCCCAGCATAATGGCAGAGCCAACAGGGGCTGAGGGAGAGACGTCCTCCGGAGAGGAAATCTTCAAAGTGTCCATGGCCTGTAACAACAGGTTGGGCAAATCCTCTGGGCTAAAAGCCGCGCTGCAGAGGGGTCATCCGCTCCATCCGAGCGGGGATCTATCTCCTCCAAGGAATCCGCAAAGGACCGTTGGGAGACCTCAGACACGCTGCCCTCATCTACATCGGAGAGACAAAGTCCTCCAAGGCCTGGAAATCAACCCGAGGGCGTTTACCTCTGGGAACCTCAACCTCTTTATCAGAAGAGGGAGCAGGGGCAGCGTTTTGCATGAGGAAAGCCTGATGCAGCAGCAAAACAAACTCGGGGGAGAAACCCCCCAGACAGTGCACTTCCGCAGCCTGGGCAACAGCCCTAGACGCACTCTTCAACCCGGGCCGCTCGCAATAGCGGGGGAGAGTACATGCTGCGCATCCAAATGGCGTCCGGCGCGAAACTCCGCGAAGGAGCCGCGCGGGAAGAACGGCGTTACTTTAGCCGCTTTGTGCCGTCGCCCAAATTAAAGGGCGTTCATGGCATTAATGTCTCCAACCTCAGGGCGGCCCACGAAGAAGCCGTCCGAGCCGCGTGGCGGCCAAGATGGCGGAGGCGAGGAGCGGGGGATGGGTGTTTATGGCGTGAAAAAACCGCCACGCCGGAGGAACGACCGGGACATTCATCGGTCACTAAACTGTCACCCATCAAGGGCGAATCAGGTTGTAAAACCCCCGCATCCCCTCTAGAAGCGCTCCAGCGATCCGGGGAGCGACCCTTTGCGCCCTCGCCCTCCGACGCCATATGCCACGAGGAGAAGAATCGGGGAACCCCCTGCCCGCTATAAAAAGGTAAAATTACCTGCTTGCCGCTCCGAGCTGTAACGAACTGGTGTCCAGTGAGTAGCTGCAATGAACGTTTAAAGAACGTCGAATTAAACGCCTTTAAAGACGTTTAAATTTTTTTTTTTTTTTTTTTTAAACGGAGCCAGCGGGAGGGGGGAGAAAAGGAGGGACCTGGCACCACCAGGTTTGCACTTGCTCAAAAGAGCCCTCAACCCCAGGCCTCAACAAAACCTAAGGATTAGGCTTGGAGGCCTAGCCAGAGCTGCTGCTGTGTGTGACCACCACCTGCTGAGAGAGAACATACTGGGGAGTTTCCGGCAGCACATGACCACATATAGGGAGGCAAAAGTTTGCTCTCTATCTCCACCTGCTGGTAGATGGACACAACCCACCAGTCTATGGATTGATCAGCTTGATGATATGGAAGCCTGGATTGAGGCCTTTTCCTCTATATAAAAGAATATTTCATAGGATACGCTAAGATTAATAGGAGTCTCTTAGAATTTTGTGTGTATGTATTAAGACTGGACTTCCTATAGCTCTATGTATATCTGTATTAGGTGGGACTATATTAGCTCACCATTTAGTTATTAGTTCAAAGTTCATTTTTATAATGACATTTTCAAAAATGCATTTAAAAATGCAATTATCATGAATGCTGCTACCTCTTGCTACTATCACTTAAAGTTTGACACAGAACATTTTTCTTTATACACTGCTTCAGAAGGTAGCTTGAAACTGGTAAAATAATTTTGAGACAGTTTTCTTTAGAAACGAGGAAGCATGATGATTTAGAATGGCTGCAATCAATCTGCTGGCCAACAACAGTGATGCAATCAAAATTAATGCAAATCATGATATTCAGTGTCAGCATTTATATCAGTGTTTCTCTATCTTCTCCTAGAACGCCTGGCCAGTTGTTTTTTTCAGGATTACCACAATGAATATCCATATGATAGATCTGCATACAATGGGTCTCCAATATATACAAATTAATCTCATATATGCAAATTGAGAAAATAGCCTGCATTATAGTAGATAAATGGTCTCTGGAAAGAAAAGGTCTTATTTGACAAATCTAGAGCTTTTTTTTTTTTTTTTACAAAGTTGCATAGCGATTCCTTCGCGGCAAATGAGAGAAAGCCCAAAGGAACTGAATGGGCTTCCTCTCATTTGCCGCACAGGAATCGCTAGTGTGGCTTTGTAAAAGAGGCCCTTGATGAAGTAGGTAGTACATTTTGCAGGCAATTTTATATATTAGTGCCTAGATGTACACACCACTTATGCGCATTACAGGCACCGATAATTGGTAGGCACACATAAATGTGTACTAGGTACTACTCTATAAGGTACTGCCTAAGTGCTGTAACTAATCCTGCCAGAATTCTGGGCCAAAAAAACCCCTCAAACTTCTGCGCAAATTTTAAAATTTGCAAATTCTCCAAAATTCTATGCAGAAAATTTACGAATTCTGCAAGTTTGTCATAATATAACCAATATTACAGCCTCCCTTCCATGTACAGATACCATTTATATTCTTCCCAGCCCTCATATCATCCACCTTTTATAAAGCCCCCCTTCCTGCAGCCACACATATCCATATTTTTTCCAGCCCCCTCCCTGCACCCACACGTAACCTCCACCTTTTTATAGCCCCTACCTCATCTCTCCTCATTCTCACACATAGCATTTACCTTTTTTTACAGCCTCCTCCTACCTGCACCCACATAAACCATCCACCTTTACAGCCCCCTCTCTCCCTGCACCCACACATTGCACCTACCTTTTTTACAGCCCCCTCCCTCCCTGCACCCACACACAGCATCCACCTTGTTTACAACCCCCCCTTCCTCCTCACACCTACACACAGCATATAACCTTTTTTTACAGTATCCCTCCCCCTCACACATAGCATCCACCTTGTTTTTTACAGCCCCCTCCCCCCCCCCCCCCCCCCCCCCCCCCCCCCCCCCACAAGCATCCACTTTTGTTTTGGCCTTCTCCCTCCCTTGCAGCCACCTTGTTTTTTTTACAGCCGCCCCCTCCCTCTTTTTCTACAGCCTCTCTCTCCTTTCACATAGGCCACCTGTATTTTTTTTCAGCTGCACTTGCACTCACCCCGTGAGGTAGGAGGAGGAGGAACTCCTCCAGGGCACGAACCCCCCCCAACACTTTTTCCCCCCGCTGCCACTGCTTTGGGCCGGTGCTACCAGTATATCCAAATAGCTGCCGAGACTACTTGCAGCAGTCTCAAGAGATTACCGCTTGAAGTCTCGGCAACCAATTTGAAGAAGCAGCAGTGGGCAGGAAAGAGGAGGGTTCTTTCCTGCCCCCAAAGAGGCTACTAGACCACCAGGGCATGCTCAGGTAGGCCCAGGGAGGGCCCACAGAGGCTTCAGAGTAGCGGGGGAATGAGCCAGCTAACACAGTGGGCTCAGTGAGGGGGGGGGGCAGAAATAACTGCATAGACCACTTGTGGGGTCCTACAGTTAGAATATTGTCTCAATTCATATTTCTCTCCTGTTTTTGATGAGTGAAGAATTTTGTTTTTAAATTAACTGAGCAAAAGGAACAATTTAAACATGGATAGTGTCCCCATACTGGGTCTATGCAGTTATTTGTCCATGCGGATTGATCTATATTGGAAAAGCGATTAGGGCATTCAATAAACGAATTGCAGAACATAAGAGTGCTATCAAAAGGAACATATTAGAGAAACCATTAGTGGAGCATATGTCTATTTTCCAACATGATTTTACAAAATTGAAATTTCTAATATTGCTGAAAGTTAACACATATTGGGAAGGAGGAGATGTGAACAGACAACTTTTACAAATGGAACAAAAATTAATATTTAAATTTAATACAGTTAAGCCTTTTGGCTTAAATCAGGAATAAGATTATGCTGTTTTTCTGTAAGAACCAGTTTTTAAATGAATTAGCATCTCACTATATTCATACACAAATTCTTAGTTAGTAAACATTTTTTGATATTTTTTACCGATCTCCATAGAGGATTTCTGTTAATTAATATATGGACTTCGTTCTTTTAGTATTACCTATTTTATTCTTTTGGCTGCTTCTGGTTAGTTTACATTAAATATATTTTTTGGTATCCAGAAGATGGACTGACACATTGGCGAAAACATATTGATGTCACTCATTTAAAGATTTAATATAGGCTTTTTAATCCATTTGTGAATTGTATTCATGAATCAAACTCTATTTTATATATTTTTTTAAATTAATATACAGAAGTAGTAATCCTAATTGTCAATACACTCAATTTTGCACTATGTGGTTTTTGTTATTGGTTGATGACCTCTGACACCGGAAGTAGTGTCTATATAACAGGAAGTACTAAGCATCTACTTTAGATTGATTGATGACCTTTGACACCGGAAGTAGTGTCTATATAACAGGAAGTAGTATAGACTTGGTAAAACTATTATCTCAAGCACCACGTTTGGTTTGGTTTGGTTTGATGCTGGACAAGACAGACGCAGTAAGTTTTTGTTTTAGAATGAACGGTTTTAAAGCAGCTATTTTCACTTGTGCTACATTTTAAGTTGATAAGGTTATTATCCCAAGCACCGTGTTGGGTTTGATTATATGTAAAAGACAAAGTAAGTTTTTGTTTTAAAACGAACAGCTCTGAAGTAGCTATTTTCCACTTGTGTCACATTTTGAGTTGATAAAGGAATTTATATATACTTCTAGATATCTATATGTGGTTACGCAGTCAGACCTTCCACAAATTTTGAGTGCTTTTCAGTAAAATGTACAATTAGCAAATATAAATAGAAATGACTTATGTGGAATGGTATGGAATTATGTCCGTTTCTTATTTAAAATATTAAGGTAGTATTCTGTCTAACTAAAGCCACAGTAGTTTTTATAGGCAGTTATAGGATAATTTTAATAAGAATATAGTGATTTGCTATCTTATATATTTTTTATGTTACTTTTCTTATAGGTGGTCTTATTACATGTTTTGGGGTTTAGTAATTTACTCCCCTTTTTTTAGGTATGTATACAATCCATCCACCTCTCCATTTATATGTTTTAGCTCCAGCTATTTGTCAATTGCTTTTAGATTTTATTTCTTACATTTGCAACTATATACATATATATATAATAATCTATAAATGTTGAATTTTGTTTTTATTACAATGTATATGTTCATATTTTGGCATTATGTTTATGCTACCATTGTATTGTTTTATTTTGTAGTTTTACCCCTGACGCAGCCTGAGGGCGAAACGTGGCCACGTTGGGTATTGTTTTACCTCTGGGTTGTTTTATAATTGTGTATTTAATCTGCTGTTATTGTTTGTTGGACATACTTGTTTTCAGTGGGGGGGGGGGGGGGGGGAGTTCACCTTTATTTTTGGTCATTAGGTTCATTGATGACATTTTTGAGTTATATACGGCTATGAGACTAGGTACAAAGAAGGTAGTGAAGACTGCCTATACAAGAACGAAGTTTCTTAACAGAGATCTTCTATTTTTGTAAAAAAAAAAAAAAAAAATACCAGAACCAAGAGGGATGGAAGCAGACTTGTATCCTTTGCTGTGTTCCTGGGATCAAGAGTGTGTCTCGGATTTTGAAGAAACATTGTCATTATATGGTTTTTTTTTGTTTTTTTTGCATCAAAAGGAGCACAGGATTGCATATAGTCAGGGTCAAAATTTGAAAGAACTGCTCTGATATAAGAAACAATGTGACCAGAACTGTAGAATTTGGTGTCATTTCAAGTGTTCTAAATGTCAGACTTGTGATATCACAAAGGAATTGGACACTTGGTTTATATATCCTATCATGAGAAATATTGTCTGAAGTTCTGTGCCTTTTGTACTACTGACTGTGGTCTTTATGATCATTTGCCTGTGTCAGAACCTATAGAATCGGGCAAACCTCTCGTCAGTTTCAGGTGTGAATTAATTAACATAGAAGTTGTTTGGAATGGAAGAGAACTGAAGAACCTTTAGTGGAGAATTGTTTCTCAATGAACCATCAGTTTGATTCTTTACTTTATTATGTACTTGACCGTACCCCTGATTTGTTGAGTGGTGGTGAGTGCAGAGGCATGTTACTACAGAGTGAGCAAGAATGGGTTTTTACATTGGGTACAGAAGAACCTCAAGGTTTAAATGCTAACTTGAATGGCATCTGTTTTACTAAGTGAATTTAATTAATCAAAAGTCAAGTACTGGACTCTTTAAATGCAAAATAAATTATTTTTTTTTTGGTAACCGAGTGGAAGTGACACAAGTGACGTCACCTGCAGATTTTTTAAGAGTAAGTCTAGTCAGCCGCCATTTGAGGAGCATAGTGAGTGTGTAAGGCACCTTGTTTTTAGTAAGTTCATTAACCACAGAAATAGTTTTTTGAAAAATATTCTGATGTTGATTTTCTTTTCAGAAGTTGGTCCGATATGTCCTGATGCAGCTTTTTGGCAAAATGATGGTCATTGCCAGTTAGACAACTCTTAAGCTCTCTTTTTTAATATAAAGTTAAGTTGCACTTTATTTCTTGAATACATTTTGTTGATAAGTTTATGATGTTCACTTTTGCTTAACAAGTTTTTCAGATGGGTGTGGAGGGATTTTTCCCTGCCAGTGAGGTGATTACCTTGTATTTTTCTGGAAGTCAAAGTTTAAGACTCTGGATTGGGCTCCAAGGTTTTTTTTCCTCCTACTCTTCTGTATGTTTTTCTTAGACATTTTTGAGTTTTTGTTTACTAACAAACAGTCTAAAACAATTGTTTAATTATATGGGAACATTTTGGTTGCGTTGAACCCCGCCTACTTGCCCTTCTCTATTGAGAATAATGACCATTTAACTTTACTCTTTTTCAGATAAGTTTTCAGTCCTTTTGTTTTGAACTCATTTTGAGCTGTTGGCTTCTCTCCATGAACTGTTTTATTTAAATGTGGGACAGTTTTTGAACTTTTGTTGAACTTTATGTACGATTTATTCACTACTGCACATGTTTAGGCACACTAATATGGAAGGTTATGTGATGTGAATATAAGCATTTATGTATGGCCCTGAAATATAAGGGATACTTCATATGAACTGCTCAAAGGTTGGAAATTAGCAGTCACCAAAACCCTTATATATTTTTTTTTTAATTTAATTTTATTTTTTTTTTATGTTAATTGGTAGTTATTGGGTATTAACTATTTTGAACCTGACAGCATGCTTACTGTGCAGGTAATATATTTGGTCCAATAGACACACTCCCTAAGAGTCAATGTAAGAATCTCAGACTCCATTAAATTCCATAAATCTTCAACATAATAAAGTTCTACTCTCTATGGCGTATCCAGAGCCATAGCAAAGGGAGCTGACACCCGGGGCGGGTCGCCGCTGCGCACCCCCCCCCAGGTGCAGCACGGTGCACCCTCCTCCCGCTGGAGCGCACCCCCCCCCCCCCCCCGGAGCGCATACCTGCGGCGAGGGACAGGCGGGAGGGCCGATCCGCCACGACTGCACGTTGCTGGGGTGTGTCGGCTCCGCGCTGGTTCACTGCTCTCTCTGTCCCGGAACAGGAAGTAACCTGTTCCAGGGCAGAGAGGGCAGTGCACCAGCGCAGAGCCAACACCCCCCAGCGGCGTGCAACCGGGGCGGACCGCCCCCCCCCCCCACTCCCCCCTTCCTACGCCACTGGGCGTATCATAAATTTAAATAAAAAAAATTTTAAAAGACATAGCATAGGCAAAGGAATGAAAAAGTTAAAGGGATACATACTCTGGCTTGTAGATGGGTAACCAGTAAACTAATCTTCCACCTTTTACAAGGTACTGTGCTGCAAAGTTCAACAGATCCGAACATATATCACTCAGGCCATAGTTCAACGAGACAGGGACGTGGCTTTCTGAACTAAACAACAATAATAAGTTATATTTTTAACACATCAAATTTCAGCAATTTCAGTAACACCTACAAATGTGCAAGCTAAGATTGGGTTTAACATAATCTAAATAGGTTCCTACAGAACTTAGTAGAACATGTAGCATGGCTTCAGAAACTGCATGGACTTAATGGACAGTATATAGCAGAATATAATGTATAATAGAAGAGTTACTTACAATGCATCTGTCTTCAATATTTCTTTGTGTGAACCAGTTTTTCTTGTAGATTCTCTTATGCCATATGGAGCTGTAGGAACACCAATAATATCAGTGGCTCATTATTATTTTTTATTGGAAAACTTAGAATACAACTGTAGCCTTCTCATGCAAACAATAGAGAATATTTAAAATCTTACTAATCTTATGCTACATCAAAGCATCTGCATATCACAGTGTAATTTTGCATTTCCCTTTATTCTGATTCCCCTCTTCCCCATCCCCCCCTGCCTTCTTATCTTAACGTGGTATAAGCAGCAATGGAGAAGTTCTGAGAGAAGAGGATATTTTTCTGGTAAGTGAACACTATTTTGCTTTGTGCTTTGGGAACTTAAAGATTGGGGTTTAAAGGAGGAATTGTAGGTTACTGATACGCAGAATAAAAATATAATAAAAGCAAACTTTATCAACTAATCTCCATACTCTTTTCCCCATAGTTTTAAAACTTGACCTTTGTACCACAGCATTAACAGATAGCCTCAAGCAGGCACTGCAGGATCTAGTTTAGTATTACGGGGGAATACAAAGAGAGAGAGAGAGAGAGAGAGAGAGAGAGAGAGAGAGAGAGGGAAAAGCAAGCAGGACCTAGTTTAGTATTACGAGGGGAATAAAAAGAGAGAGCGACAGAGAGAGAGAGAGAGAGAGAGAGAGAAAAGCAAGCATTAACTACTTGCCATAGTGTTAATCCTTTCCCCATAGTTTTAAACTGAAATTTTCTCCATAAATAGGCATTTTTCCCATAGTTTTAAACTGAAACCTCTTCTAGAGGTAGAAACTTAACAGCCAAAAACTCTTGTTCTAAAAGACTGTTATTTTCTGTTCTTTGGTTGCTGGTGAGGTAGCACGTCCAGTGACCTCAATTAGGTATTAATTAAGGTGAGGAGAAGTAGAATATTTGCATAGGTTGCTGAGTTAGCTTGAAAGAGCCTATTTAAAAAAGGCCCCTTAGATTTATAACTATATAAAGAGGAAAGGTCCCACTGAACTTTCTTTCTGAGAAGTTCTGAGAGAAGAGGACATTTCTCTGGTAAGTGAACACTATTTTGCTTTGTGCTTTGGGAACTTAAAGATTGGGACTTAAAAGAGGAATTGTAGGTTATTTGATAGGCAAAATAAAAATATAAAAAAAGCAAATTTTATCAACTAATCTTCATAGTCTTTCCCCCTTAGTTTTATAACTAGTTTAGTCTTCCTGCCCACCCTCCCCTAGGACAACTCTTCAATTATAGTCAGTTATTATAATTAGGGTAACAAGCAAGGAGTGCTCTTACAGAGTTTTAAATACATTTCATTACCATCTAAGAAGGAAACACTAAATAAATCACACAATAGTCTACATAAACTAAAAGACATTTTTATAGTAGGCTAATATCCTTAGTACTTTAGCAAGTTTTAAATACTAAGATGGAGTCAGCAATCCAGCAGCGAGAGGGATGCTATCCAGTCTTTTGCATTGAGTGTCACATGTATGATTATCTCCCAGTTGGTGAGATGTCATATGTGTGTGTGCACAATGCAAAGAGCTCCTAGCTCTCAGAAAACGTGTCCGTTCTCTTGAGGATAGAGTAGCAGACTTGGTGGAGCTGAGGGAGATACAGGAGACCTACAGGGATGTTGCAGAAAAGTCCCACCTCTAGTCTGGTAGCTCCTGTGCTACCTTGGAGAAGGGAGGTCTCCTAGAAGGAGAGCATCAGCCTGGTGAAGTAGCCAGGACCTGCCCACCAGGGAATGTACTATCCTCCTGCACCAAGGATATGTCTCCAAGTGCTGCCCAGGAGGTAAGGGTTAGGACAGCTGTTGTAGATGGTGATTCGATCATTAGGCACATAGATATCTGGGTGCTGGTGGACGTGAGGATCGCCTAGTGACTTGCCTGCCTGGTGCAAAGCTGGCGGACCTCACGCTGTCTTGGTACATTTGGGTACCATCTACACTTCTTCCCTTGGCTCTCTGATATCATCCCATGACTTTCACATTAGCCCCCTCCTTAAGTCACTTCACTGGCTCCCTATCCATTTCCATATTCAGTTCAAGCTTCTCTTATTGACCTATAAGTGTATTCACTCTGCCGCGCCCCAGTACCTCTCCACTCTCGTTTCTCCCTACACCCCCCCCCCTCAGGTACTCCATTCTGTAGATAAATCTCTCTTATCCGTCCCCTTCTCCCCTACTGCTAATTCTAGACTCTGTTCCTTTTGTCTTGCTGCACCTCACACCTGGAATAGACTTCCCGAGCCTGTGCGTCTAGCCCCGTCCTTGGCCGTTTTCAAGTCCAAACTTAAAGCCCACCTCTTTACCACTGCTTTTGACCCTTAACCACTACTCACTTGCCCTGTCCTTTATCCTCACCTATTTATTCCCTTACCCTTAATCGTTCTGTCTGTTTACCTGTCTTATCTAGATTGTAAGCTCTTTGAGCAGGGACTATCTTTTTGTGTATGGTGTACAGCGCTGTGTATGTCTTGTAGCGCTATAGAAATGATAAATAGTAGTATTAGTAGGTACCAATGACATAGGAAAATGTGGGAGAGAGGTTCCGGAAGCCAATTTAGGCTCTTAGGTAGAAAGCTCAAATTCAGAACCTCTAGGGCAGCATTTTATGAAGTGCTACCCGTTCCACGCGTTGGGCCCAAGAGACAGGCAGAGCGCCAGAGTCTCAATGTGTGGATGAGATGATGGTGCAGGGAGGAGGGTTTTAGATTTGTTAGGAACTGGGCAACATTCTGGGGAAGGGGAAGCCTATTCCGAAAGGATGGGCTCCACCTTAACCAGGGTGGGACCAGGCTGCTGGCATCGGCATTTAAAAAGGAGATATAGCAGCTTTTAAACTAGAAACGGGGGAAAGTCGAAAGTTGCTCAAAAACGCATGGTTCGGGATAAGGTATCTTTCAAAGATATCACCAAAACAGGGAAGATAGGGTAGTGAGGTTGCAAAAGAGACCATAGATCAGGTGTCTTTAAATAAAAATAAAAATCAGACAAAAGATTGCAAATTAATTCTGACAAGTACTGAGCATGATGTAAATAGGAACAACAAACATAGTTTGAAATGTTTATATACGAATGCCAGGAGCCTAAGAAATAATAAATGAAAAATTTTATATAATAGGCATCTCCGAGACTTGGTGGAAGGAGAATAACCAGTGGGACAATGTCATAAAGGGGTACAAATTATATTGTAGTGATAGGGTGGATCGAAGTGGTAGAGGGGGGTAGCATTGTATGTTAAGGAGAGCCTTGAATCAAATAGATTGAAAATTCTGCAGGAAACAAAACATATCTTGGAATCCCTACGGATTGACATTCCATGTGTAAAGGGGAAAAGGATAGTGATAGGAGTGTACTACCATCCGCCTGGCCAGAATGAACAGATGGATGCAGAAATGTTAAAGGAAATAGGAAAGCAAACAAACTGGACAACGCAATAATAATGGGTGATTTCAATTACCCCGATATTGACTGGGTAAATGTAACATCAGGGAATGATAGGGAGGTAAAATTCCATGACAAAATCAAGGACTGCTTTATGGAGCAGCTGGTACAGGAGCAGACAAGAGAAGGAAAAATTCTAGACCTAGTCCTTAATGGAGCACATGATCTGGTGCGGGATTTAATGGTGCTGGGGACGCTTGATAACAGTGATAATATAATCAAATTTAATACTAGCTTTGAAGTAAGTATACACAGGAAATCCAATACATTAGCGTTTAACTTTTAAAAAGGAGACTAGGATAAAATGAGAAGAATAGTGAAAAAAAAAAACACTTAGAGGAGCGGCTTTCTAGGGTCAAAATTTACATCAGATGTGGATGCTGTTCAAAATCATCATCCTGGAAGTCCAGGCCAAATATATTCTGCGTATCAAAAAAGGAGGATGGAAGACCAAACGACAGCTGACATGGTTAAAAAGTGAGGTGAAGGAAGCTATTAGAGCTAAAAGAAAATCCTTCAGAAAATGGAAGAAGGAACTGACTGAAAATAATAAGAACCAGCATAATGAATATCAAGTCAAATGCAAAGCGCTGATAAGGAAGGCTAAGAGGGACTTTGAAAAAAAGATTGTGTTGGAGACAAAAACAGATAGCAAAACTTTTGTTAGGTATATTAAAAGCAGGAAGCCAGCAAAAGAATCTGCTGGACCGCTAGATGACCGAGGGGCATAAGAGGCAATCAGGGAAGACAAAGCCGTAGCAAAGAGATTAAATGAATTCTTTGCTTCGGTCTTCACCACGATTTGGGAGAGATACCGGTGCCAGAAATGGTATTCAAAGCTGGCGAGTCGGAGAAACTGAATGAAATCTCTATAGACCTAGGGAATGTAACGGGGCAATTTGACAAACTGATGAGTAGCAAATCTCCTGGACCGGATGATATTCATCCCAGAGTACTGATAGAACTGAAAAATGAACTTGTGGAACTATTGTTAGTAATATGTAATTTATCCTTAAAATCGAGAGTGGTACCAAAAGATAGGAGGGTGGCCAATGTAATGCTGATTTTTAAAAAAGGTTCCAGGGGAGATCTGGGAAATTATAGACTGGTGAGTCTTACGTCGGTGCTGGGCAAAATGGTAGAGACTATTATAAAGTACAAAATTACAGAGCATGTTCAAAAGCATAGATTAATGAGACAAAGCAAACATGGATTTAGTGAAGGGAAATCTTGCCTCACCAATCTATTACATTTCTTTGAAGGGGTGAACAAACATACGGATAAAGGTGAGCCAATTGATATTGTGCATCTGGATTTTCGGAAGGCGTTTGACAAAGTACCTCATGAAAGACTCCAGAAGAAATTGGAGAGTCATGGGATACGAGGTATTGTCCTACTGTGGATTAAAAACTGGTTAAAAGATAGAAAATGGAGAGTAGGGTTAAATGGTCAGTATTCTCAATGGAGAAGGGTAGTTTGTGGGGTTCACCAGGGATCTGTGCTGGGACCTCTGCTTTTTAACATTTATAAATGACCTAAAGATGGGAGTAACTAGTGAGGTAATTAAATCTGCTGACGACACAAAGTTATTCAAAGTAGTTAAATTGCAGGAGGATTGTGAAAAATTACAAGAGGACCTTACGAGACTGGGTGTCTAAATGGCAGATGACGTTTAACCTGAGCAAGTGCAAAATGATGCATGTGGGAAAGAGGAACCCGAATTATAGCTAAGTCATGCAAGGTTCCACGCTGGAGTCACAGAAAAAGAAAGGGATCTAGGTGTCATCGTTGATGATACGTTGAAACCCTCTGCTCAGTGTGCTGCGGTGGCTAAGAAAGCAAATAGAATGTTAGGTATTATTAGGAAAGGAATGGAAAACAAAAATGAGGACGTTATAATGCCTTTGTATCGCTCCATGGTGTGACCGCACCTCGAATATTGTGTTCAATTCTGGTCGCCGGATCCAAAAAAGATATAGTGGAATTAGAAAAGGTGCAGAGAAGGGCGACAAAAATGATAAAGGGGATGGGATGACTTACCTATGAGGAACGGCAAAAGCAGCTGGGGCTCTTCAGCTTGGAGAAAAGACGGCTGAGGGGAGATATGATAGAGGTCTATAAAATAATGAGTGGAGTGGAACGGGTAGATGTGAAGCGTCTGTTTACGCTTTCCAAAAATACTAGGACTAGGAGGCATGTGATGAAGCTACCAAATAATAAATTTAAAACTCATCAGAAAAATTTTTTCTTCACTCAAAGTGTAATTCAACTCTGGAATTTGTTGCCAGAAAATGCTGTAAAGGCGGTTAGCTTAGCAGAGTTTAAAAAAAGGTTTGGGCGGCTTCCTAAAGGAAAAGTTCATAGACCATTATTAAATTGGACTTGGGGAAAATCCACTATTTCTGGGATAAGCAGTATGAAATGTTTTGTACTTATTTATGACCTGGATTGGCCACTATTGGAAACAGGATGCTGGGCTTGATGGACCTTTGGTCTGTTCCAGCATGGCAATACTTATGTAATGAGGAGATCACAGGCAGGGCCGTGCCTAGGGTCTCTGGCACCCCCCTGCAGACCATCAGTTGGCACCCCCCTGCAGACTATCAGTTGGCACGCGCGCGCCCCCCCCAGACCTGCCTGGCTCCAAGGCGCGTGGAAGAGCTGGGCGGTGCCAAAGAGCCAAGCGCTGCTCCCCCAAGCGATGGAGGAAATGGCTGGGTTTGGCCTGCAGAGGAGACTCTGAGCATACTTCTCATTCAGCCTGAGCCTCCTCCGCTCCATCCCCGATTCCATGCATTTTAAATTTACCTCTCTCCACCTCCGCCTCCAACGTCTGTGCAGCGTCAGTGAAAGCGCTGCCTGTCTGACGTCTCTCCACCAGCCTTCCCTTCGCTCGTTCGTTCCCTCTGTGTCCCGCCGCCTTCTGACGTCATTTCCTTGAGGGCGGGACACAGAGGGAACGAATGAGCGAAGGGAAGGCTGGTGGAGAGACGTCAGGCAGCGCTTTCACTGACGCTGCGCAGACGTCGGAGGCGGAGCGAGGTAAATTTAAAGCGCCGGGGAATTGGGGATGGAGCGGAGTAAGGTTTGTTTGTTTGTTTTTTTTAATTTATTATTTATTCAGTTTCATCAAAAATTTCAAGAAAACATCTTGGTAGGAAAAGCAACATAAAAAATTAAGCATATATCATTAAAGATTAACAATCTATTAAGAGGTTATTAATACTCAAGTCCATAAATTGGAAATCCAAGATTCAGGAATACAAGGAGAATCAAAAAACAAATGTAGGAAATTAAATTAAGTTAACGCAAATTCTATTGAGGTGTATTACTTATTCCTTTAGCGTTTATCCTTTTTTACCGAAGTTATAAGAGCTGATGCATGCGCGGGCTCTGTAAACACATATTTCTTCCCATCAAGTCTTACTATACATTTGCAGGGGTACCTTAAAAAAAAGGTGCCCCCCAATTGTATTATTTCAGACTTAAGGAGCAAGAATTGTTTCCTCCGTCTCCTTGTCTCCTTAGAGACATCAGGAAATAATAATATCTTATAACCCAAAAAGGGGACCTTCCCTCTGCAGTGGGCACAGACCTCATTGAAATACCTGGGAGTGTTGATCCCCATGGACCTGTCCAAGCTTTATGAACAGAATGTGTTGCAGTTATTACGAGAAACCAGCAAGCAGTTGCTAGCCTGGGGGCCACTACAGCTTTCCTTGCTGGGACGGATTGCTCTGGTCAACATGGTCATAGTCCCCAGGTGGCTATACACGTTTCAAACTCTCCCATTGTTCCTAAAGAAAGCTGACGAACAAAGGCTGATAAAAATCATACAGACTTTTATATGGAAAAAGAAAAGGCCTCGCCTTCCTTACTCCACATTGTGTATACCGAAAGAATATGGCGGTCTGGGACTCCTGAATATTAAGTACATGACTGTGGCCAGTGGTATGCGCCACATAAATGACTGGTTTAGAGACACCCAAGACTACACAAATACGTCGTTGGAGCTGCAGATATACCCTGGAACTCATTTCAGTAGCTACCTGCACACAAAGGGTTCCCAGATACCTTACATATTGAGAAGAACTGGAATAATGGGAGCAGCAAAAGCAGTATAGAAATGGATTTGCAAGCTTCATAAGTTCTCGGCAAAAACCACTCCGTATTTATCAATATGTGGAAACCCAGACTTCAGGCCTGGCCTACTCTACCCAGCGTTCCAGCGATGGAGGCGGAAAGGGATGGTGTTTTTATCCCATGTTATCACCTCGGAAGGAAAGCTCAAGTCGTTTCAAGAACTGCAGAAAGAATTTGCATTACTTCCAACAGATAAATTCCATTACCTCCAGCTGAGACACTATGTACAGTCCCTGCCATGGGAGGACCTGGCAGAGGATGTTCAGGAGGAGTTGGCATCGGCCTTCTCCCTGGCGGCACAACAAAGGGTCCCTCTTAAATTTCACCACAGACATATCAGAGATACTGCTGAAGAATTAGATTATGCTAAATTGTTGGACATGTGGCAACAGGACATACAAATAGATCTGACGGTCTCACAATTTAAAGCACACATCCTAGCGATATGCAAGCAGTCTATTTTAACTTCGCATTGGGAAACCCAATATAAAGTTGCGCTCCGTTTATACATTTCCCCGAGAAGAGCCTTCCATATGGGACTTTCCCCCTGGGGGGAGTGCCCTAAGTGTGGGGGAGATGGAGCCACGCTGGGACACATGCTCTGGACTTGTGGGGGCTTGGTTCGTTTTTGGACAAACTTGACTCAATACATTTCAAAAATCTGGAAGACAGACTGGAAATATGACTCTGCCCTACTACTGGGGCGTCCAAAACTTATACATCCTGTCCCGACGGGGTTTGTAGCTTTCGTCCAGAAATCCATCATAGTAGCTAAGCAAGTGATACTAGCAGAATGGATGTCCCGACAAGATCCTACTTACTCCCAGTGGCGGACACGTATGATAACATTGTTGAGAATTGAAAGATTGGGAGTAGCAGACTTCAAATCCAAAGCTGGACAACAATTTCAGAACATCTGGAGCCCTTTTCTCAATACAATGACCCCGGTTGCCAGGAGCAGACTTGTTAATTATTAAGGGTACCTTAGTGTTTGCATAAGTAGGGCGGGAGGGATAAAGGGAGGGGAGGGGGATACAAGATAAGATGGGGGGATAGGGAGGGGAAGGGTAAGGAAAGGGAGGGTGTTGGTAGGGGGGGATGTTGATAAAAACAAGTCTGTGATAATTGCGTTATTGTAATGTCATATATTTTTCTGCAATAAAAACGATTAAACATAACCCAAAAAGGGTTTTTCTCTGTTACGAAAGAAAAGACGGAAGATCCAATTTTTATCCAGTAACAACGCAACGGTAGCAACCAGAGTTGCTGCCGTTGCTAATTCGGAATCAGAAGTCTAGAGCAAAAGAGATACATCTATTGGAGTTTCAGGAATTTGATTCAGTTCCTTTCCTGGGACATAATAAACAGAAGTAAATGGTGGTAAATTCTGGTCTGATATATTCAAAATATCTCGCAAGTATCTCTTTAACATATCAAGAGGAGAAACAGTCTTTATCTTGGGAAAGTTTACAAATCTTAAATTATGACTTTTAGTATATAGTTATCAAAGATTTCCATTTTTTTTCTAAGATTAGTCAAGTCATTTGTCATCCGAGGTTGTAATGTTTCCAATTTCATAATCCTTTGGTCAACCTTTTCGGCTTTACTATCCATTTCTTTAGTCTTTTCCTCCATCTTTCTTAAGTCGTTCTCTAATAAGTTCACTTTTGGAACAGTTTCATTTGCCTGTTTCAAAAAAGAATGTCCCAAGGCAGAAACTAAATCCCATAGTTTATCTAAAGTAACCTCCTTTGGTTTGACAATTAATTCCTTAGGCATTTCAAACCTCTCAGACGCCATCACAGGGATCTCGCTCTGTCCTTCGGTGCTTCTCCCCGCATTCCACGGTGGTAGCGTCTCTCCGACTTGCGGTGAAAGCGAGTCCTCCACGCGAGGTTCTTCCGGGTCCACCCCACTTTCATTGGGAGACCCCGTCGAGTCAGCAAGAAAGGAGCTTGCTCCAACCGGCTGGGGAGGCGGAGTCCGCATAGCGGGGCTGAGAGTGGTGTCTTATTCAGGGGAGACCGAGTCTCCTAACATGCCGGACATCCCTACTGGCAGCGTCCCGCTTTCCAAAGCAACTCTCTGCGGTCGAGCAAAGCGGTCAATAGGACCAGGTAAGGAGGGAATAGGTAGCGGGGCTCTGGCTGTCACTCTCCCCCTTTGTTTAGGCATTATAGAAGCAGCAATGGAACGCGACTCACAGCGCCTCAATAGAATGCGGCCATCTTGGATGGTTTTTTTTTTTTTTTTTTTTTTTTAAATACAACTCGACGGCGCGGCACCCTTGAAGGCAGGCGCCCCCCCCTGCGGCGCTTACCGTGTTGGCATGGCCCTGACCACAGGATGTGCTGAGGGGAGCAGATGTGCTCCTGTTCCTCTCCGGGGTTCCAACACCTTAACTTTTGCTTTTCGGACAGCAATCCAAACGAAATTTTACCCAATCTTTGCTACTATGTCCACTGATGTATGGACAATTTTATAACACGTGTTGACACTACTAGGCCCGGAAAATAAGTACTGTGGCTCCCTTTTTTTCAAGCTTTTTCAAGCTCGCAACTTACCCAACTAACGGAACCGGTAGAGAGGGCTCTGGAACCGAGACTGGGCCAGCTCTTTAGCCAGCTTTCCAATGTGGAGTTGCTCCTTGCAGACACGAGATGCATAGGAGAGCTGGAACGACGACTCTCAGTGGTGGAGGATTTGGGGACTAGCACAGCCAGTACTTTATTGGCTCTTCAAAAAAGTACAGGAGCAGGCACATAATGAATTGGAAAACCGGTCCCGGAGGGGTAACCTTCGGATAGTAGGTCTGCCGGAAACCTTGCCAGATCGATCTCTGCCTGCTCTTTTGGAGAGCTGGCGGCAAAATTTGCTTTATCCGACAGTTCTGGCCCCCTGTGCCTGGAACAGATGCACAGATTGGGCCCATCAAGAAGGAAGAAACCATCCCTGAGTGGTCATAGTCATGGTACATAATTATGTTCACAAAATCTAAATTCTGCGGGGATTTTGGTAAAAGAGGGAAATCCTGATGTATGATAGCAGCCAAGTGAAGATTTTTCAAGATTATTCTGCTGCACTACAAGAGCGCAGACGGAAATTTGCACCTATGTACTCAGCCCTACATGAGCTTCAAATCCGCTTCATGTTAACGTACCCTGCAACACTTAAGATCCACCATCAGGGCAAATGGCTCAAGTTTGAAAACCCTCGTGCAGCCCAAGAATGTTTGCAGACAATTCAGAGTACATACAAGCCTAAATCTTGAACATAAAACAGAATATCTCCTGATACATGTGGGGTAATTCAACTGTTTGTAATTTATACTACTGCTATTTTGTTGTCTATTCTTATTGTCTTGTTTGGACACAGCTGTATGGCAGCGTATTCCGGTTGCTATGTGTTGCTTCTTCCCAGTCATAGATACCTTGGGGTTTTTTGGGTGGGTTGGTTGGATGGGGGGAAGAGGGGAGGGTGGGGTGATGTTGGGAGGGCAATGAAGAGCACATTTGGGCAGTTAAGGGGAGTGTTTTTGACAGAGGTGCTTAGGAATATGCAGAAGTTGTTGGGATTAGTGAATGTGATGATGTGTGACTGGTATGAATGGTCCATGTATGTACTCTTTTTTTTTTTTTTTTTTTTTTTTTTTTTTTGAGGTTCTGCGTGCCCTTTTATCCTGGTGGGATTGTACCCCTTCCCTGTTTAGACCCGGGCGAAGCTAGGTGCCGGGGTCGTTTCTTGCTGTTTTACCACAACTGCATTTTATATTAACTTTGAATATTTGACTGAACAAGGCTACTTCCCAATATATTACTTGGAATTTGAGAGGGATTTCATCACCAGTGAAACATAGCAAGAGATTCTATCAGCTCTGAAGCGTCATGGCGCAGACATTGCATGTTTACAAGAGACACGTGTGATGGCTGATGAGCATCTTAAATTGAAACGCTCTTGGGTGGGTGAGGTCTTCTCTGCACCTTCGGAGGGACTGCATGGTGGTGTAGCTATTCTTATTCATAGGGGACTTCAATCTAGACCGGAACTCCTGTCTCAAGATTCAGGGGGTCGTTATGTTTTGATTCGATTGTGGCTAGACAGCTGCGAGCTACTGATATTGGGTCCCTTAATTATGGGCCTGCCTTTTATCAAGAATTGTTTCAACTTTGTTTACCTATCAGTCCCTCCAATTTGGTCATTCTGGGCAACTTCAACCTCGTATTAGAAACCAATTAGATTGTTCTGCTCCCAATTCTTCTCATCACAGAGGCTCTTGGGTGAAGATCATGCCATATGTTCTTTTATCTCTCAATTTGATCAACACTTGGCATTCCCTTCACTCGGGGAGTGCGATTTTACATACCTCTCTCGAGCCAATGGAATTTCCTCAATACTAGATTATATCTTAGTAGATTGTTCTTTTTTCACCTATGTAACTTCAGCTGTTATTGGATCTGAGAAGGTCTCAGATCACACACTTGTCTGGATAGACATTGAATCGCCCGCATATTTCCAATCTTTTTCAGGTTGGAAGAAAAAAAAAAACAGAGTTACAAACAGCATAAAACACAAAAAGGAAAAAACAAAAACAAAACTTAAAAGAAACCTATAAAATATATCTTAAGATCTGCAAAACCATACAAAATATGATAAATCTTGTGTATGGTGTGAACCTTTTTTCCGCCACTGTAGGGATAGGTTTAATTTGTAATGGTCAGACCATGGTGTGTCTGTCCATTTTGTATCTGATATTGTTAGGTTCTGGTCTGAAGACAATTTGTGTGTGATAAGGTCAAGTGTGTGCCCTTTGACATAGGTTGCCTGGATATGCGGCCAATTAAGGCTCCATAGTTGGAGGAACTCCTTGCATTCACGTGCATTGGTAGAGTTATGGTCTTCTAGGTGTAGGTTGATGTCACCTAGTATAAGTAGATTGGAGTTAGATATGCAGGTGTTTAATATGAAGTCCATGAAGTGTGATTGGCATTCGTACCAGTTACCTGATGGTTTAGGTGGTCAAGCAGTGTTGTATGGTGGATTCTGACTGAGGCAATTTCAAGTTGGGGTGTTATGGACTCGGCTATGGTTTCTACGGTGAAGTGGGATCTATGGATTAGTGCTATGCCTCAGCCTCTTTTCTTTTCTGGTCCAGTGAGTGATTTTGTAGCCTGGGGGGCAAAGATCTAGTATTATGGGGTCCTTTTGATCGTGAATCCAGGTTTCACTGATGAATAGTAGGTCGAGGTTGTCTGACGTGATCCAATCTGTTATTATTGTTGCTTTGTTAACTACTGATCTAGCGTTGATGTATCCCACTTGAATATTTTGGTAGGAGTCGGCTATGCTCGGAGTTATGTTGATTTTTGTTACTTGTCTATTCTCTTGTAGTATGGGTTTGTTATGACCTTTCTTTCCTTTGTGTTGATTTCATGGAACCAGCCTCAAGGTAAGAATGGAAAAATAAATGTCTACTCCACCTAATTGTAAAAACCATGTAGTACCAGTCTTTAAAATACCAAAATAAATCACTGGATGAATGTACTACTAAGATGATGCTTTGTTTTACCTTATTAAAGAATGTTGATCTTTTTTATAGAATAAAAGCATTTTTGGTTATTGGTCACATTGTAAGCCCACTGCTCTTATTTCTTAATGACCATTTGCAGTTGTTTTTTATGCCTCTTGTTTTCTGTTTAATAGCACTGGGTAGTTTAAAGGCCTTCACAGGAATTATATATCTTGCTTTCATACAATAAATTAGAGTTTATTCATTTATGGTTTGAGTATAATGAGAAGTATTACCTAACCAATCTCTCTCACGCCTCACGTGACAAGGTTTACAATAAAGATCAAGATCTTATTTTCACCAACTAGCTTTTAGACTGCTAGTTCAGATGTTAATTTTGTCATCCATTGATTATTGTGATGTGTTATATTTAAGTCTGTTGGCTGAAATACTGAAACTCCAACTAATTCAAAATACTTCAGATAGATCGATTTATGGGCTTATAAAGTTTGAGAACATTTCTTCCTATATTGTGCGACTCCATTGGCTTTTAGTTCAGGAAAGAATTTTATTTGAAGTAGCCTGACATTTCAGGCCATTTATGGTATTGGGTCTAAATTGTGACAAACTGTCCTGTTTACTAAGCCGCGTTGTAGGCAGGCAAACATTTTAACATGCGTTAAAAATTATCGCACGCTGTTAGCTATTTTTAGCACATGCTAAAAAGGTTTGCACGCCTACAGCGCAGCTTAGTAAACAGGGCCCCTAGTGAACATCCCTCTGTTTAGATTTCCTTCTCACTTTCAAAATCAACTTGTTCTCCATCCTCCTGTTATTAAGGGGGTATGGTTTTCCACAGTGCTTTTTCTGTGCTGGTAGGGTGTACCGGCACCTTGTTTTGTAGGTCCCCTCCCCGACCCAGTCCCCACCTGCCTACCAACTCCGTGCCGACGACCCTCTTCTCCTGCCACCTGGCACCGTGACCCAGCCTTTAAAAAAATCTACAAAGCGGTGGAGCGGTGCCTCGCGTCTGCCTGTAAAAGAAGAAAAAAATCACCTCATCGGCCGGCCTTCCCTCACTGTGTCCTGCCCTCTGACGTAACTTCCTATTTCTGCAAGGGCAGAACATAGTGAGGGAAGGCTGGCCGATGAGGCGATTTTTCTTCTTTTACAGGCAGATGCAAGGCACTGCTCCGCCGCTTCGTAGATTTTTTTTTAAAGGCTGGGTCATGGTGCCAGGTGGCAGGAGAAAAGGGTCGTCGGCACGGAGCTGGTAGGCAGGTGGGGACTGGGTCAGGGAGGGTGGCTCAGATGGGTATGGGTGGCTGGAAGGAGAGGGAGCAGGGAAACGAGGAGAGTCGCTGGACATGGGTGGATGGCAGGGGAGGGCAGGGGGGACAGGAGGGTCACTGGACATGGGTGGATGGCAGGGGGAAGAGAGAATCGCTGGACATGGGTGGATGACAGGGGGGATGGGGGGTTCGCTGGACATGGGTGGATGGAGGGCAGGGGAGAGGAGGGCTGCTAAACATGCGTGGATGGAGGAGAGGAAAGGGAGCGAGAAGAAATGCTTTACATGGATGGAGGCGAGGGAAGAGTGAGGAAGGAGATGAGATGAGGGAAAAGGAAGAGAGGAGAAAAACTGCACATGGATGTAGAAAATAGGCAGAAGCTGGATCCACTGGACAGTCAAGCCTGCGGAGGACCCAGCTTTTACTTATGGTTGTAGGGCAAGAAATGAAGAAGAAAGGAAGAAAGTAAAGAAATTAATGGAAAGGAAGCCCTGGAAATGGAGTTAAGAGGACAGATAGCAGCAGAATCCGATACTGAGCCAGCATGATCAGAAAAACAAAATCACCAGACAACAAAGGTAGAAAAAAATCAGTTTATTTTCATTTTAGTGTCTGGAATATGTCCAATTTGAGAATTTACATCTGCTGTCTTATTTTGCACTGGGTATACTGGAGCTGTAACAGCTTACAGAAATTATTTATAATGAAAAAAAATCACGTTTTTTTTCTCCTATACTAGTATAATATTTTCAATGACGTCTTCTTATATGCGCTATGGCTGGTATAAGGGGTGTGGCAAATGTGGGTGTGGCTATAATGGGGTGGAGTCATATGTGGTGACTCCACCCACAATGAGTACCAGCACCTTTTTTTTCTACAAAAAAAGCACTGGTTTTCCAGATTGGTAAATTCTCTTTTTTCTTTTTCAGCAATTTCTTTTTGGAATTCTCTTCAAGTATTAGAGTCCAAGTTACTATGGTTTATTAAAAAACTTAAATTTTTATTAAATGATCATTTTTATAGCTTTTTAAATTTTTTATGATGCTTTTTATTTTGTTAAGTTGTATTAATTTTGGTTTGTATGTTATTTGACTGTATCCATTTTCAGGGATTTAGCGGAATATATGAGTCGTATTGGTAAGATCTGGAAATGCCAAACTATCCATTTGGTGAGATTGTGTCATCACCTTTAATTTTATGCAAGATTTGTTTCCCTTCCAGAGAAAGCATAGCAGCATCTTATTTTATTTGTTTCTTGTCATATTACTGTAAATATATTGGGGCTGTCTGGAAAATGTACAACCACTGAGAGAGAAGTATCATCTTGTAAAGTGCTATGCCCCCAAAGAAACCCAATTCTGCGGCAGCATTTTTGTTGCAGTTATCAAAGGATTAACATTAGCATTATATATCAGAGTGCTGATATGTTGGGTAACTGGAACCCTAAATACCACATTATGCCTTCCCACCTCCGCACCTCCATTGGAGCAGGAATGTTCTAGTCTCCCAGTTGCTCCTTACCAGTATTTATAGTATGGCTTCTGTCTTAGTGTAATTTATTTTAGCCCAGATTACTGCCATACAGTAATCAAATTTGTGTAGTACTGCTGGTAATGTTGACTTCAGCACTGCTGGTGGAGAGTACCTTTACTACTAGAGACTATTTGTATGTTATTTTGGATAGTTGGGGCAGGGTTTGGGGTTTTGGGTGGTTTAGGTAACTATTTTTTGTTTGGAAACTGTATGATTGATGCACAGCACTGTATTGTTGGCCATTATTTTCTTGTAAAATTATTTTGTTGCTATGTCCAGTGATGTGTCGCCTAATAAAAAAAATTAAAAAAAAAAAAATGGTGTCGACAAGAATAAAGACAGTGATGTGAAAAAATGAAGTTATTCACCTGTAGCAGATATTCACCAAGGACAGCAGGACTCGTATTACCATTGATGGGTGATGTATACATGTATTTTCAACAAACACTGGAAGTTATAAAATACTCCTTTCCCCACCCCTGCTGTTTTGAGTTTTATGAAGAAGGGAGACCAATCTCACCAATCTGCTACATTTCTTTGAAGGATAAAGGTGAGCCACTTGATATCGTGTATATGGATTTTCAGGCATTTGACAAAGTGTCTCATGAAAGACTCCAGAGGAAATTAAAGAGTCATGTGATAGGACGTAGTGTACTATTGTGGATTAAAAACTAGTTAAAAGATGGTCTGTATTCTCAATGGAAAAGGGTAGATTGTAGGGTTCCCCAGGGGTCTCTGCTGGGACTGCTGCTTTTTAACATATTTATAAACGATCTAAAGATGGGAGTAATTAGTGAGGTAATTAAATTTGCTGATGACACAAAGTTATTAAATCATAAGAGGATTGTGAAAAATTACAAGAAGACTTTAAGAGACTGGGCATCCAAATGGCAGATGACGTTTAATGTGAGCAAGTGCAAAGTAATGCTTGTGGGAAAGAGGAACCCAAACTATAGCTACGTGATGCAAGGTTCCACATTAGGAGTTACCAACAAGGAAAGGGATTTAGGTGTCATCGTTGATGATATGTTGAAACCCTCTGCTCAGTGTGCAGCAGTGGCTAAGAAAACAAATAGAATGTTAGGTATTATTAGGAAAAGAATGGAAAACAGAAATGAGGACGTTATAATGTCTTTGTATTGCTTCATGATGCGACCACACCTCAAATACTGTATGCAATTCTGGTCACCTATCTCAAAAAAGATGTATTGGAATTAGAAAAGGTACAAAGAAGGGCAACGAAAATGATAAACGGGATGGGATGACTTCTCTATGAGGAAAGGCTAAAGCAGCTAGGGCTCTTCAGCTTGGAGAAAAAACGGCTGAGGGGAGATGATATAGATGTCTATCAAATAATGAGTGGGGTTGAACTGGTAGACATAAATTGCTTGTTTACTTTTCCAAAAATACTAGGACTAGGGGGCACACTAAGAAGCAATGGAGCAGTAAATTTAAAACAAATCAGAGAAAATATTTCTTCACTCATGTGTAATTAAACTCTGGAATTCGTTGCCAGAGAGTGTGGTAAAAGCAGTTAGCTTAGTGGGGTTTAAAAAAGATTTGGATAACTTCCTAAAAGAAAAGTCCATAAGCCCTTATTAAGATGGACGTTGGGAAAGTCCACTGCTTATTTCTAAGATAAGCAGCATAAAATGTATTGTACTGTTTTGTGATCTTACATAGTAACATAGTAAATGACGGCAGAAAGACATGCATGGTCCATCCAGTCTGCCCAACAAGACAAACTCATATGTGCTACTTTTTGTGTATACCCTACTTTGATTTGTACCTGTCCTCTTCAGGGCACAGACCATACAAGTCTGTCCAGCACTATCCCCGCCTCCCAACCACCAGCCCCGCCTCCCACCACTGGCTCTGGCACAGACCGTATAAGTCTGCCCAGCACTATCCTCGCCTCCCACCATCGGCTGGCTCTGCCACCCAATCTTGGCTAAGCTCCTTAGGATCCATTCCTTCTGAATAGGATTCCTTTATTTATCCCACGCGTGTTTGAATTCTGTTACTGTTTTCATTTCCACCACCTCCCGCGGGAGGGCATTCCAAGCATCCACTACTCTCTCCGTGAAAAAAATACTTCCTGACATTTTTCTTGAGTCTGCCCCCCTTCAATCTCATTTCATGTCCTCTCGTTCTACTGCCTTCGCACCTCCGGAAAAGGTTCGTTTGCGGATTAATACTTTTCAAATATTTGAACGTCTGTATCATATCACCCCTGTTTCTCCTTTCTTCCAGAGTATACATGTTCAGGGCATCAAGTCTCTCCTCATAGTCTTGTAACGCAAATCCCTTACCATTCTCGTAGCTTTTCTTTGCACCGCTTCAATTCTTTTACATCCTTCGCAAGGTACGGCCTCCAAAACTGAACACAATACTCTAGGTGGGGCCTCACCAACGACTTATACAGGGGCATTAACACCTCCTTTCTTCTGCTGGTCACACCTCTCTCTATACAGCCTAACAACCTTCTAGCTACGGCCACCGCCTTGTCACACTGTTTCGTCGCCTTCAGATCCTCAGATACTATCACCCCAAGATCCCTCTCCCCGTCCGTACCTATCAGATTCTCCCCGCCTAACACATACATCTCCCGAGGGTTCCTATTCCCTAAGTGCATCACTTTGCATTTCTTCGCATTGAATTTTAATTGCCAAACCTTAGACCATTCTTCTAGCTTCCTCAGATCTTTTTTCATGTTTTCCACTCCCTCCCGGGTGTCCACTCTGTTACAGATCTTAGTATCATCCGCAAATAGGCAAACTTTACCTTCTAACCCTTCGGCAATGTCACTCACAAATATATTGAACAGAATCGTCCCAGCACCAATCCCTGAGGCACACCACTACTCACCTTTCCCTCCTCCGAGCGAATTCCATTCACCACCACCCTCTGGCTTCTGTCCGTCAACCAGTTCCTAATCCAGTTCACCACTTCGGGTCCTATCTTCAGCCCTTCCAGTTTATTTAAGAGCCTCCTGTGGGGAACCGTGTCAAAAGCTTTGCTGAAATCTAAGTAGATTACGTCCATAGCTCGTCCCTGATTCAATTCTCCTGTCACCCAATCAAAGAACTCAATGAGATTCGTTTGGCACGATTTCCCTTTGGTAAAACCATGTTGTCTCGGATCTTGCAACTTATTGGCTTCCAGGAAATTCACTATCCTTTCCTTCAGCATCGCTTCCATTACTTTTCCAGTAATCGAAGTGAGGCTTACCGGCCTGTAGTTTCCAGCTTCTTCCCTATCACCACTCATGTGAAGAGGGACCACCTCCGCCGTTCTCCAGTCCTTCGGAACCTCTCCCATCTGCAAGGATATGTTAAACAAATCTTTAAGAGGACCCACCAGAACCTCTCTGAGCTCCCTCAATATCCTGGGGTGGATCCCATCCGGTCCCATGGCTTTATCCACCTTTAGCTTTTCAAGCTGTTCATACACACTCTCTTCTGTGAACGGTGCTCTATCCACTTCAATCTCATTTATACTTTTTGCAGTCCATCACGGTCCTTCTCCAGGATTTTCTTCTGTGAAAACAGAACAAAAGTATCTATTTAGCAAATTTGCTTTTTCTTCATCATTATCCACATAGCGGTTTGCAGTATCTTTTAGTCTCACAATTCCCTTTTTAGTCATTCTCCTTTCATTTATATACCTGAAGAAATTTTTGTCACCCCTCCTTACATTTCTAGCCATTTGTTCTTCCACTTGCGCTTTTGCCAGACGTATCTCTCTCTTGGCTTCTTTCAGTTTCATCCTGTATTCCTCCTTGTGTTCCTTTTCTTTAGCTTTTGTGTATTTCTGGAACGCCTTTATTTTCTCAGCCACTTGCTTGGAGAACCATATTGGTTTCCTTTTTCTCTTGCTTTTATTTACTTTCCTTACATAAAGGTACTTGTAACCTGGATTGGCCACCATTAGAAACTGGGCTTGATGGACCTTCGATCTGTCCCAGTATGGCAACGCTTATGTTCTTACTAGTAAAAAAGGCCCGTTTCTGCCTGTCATGAAATGGGCGCTAGCGGGCACGGGACTCCCTTCCCCTCCCCTTACACTAGTATCCCTGGTGGTGTAGAGGTACCTGTTCACTCGGGGCAGGAAAGAAAGAGCCCCCTCTTTCCTGGCCGTAGCGATGCTGGTAGCTGCCCTGCTGCATCCTGTGCGAGTCCAGCTCTCGGCGTTTCAAAATGGCCGCCGAGAGTTGAAGCAGCCTCGCGAGACTTCAACTCTCGGCGGCCATTTTGAAACGCCGAGAGCTGGACTCGCACAGGATGCAGCAGGGCAGCTACCAGCATCGCTACGGCCAGGAAAGAGGGGGCTCTTTCTTTCCTGCCCCGAGCGAACAGGTACCTCTACACCACCAGGGATACTAGCGTAAGGGGAGGGAAGGTGATGGTGGGGAAGAGGGGGCGACCGGGGCGGGGTGATGGGCACGTCCTCAGCGGCTGCGATTCGTTGGAAGGGGAGGAGTAGGGAAACATGCTACGCGTGTTTCCCTACTCCTCCCCGTTCGTTCATTTGCGTGGTTGTGTACATGTTCCGCCCTCGACGTCATCATGTGTGACGCGAGGGCGGGGCATGGAGAAATGGTGAGTGTTCTGGCTTCACCACCATGAACTTACGAACCGGTGTCTGAGTGCCTGCAATGACGTCAGTGTCCTCAGAACGTTGAGGGTGCGTTTTATTATAGTAGAGGTTAACAACTTGGAAGATTAGAACTCAGATTGGGACACGTATGACAGGCAGGAATGGAAAAATGGGAGAGTAGGTTCTATTTGAAAGCTAACTTGGACATTTCAGGGAGGCTTTTGGAAGGAAGATTATAAAAATAGCCTGCTTTCATAGACATGCTGGAAAATGATAGGAGATATTCTTTCTTCCAATCAACAGAAGCCTAATATAGTACTGTATTAATAAGCACTTCTATGAAAGTGGAGAGATCATGTCACACAGTCTTCAAAATAAGACCAATCATGTCATCCCCACACCTTACACTGTAGCCCTCACAAATAGTTATAAAACACTTAAGCCAAAGCTTTTTCCCTCCAAATTCCAAACTTACGGTCAGTGATGATTGCATCAAAGAGCTCCCTTTTCTTCCAAACAGGCTTTGAAGCATCTGAAACCAGAACATCTAGATAGTACTTCTCTAAGCCATACTGTCGCAGGTTAGCACGGATGTTCTCATCAGGACCCCTCCACTTCTGAGTTTTCCTGCTAGCTTTGCCTGAAAAACACCAGACCATGTGTCAGGAACGTAGATGCCAGATAGAATTTGTTCAGCTCAATGAAAAATGACTTGCTCTCTAGCAACTAACATTTATGTATTTTTGTGACCCCAGTCTGCACAGCTCTATAGAAGAACATTTGCACAATTAGAACATCTTTCCCAAGAACTTATGACTCACACAAACACAGGGGATTTAAGTGACTTATTTTCAGGTCACAGAACAGCAAGGACAGGGAAATCATAACAGCATTCTTCAGCTACACTGCTCTGAAATATGATCCATAGTGTGTCTAACAAAGGTGCACAACTTTGATATCAGATGCATTGCAAACACCTGGTTTCCAGGGCAATCACAATATGAAAATTAACATAGTCCTTAAACCAAATGTAAAATAACCATGAACATTCTTTGTGGATCTGATGAAAACCAGACTTTTTACAGCCCTTAAAGGCCAGAGCTGTATACCTGAGTATATAATTCTTAGCTTTAAAAGCAGTATTAACATGTTATTTAGGTACGTGAAAATATAGCAAATTTATACAAATATACATAGAGAGACTGGCTCTGTAGCCCAGAAAAACATCCACATAGACCAGTGGGGTCCAGGCAGATTACACACAGTGGCCAGCTAGTAGAAGAAGAGTCAAATGCAACTCAAGTGTCTCCAACTAAGGGGATTAGCCTCAAAGCAGATGGGCCCCTTACCTGCCTAAGATCTCCTATGGCTATCTATTGTAGCATACATACCATGTAATCTTCAGGATAAGCAAAGAAGAGCAAAAGGTAAAATAGTTCCTCATTACTAGCCAAATTCCCCTGGTAGTGTGCTATGAGGGTAATTTTACAAAGGATTTTCCAGATGTAAAGACTGAAGGGCCGAGCAGGACTACAGAAAATAATAATAAAAAGGAATGGAGGAGTGGTAGACCCTGAACAATTTTCAGATAACCGTTTTCGTGAGGAGGTAGCTAAACTAAAGGAAGACAAAACGATGGTGCCGTTAAGAGTTTAAGGAAGTTCTGGTGGCTCCAATGGCTGACCATTTCAATGCTTTTCTAGAGTCAGGAGTGGTCCCAGAGGACTGGAGATGGGTAGATGTGGTCCCTCTCCACAAAAGCAGAATAAAAAGGTTGGGAAATACAGGCCAGTAAGTTTGTGAGCAAGTGCTCAGTGATGAATGTGGGAAACAGGAACCCAAACAATAGCTATGTGATGCAAGGTTCCACATTGGGTATTAGCACCCAGAAAACGGATCTAGGTGTCATCATTGATGATATGTTGAAACCCTCTGCTCAGTGTGCAGCGGTGGCTAAGAAAACAAATTGAATGTTAATTTTTAGGAATGGAATAGAAAGTACTCAGCCATCTGGACTATTGTAATTCACTATACGCTGGTTGCAAAGAGCAAATACTTAAAAAAAAACTCCAGACAGCCCAGAACAGCAGCCAGACTAATATTCGGCAAATCAAAATACGAATGCGCGACACCCCTACGAGAAAAAGTACACTGGCTCCCACTTAAAGAACGCATCACGTTCAAACTTTGTACCCTAGTCCACAAGATCATCCATGGAGACACCCCAGCCTACATGTCAGACCTAATAGAACTACCACCCAGGAACGCAATAAAATCTTCTTGCACATTCCTCAATCTTCATCCTCCCAATTGTAAAGGTCTGAAATACAAATTGTTGCATGCATCTACCTTTTCCTATATGAGTGCACAGCTATGGAATGCACTACCACGCAACTTGAAAACGGTCCATGAACTGGCCAATTTCCACAAACTACTGAAAACTTATCTCTTCGACAAGATTTATCACAAAGATCAACACATGTAACTGTACAATCTTTAATATATATAGGAATGTCTTATAACGTCTTTTGCTGTAATACAACCATGTACTCCACCACCATGTAACCCTAACCCTCCATAAACCAAATGTATATTCTTTTCTATTTCCAATATCCATAACGAATTATAAGCCACATTGAGCCTGCAAAGAGGTGGGATAATAATGCAATAAATAATAATAATGCCTTTGTATCTTTCCATGGTGCAACCACACCTCAAATACTGTGTGCAATTCTGGTCACTGCATCTCAAAAAAGCTATAGCAGAATTAGCAAAAGTACCGAGAACAGTGACAGAAATGATAAAGAGGATGGGATGACTTCCCTATGAGGAAAGACTAAAGTGGCTAGAGTCCTTCAACCTGGAGAACAGACAGCTGAGTGGAGTAGAATGGGTAGATGTGAATCTCTTGTTTACTCTTTCCAAAAATACTAGGACTAGGGGGCATGCAATTAAGCTACTAAGTAATACTTTTTTTAATGGGGAAAATATTTCTTCACTCAATGTGTAATTAAACTCTAGAATTCGTTGTCAGAGAATGTGGTAAAAGCAGTTAGCTTAGCAGGGTTTTAAAATGGTTTGGATAATTTCCTAAAAGAAAAGTCCATAAGCCGTTAAGATGGACTTGAGAAAATCCACTGCTCATGTTCTTATGTAAATTAATGGAAACACTTTTAAAACAGAGAACAGTGAAGTTTCTGGAATTCAGTGGATCACATGAAACGAGGCAACATGGTTTTATACTACAGGCAGGTCTTGTCAGACAAATCTGATTAGTTTAGTTGACTGAGTGACCAGAGAGTTGAGGCAACGAAGAGCAGTACATGTGGTGCATTCAGATTTTAACAAAGTCCTTGACACGGTTCCACATGGATGTCTAATAAACTGAGTACCCATGGCATGGGCCCTAAAGTGACTGACTGGGTTATTGTATGCAGATCAATCTCATGCATATTCATTGTGGATATCCTGAAAACCTGACTAGCAAGGAGGTACTCCAAGGCTGACTTGGAAAACACTGGTTTAGAGGGGTGAAGAACTTTTGTGCAAGAAAGAGGAACAGGACTTGAGTGTAATCATATGTGATGATCTTAAGGTGGTCAAATAGGTAGACAAGGTGATGGCAAAAGCTAGAAGGTTGCTTGTGTGCATAGGGAGAGGAATGACCAGTAGGAAAAAGGAGGTAATGAAACCCCTTTATAAGACTCTGGTGAGACATCTTTAGAACATTGTGTATAATTCTGGAGACTGCACCTTCAAAAAGATAAAAACAGGATGGAGTTGGCCCAGAGAGCGGCTACCAAAATGGTCAGTGGTCTTTGTCATAAAATGTATGGGGATAGACAAATATCTCAATATGTATACTTTGGAAGAAGCACGGGAGAGGGGGAAATATAATAGAGACGTTTAAAATACTTATGTAGCATAAATGCCCAGGAGGCAAATCTATTTCAATTGAAAGGAAGCTCTGGAATGAGAGGGCACAGGATGAAGGTGAAAGGGAATAAACTCAGATGTAATCTGAGGAACTACTCCATCACAGAAAGGGTGGTGAATTCGTGGAAAGGCTTCCAGATGGAGGTGATGAAGACAAAAACTGTATCTGAATTCAAGAAAGCTTGGGACAAGTACATAGAATCTCTAAGAGAAAGGAAGGGAAAGTAGATAGCATGTGTTCTGCCCCCATTGCTTGTTGTTTATATGTATATATTGAACATTTGTTTTAGACAGGTTTAGTCCCTGTGTCTTTAAATAGGATAGGAGTACTGATTTATGTCATTTGTAGTTCTCTGTGATTTGTTCTTCCTGAGCATATGTCCCTGTTCTCTATGTCTTATGGGACTTTTCCGATTGACTGGTCCTTGTCCCTGTGTATGCTGGGCTAGTAGCCCACCCTTTCTCTCTCCAGTGGGATTGAGAGAGTGTCTGCAGAATGGTTTTCTAAGAACTGTATACTGACTTGCTATACCTTGTTGCATACTCTCCCTTCAAGCTACTGTAAAATAACCATGTTTTTACCAGTTTAAAATATTCACAGCGTCTACTTTCTCAGCCTGGTGCTGAGACCTTCCAGCTCCCCTTGTATTCAGGGTGAGCTGGTAGAGAACAGACTCCCAGTTCTGCAAGGCAGAGACTTTTGTCCAACACATCAAAGTAATTTTCTTTGTTTGAATTTGCATTAAAGATGATTTTGTTTCATGAGTTCTGAGTTTTCACAGTGATGTTCTATACTCTAGTTAACTGCCTGCTAATCCCTGAATAGAGAGACCCTATCAGGAGACAGAGCAGAAAAGCATGGCTTCCAATATCCCATAGAATAACTTTCAAAACTGTGTCCTTAGTACACAGAATCTGTTATTTAGGAGTACCAATATTGCTGGCTCGTTGTATCATACCTTCTTTTTGCCAAATTTATTTGGATTCCACAAGAGACTCCATTTTTAGTGTGGTAGGTCCCTCTTTATGGAATCAGTTACCTCAGTTTCTGCATTACTAAGTAGTAAATTTTGTACAAATCGGAGAAAATATTTCTTCACTCAACATGTAATTAAACTCTGGAATTTGTTGGCAGTTAGCTCAGCAGGGTTTTAAAAAAAGGTTTGGATAAATTTCTAAAAGAAACGTCCATTATTAAGATGGACTTGGGAAAATGCACTGCTTTTTTTCTAGGATAAGCAGCATAAACATTTTGTTTATTTTAATTCACAATGTTACCACAAGTATAAAGTTCAAAACAGAAAATACATTCCAACAGTAAAAATATATAAGAAAAAAACCATATCACATATTCAAATGCAATAGTTAAGAAAATTTACATAAAACAATGTATTTATAAACTAACCCCATTAATTAAGAAATAAGAGGCGAAAACGGCAAGAAAAGGAAAACTCAGAAAGTTGGAAGTCACTATCCGAATAAAATCCAAATAATAAATTCTAAGTAATTTCTTAACAGAGCAGAAAAATTAAAGCTTTTAAAGAGACTTCACTTCAATTAGCAGGTGTATTATCCACTATAAGAGATGAGATGGTGATGGAGAGTCGAAACCTGGTTTCAACAAAATTCTTCAGATGAACTGAATCCACAAACATACATTTTACTGCCAAAATTAATACATTTACACAAATATTGTAGGAAAAAAGTTCCTCCTAGGGCTACCAACTAAAGTCTAAGGACCAAAAAGGCCTTCCTTCTAAGTTGTGTTTACATAGAAAAGTTAGGAAATATATTAAGGGCTTTTTACAAAGGGGCGCTACTGATTAGCCGCATGATGAATGTGAAAAAGCCCATTCAATTCCCAAGGGCTTCTTCGCGTTCAGCACATGCTAATCGGACAAGCTGTTTTGTAAAAGGAGTCCTATACCTTTACAGCAGAAATGTAAATGTAGAACCTTTACATAGTAGGGATCTAAAGCAAAGGTAACGATGAGAGTAGCTTTAAATAATACAGCCTGAGCATTCTCTAAAAAAAATCTGTCAAATTTAGATAAAACAACTTCCCTTTCTCCATCTTCATTAGGGCCACAACCTCTTTCTCTAACATAGTAAACTTGCATAGTAGGTGGCAGGGCGTCCATAAACATCTTTATAAAACTTCATTAACATTTCTTCAGCATTTCCAACAGTGATAGTACTGATGATTTAGGGACCTCCAGGAAACAGAGGTTTAAATGCTTTTCATAGTTATCCAACCTTTCCTACTTCCTCTGAGTTACCATATTTCCTTTAAGAGAAGCAATCTGCACCATTTGCAAATCAGAGACTGTTTTTTCTACATCCTTCAATCTAGCATCTTGCCTTTATAGAATTTCAGTATGAGAGCGTGCCTGGGCTTGAAGAGACTGTGAACCTTCCAATAAGTTATCAAGTTTTTCCACCACAGTCTACTTAAGGGCTCCAAACGCCAACCATGTCTTCTTCAGAGTAATATCACCTGCTGAAGCCCCCAAATTCTATATAGTGCAACTTGCACACGCAAATCCGGTTGTATTCTGGATTTCTGTGCGCAACTTAATTAGTTGACAAGCCAATCATACCTGATAATTGCCCCTTAAGCAATTAACACTGATTGGCATTAATTAGAATTTACACACACACAACTGTCTAAGCCTATTCTGTAATGTGATGAATGTAAATTCTAAGTCGCAAGGTTGAAAAGTGGGTGTGGCCATGCGCATGGAATGGACAGGTTGTGTCTGTATATAAAATCTATGCGTGTTATAGAATACACCTGGACGGGCGCTCAGCATGTTCTATAAGCCACATTTTTTTCCGCACCAATTTTTTTAGGCGTGATATATAGAATCTAGTCCTGTATGTCTCCAGCTCCACTCACATCAGGAATAGACTCAGCCTTAACAGCAGCTGGCTCATCTGAACCCTTTGTCAACGGGAAATCTCATCTCGTAGGAAGCAAAAAACCAGGTTGAGAGGTACCGCCTTAGAGAAACATTGTGGCAAACTGTTCTCCACCATTATAGCCCGCCCTCACTTCTGGGACTTGGGGAGGGGAGGAGAAGTCTCATAGGGCTCAGTGAGATTTCGATACTGCTAGACAGGATCCTTCCTCACCCAGATCCAGATCTCTGGCTCCTTCTTTGCTTACCAATGCGACAAAGTTATTCCAGGGTCTGCTGGACCAAGTTTGAAGCTAATGCTTCTGCAGGCAGACAGGAGCATATTTCCGCTTTGCGTTTCACTATGTTATTCCCGCAGACTTTAACCCAGTAGATCACCATGGAGCTCCCTGCCACACATTTGATTAGTCAGTCATCTTGCCCCGGTGGGACACTCTTCGTCTGGTTTCTCCTCAGAGGCATATCTGATATGGGTTGCCCTACAGTATAGTCCTCAGAGTCATCAAAACACACAAGCCCCTCCACAGGGTGGTGTCCTTTTGGAGGGGCATTTTATTCTTTTGGTATATTGACAGGTACTTGTGACCTAGATTGGTCACTGCTGGAAAAAAGATACTGGGCTTGATGGACCTTTGGTCTGTCCCAGTACAGCAATGCTTATGTTCTTATATTCTTAAGAATGAGTAGAATGTATAAACCATATGGTCGTTATCTGCCTTTATTGTTCTCTATTTCTATATGTACATAAAAGGGTAAAATTACCCTAAGGGTTACATACCAAAGTGTACTTTTTTTTTCATTAGACTGTTGGACTTTAAACATTTTATTGAGATTTACAGAGCAACAAGAAGAGAATAACCCCCTGCCCGCTATAAAAAGGTAAAAATTACCTGCTGTCCGCTCCGAGTTGTAACGACCTGGTGTCCCAGTGAGTAGCTGCCATAGACGCTTAAATAAACGTCGAAATAAACGCCTTTAAGGACGTTCAAAATTTTTTTTTTTTTTTTTTTTTAACGGAGCCAGCGGGAGGGGGGAGAAAAGGAGGGACCTGGCACCACCAGGTTTGCACTTGCTCAAAAGAGCCCTCAACCCCAGGCACTCAACAAAACCTAAAAATTAGGCTTGGAGGCCTAGCCAGAGCTGCTGCTGTGTGTGACCACCACCTGCTGAGATAGAGAACATACTGAGGAGTTTCCGGCAGCACATGACCACATATAGGGAGGCAAAAGTTTGCTCTCTATCTCCACCTGCTGGTAGATGGACACAACCCACCAGTCTATGGATTGATCAGCTTGATGATATGGAAGGGTAAAATTACCCTAAGGGTTACATACCAAAGTGTACTTTTTTTTTCATTAGACTGTTGGACTTTAAACATTTTATTGAGATTTACAGAGCAACAAGAAGAGAATAGCCATATTGTGTTCCAGATCCTAAGCCAGGCATTTCCCATTTTATTACATAAAGAAAAGACCCACCCTCATATCAATCCTCATCCCGCAGACTCAAACAATGAACAACTGAGACTGAAGGTCTTGGTTCTTATAACCTCCCCTCTCATGCCATTATACTACCCTCCCATCCTCCTCCACCCCCACTGTATGTAAAAGTACTTTTATGTGACCCACTTTAGCAGCCATATTTGGCCGCATGAATACATAGGATATCTTTGACCAGTTTGAACATAACCAGCTAAGTCTGAATATCAACTTAGTCGGTTATTTTCAAACCAGCCAAAAATTAACCGGATATTCAATGCTGGTCACCAGAAAGGGCCTGGCATTGAATATCTGGGTTTAGTGCTGATCGTGGGAGTTAGCCGGGTTAACTCCTGCATCTGAATATCAACCCCATACACTCCCAGTCTGCTTAGCGATGCTGCAACTACTACTAGGCACTTGGTAAAGACTCTGGGAGCTGATGAGAAACCAAAATGCACAGTGCAATACTGGTAGTGGCATTTCCCTACTCAAATTCTGATATACTTCCTGTGACTTAGAAGCATCAAAATAAGGGTACAAGCATCACTTAAGTTCAGAGAGCATAGCCAATCTTTTTCCTGAATCGTGGGGAGAAGGGTGCCCAGAGAAACCATCCTGAACTTCTCTTTGACCAGGAATTTGATCAAGGAGTGCAGCTGGAACATCTCTGCCAGCTCCTCCTTAAGCATGGCCCAATACCATTCATCAAGGGCAGGCATCGGCAAAGGCTGGGGAGCCAGTTCAGAGACAGCCCGGGGAAGTGTCTGTGTCAAACCAGAAGCGGGAATTTGGCTGCCCAGAGATTGGCATACTGGGACCTCCACTAAAGAAGGGGAGCAGCCTTCTTGGTGCCAACGCTTTTCGGGTACCAGCAATGTTGATACCCCAGTGCTCCTGGCATCTCACTTCTTAGGCTTCCCTCCACACTCGGCATCACAATCTCTCAGTGTCAATGAGGACAGTGTCGAACCTGTTCGCATCCTCAGTATCGGGTTGAATGGTGACTGGTCCCAGGGCCTACCATCGGCACCCAATGTTAAGGGAAGTGGAGACCTCCTCAATACCGTTGCACTCCCAGTGGTTGATGCAGTCTGGGCAGCCATCAAGGTTGATGTTTCCGATGCCAATGTCGAATGACCAGCCTTCGAAGAGCCAAAAGGTTTCTCCTGCTGCCCCTGACACACTTTGAGGGGCATAATCGAACGGGGACGACCATCTCCAAGGACGTCCGGACGAAGGGGCGGGGAAACCGCTATTATCAAAACAAGATGGGCGTCCATCTTTCGTTTTGATAATACGGTCGGGGACGCCGAAATCTCAACATTTAGGTCGACCTTAGAGATGGTCGTCCTTAGGTTGTCCTTATTGTCGTCCCCAGTTTTCAGCGATAATGGAAACCGAGGACGCCCATCTCAAAAACGACCAAATCCAAGGCATTTGGTCGTGGGAGGAGCCAGCATTCGTTGTGCACTGGTCCCCCTCACATGCCAGGACACCAACCGGGCACTGCAGTGGACGTCACAAATTGCTCCCAGGTGCATAGCTCCCTTACCTTGGGTGCTGAGCCCCCCCAAACCCACTCCCCACAACTGTACACCACTACCATAACCCTAAGGGGTGAAGGGGGGCACCTACACGTGGGTACAGTGGGTTTCGGGTGGGTTTTGAAGGGCTCACATTTACCACCACAAGTGTAACAGAGGGGGGGGGGGGTTTGATTCAATTTTTAAGTAAGGACAAAGTAAAATTTTCTATCACAACAATGAAAGATTGACATGATATAAATAGCTATGTTCTGTACATCATGCAGGGGCTTTTCTTGTATGTGGCACAGATTTAAACAAAGGAAAATGCCTTTCCTGGTAGACAATGAAAAAATGAAAGGAGTTTGCAACTAGAAAGCCTGCTCTACCATTGAGCAGAGTTCAATATTCTTTCTGGGTTATTTTGTGCCATTCCATTGCAATACCACAGCTCCCTCTTCTGTTTGCAAGGCTCAATCGACTGCTTGAGCTGTATGGATGAGAAGAATCTAACATCCACAGGAGAAAAATGACTGGGATCTGAACACTGTTTTCATGAAACACTTTTTTTTAATACAGTAAAGATGTGCAGAATACTATTCAATCACTCTAGATGAATATTTTGTATTTTGTTTTAGTTACCATCTGTGAGTCTATGAAATAAAATAGCTTTTGACATAGCTAAACAGGCTTGGAAAATGACAACACAGTCAAGATGGAACAGTAGCTAGGTCAGAAAACAGACTAGATGGAGGAAGTGACGTCAGCGGAGCGAATGGCTGCTTAAACGCTGAGCTCCAGCACACCCGCGACTAGAAAGCACTCTCTCTCTTCCCCACGGCGGCGAATTGATAGCCAACTGAGATATAAGAGATACCCTGGTTGCGGCAAGGAAAAATTCGGGATGCAGGCGAACGGAGGAGCTGTGAATCTCACTCAATTCGCGTTTGAAGGCAGTGTGACGCAGAAAAAAAAGATGGCGGATCAGCATGCACTGACCTCGTGCACACAAGACTCGGCGCCAGAGTTATTCACCTCTCAAGAACAAACAGACAGGTTGGGAGAAATCCTGCCCGAGTTACGGGACTGGCTACAGGAAATAAGATCTGATCTGAAGGTGGTCCGGGAGGAACTCACGAACCTGGGGGCCAGCTTGCGAGGAGAAATCGCGGAGATTGGCCAAAGAGTGGAAGAAGTAGAAACGCGAATGGAAGACCACACGGAGGCTTTGACAGCAGTTGAATTACAAGTCTCTGATATTAGCTTGGGGCAACAACAAATCAATGATAAGCTTGAGGACTTAGAAAACAGGAGCAGGCGCTGCAACCTCCGTTTTCGAGGCCTACCAGAGACTCCTGCCTACCGCGAAGCTGAGATTGTGATACAAAAAGTGGCTAGTGCTCTACTATTGATGGATGGAACTGAGGTGAGCCCAGATGACATCAAGCTGGAAAGGGCACACAGGGCACTGGGCCCGGCAAGACAGAACCTGCCCAAAGATATCATCGTGTGCTTTCGAGAATACGGGATGAAGGAGAAAGTGTTACAAGCAGCTCGCAAAAGCACAGATTTTAAATGGGACGCCCACCGCATAGAGGTATACCAAGATCTGGCAGCGGCGACATTAAAGCGGAGAGCTGAACTGAAGCCGGTCACGGCGAAGCTACGTGAGATGGGCATACGCTATAAATGGAGACATCCCTTTGCACTGGTATTCTACAAAGAAGGCAAAATGCAGCAGATCCGAACGAGGGCAGAGGCACAGCAATTTTTTCCAGAGGGGCTGGCCGAGATCCCACCGAGTGCAGGAGGAAAAAGAGGACACTCGGGAGGGAGGGCTACCCAGCCAAAATGGCAGCGAGCAGGGCGCAACAGGCTGCAGAGACAACAATCAGCAAACCGTCTGACTTGAGCTTCTCGGGGCGGAAGCGAGTAGACTCGGCGGTTGGAGAAGACAGCCCCCGTGGCGTGCTGAGGGGACTGAAAAGATGACTGAGTGGTATAAAAAGAGGGGTATTATAGAATTGCATGGGAAGAGGATTGGGGTGCTTAAAGTTTCAATCTCACATGTATATAGTTGAAGTTATGTGTTAATGCTAGAAAAGAATGACAATAGGGTGTGGGGGAGCCACTTCCTTCACGGGTAGCACCTAGCAAACTAAGAGAAGAAGGGTGCTTAAAATGTATGAAGAGGAAAAGGTGGGGGGGTGGGAGGGAAGAAGGGGGAGGGGGAGGGAGGGAGGAGCAGACAGATATGATATAATCAAAATATGGGGGATCTCGTTGAGATGGCAAAAGGGAGCCTGGTTGTACGAACAATATGAAAGCAAATGTCATGGCTATTAACTGTGTAACGTTGAATGTGAGAGGGCTTAACTCCCCGCAGAAACGCAGCCAGATGTTTAGAGAAATGTTACGTTTGAAGGCAGATGTTATGTTCCTCCAGGAGACGCACTTGAAGCGCGGGCATGAAAAGTTGGTCAAACATAAACGATATCCCTCAATATACTATGCATCTAACATTGCAGGGACCAAAAGTAAAGGGGTCTTAATAGCGCTTTCCAGTGCGTGCCCATGGAATGTGAACGAAGTGATACGGGATCCCGGGGGGAGGTATTTGATTCTAGTGACCTCAGTGCTAAATGTGCAGTACACATTGATAAATGTTTACGCTCCCAATGAAGACCAAGGGGGGTTCATAAAAGAACTAGAGGGAGTGATTCGGAAGAGAGCTAAAGGCCTTCTCTTGATTGGAGGCGACTTTAATGTCACCTTAAATCCGAGCGTAGATAACTCGGGGGGGACAGCAGGATATGCCCAAAAGGATAGAGATGCAATGAGTGAATGGATAGCCCGAGAGGGCCTTATGGACATCTGGAGGGAAATCCATGGGACTGAAAGGGACTATACATATTTCTCCCCTAAGCATAAAACGTACTCACGCATAGATTACTGGTTGGGGGAGGAAGCCTTTCGAGGCAGAATTTGTAAGACCAGGATAGAGCCTTGCTCCTGGTCAGATCACTGCTCGGTCAGTTTAGAGCTTAGCCTTATAAGAGAGAAGAGGGGTCACAGGAATTGGCGTATGAATGAAGCACTTTTGTTGGATCCTCAGCATGCACGTACAGTGGAGAAATGTATTGAGGAATACATTATGTTGAATGACAATGGAGAGACACGTCCGGTGAGTGTATGGGAAGGTATGAAAGCGGTTGTACGGGGTCATATCATTGCGCTGCAGTCTCATATAGATAAGGAAAGGAAACAGGGAGAGGCCACAATGCGGCAGCAATTAGACAACTTGGTAAAGACACATAAGGCAGACCCCGCGGATAATGCGCGAGAGGGGCAGATACAACAACTACGTAGACAACTTAATGAGACCCAGTTAGCTGAAATAGCAATTCAGTTACAAGCAGCGCAACAGGAGCACTTTGAGTTCGGGAATAAAGCTAGCAGGTTATTGGCCCGTAAACTACAAAAGCGAACACAACGTAACTCTATAGCTGCTATAAAGTCTGAAGGTGGAGAGTTGTACACCTCCACAGGGGCTATACAACACGCTTTTTGGGAATATTATGGCCAGCTCTATGAGAGGGAGCAAACAGCAAATAGGGAAGAGCAGGAAGAGTATATAAAGGACTTGGGCATACAGGGGATCTCAGAGAGGGACCGGGAGGACATCTCAGCGCTAATAACAGTAGAGGAAGTGGAAGAGGCGATAGCAGGGATGCCTACACATAAGGCTCCAGGCCCAGATGGCTTCCCAATCAGATTTTATAAGATGTTTAAGAAATGGCTTGCCCCCCTGCTAGTAAGGGCGATTAGGTCCTTCGACGAGGAGCACTCACTGCCATACTCTTGGAGAGTGGCAGAAGTAATATTGATCTTGAAGCCAGGGAAGGACCCGCAACAGTGCGCGTCATACCGACCCATATCTCTGTTAAATAATGACTATAAAATCTTTACTAAAATTCTGGCCAATCGATTGAGGGGGATAATGCCTCGCTTGATCCATCAAGATCAAACAGGGTTTATTGAGGGACGTCAAGGCAGTGACAATATAAGAACCCTGCTACATGTGATCCAACAGATTGAGGAAGAAGGGAGCCCAACGCTGCTGCTCTCGATAGACGCGGAGAAGGCCTTTGACCGTGTGGACTGGGCCTTCCTGCAGTCTTTGATAGAGAGGCTGGGCATGGGTGAGAGATTCGATAAGTGGATAAAGCTTATATATGACAAACCTTTAGCCCTACTAAAAATCAATGAGGGGTTATCCGAGCCGGTCCAACTACATAGAGGCACGAGGCAGGGGTGTGCTCTGTCTCCCTTGCTGTTTGCATTGTCGATAGAGCCACTGGCCAGGAAAATTAGAGAACATGCTGACATTAGAGGGGTGGCTCGGGGCTCCCGCGAGCATAAGATAATGCTCTTCGCTGACGATATCTTACTGACTGTATCGGACCCGGTGCTGTCATTGCAGAGGGTGATGGAGATATTTGCGCAATATGGGAGGATGTCAGGATTCAAGATCAACATGACAAAATCTGAGATTCTAAACCTGTCAGTAGACCAAGATGTTATGCGAGAGATACAGCAGCGTTACCCATTTGTTTGGGCACAAAACTCTATCAAATATTTGGGAGTGCAGATAACAGCAAAAATAGACCAGCTATATCAGGCAAACTACCCCCAAAAAAGTAAAGAACTATTTTTGGAACTAGATAGATGGGAAGCTATGACAGTATCATGGTCGGGTCGAATTAATGCAATAAAAATGATTATACTACCCAAGTTATTATATATGTTTACGGCCCTACCGGTGCCTATTCCGCGTTCCTTTTTCCAGCAACTACATAGAAAAGTGTTTGCCTACATCTGGAAAAAGAAACCACCGAGAATCCGTAGGAGAGCAATGCACCACCCCCCAGCATTGGGGGGGATGGGCGTCCCTGATTTCTTCTTATACTATCAAGCTGCTCAACTAAAAATTTTGGCTGAATGGCAGCCCAGTAATAATAAGAAATGGCTTCATTGGGAAAGGGCATGGATGGGCACTAAGTATTTAGGCAATGTGTTATGGGGACCGAGACAACAGATTTTAACAGCTCTTCGCAGGGTGCCGGGGGGACTAGCTCATCTGCTTAACACGTGGCTACAAATTAGAAATAGAGTGTTTCCTGAAAGGCAATATTTCTTGCAAACGGCTATAAGTGAAGCCCCTGGTTTTTCTCTAGGGGCGGAGGAAAAAACCTATCAAATGTGGGCCCGCAAAGGGTTATATAGGTTGGGTCAATTGTGGGAAGAGAATGCGGTGAAAGATTTTGAGATAGTGAGGGAAGAATATGATTTATCCGCCAGGGACCTTGTGTATTACCACTGTGTGAGGGACTACATCCAGAAGAAATCAAGGGATGAGCTGGAACTGGCGGAGACGGGCTTAGAGCGGGCGCTAAGAGAAGGAGGAGGGAAGGGATGTATAACTAGACTCTATAAGGCTCTTTTGCTCATGTACTCCCCGATTGACTTTTACACAGACAGATGGGAGAACACGATACAAAAGAACTTTTCTATAGGTTGGTGGGCCAATAGCTTTAGGTTCCTGTTGCGCTCATCAATCACTCAGCCGGTGGCAGAAAGTGGATACAAGATATTGTTCTGGTGGTACTATACGCCATTACGCCTCCACAAGATCTATCCGAAGGTATCCAAGAGCTGCTGGCGTGAATGTGGGGGACAGGGATCCTTTTTACACATCTGGTGGGAATGTCCCAAGGTACGTACCTTTTGGGAACAAATTATAAAGATAGTCAATGAGTTGGGTACAGGGGGCTATACACGCCAGATAGAATACTGCCTGCTACACGCCCGCCCAAAAAAAACCAGAGTGCAAGAGCATAAGCTTGTAGTCCAGGTATTTGCTGCGGCCAAAATGCAGCTGGCAAGGGCCTGGAAAACACGGGAAACTCCACCCTTGCAAAGAGTGGGATATAAAGTCGAGTATATATACCAAATGGCAAAACTGACTGCGATGAGGAAAGGTTTGCTAGGGGTGTTTCAGAAAATATGGGGCCCGTACGAGGAGAAACGAGAAAAAATCTGGCTCCGGGGGGGAGGGGATCGAAATGAGGGGGAGGAGGGAGGGGAGGGAAGGATGGGACAAATGTGAAGAAGGAATTATATAATGTTGGTAAGATAGGATACATGATGTTTTTCAGTAGTAAGATATTCCTTGTGTGACTGTATGATCAGTGATGTCTCCATATTGGTGTAAAATTTACATAAAATCTTTAATAAAATATGTTTAAAAAAAAAAAAAAGAAAACAGACTAGATGGCAGCTTTTGGTGACAGTTCTTACAAGGCCCATTGTAATGTGCTTGATGGATTTCAGTGCTTTCCATTTAGTGCCTTAAAATAAATCTTTATGATTAGGATGCATTGTTAAATATAGGCCCTTCAATATGAGGCAAACATTTATACAGCCCTGACATTCCATCCATATTCTCATGATACCAGTCCAATCAGATAAAGTTCTTCTTAAGATGATAAGTACTGTGAAGGACACTTTTTATGGCTGCACGTCAGTTGGGTAAGAGGACATGAAGCTCAGAATAGTTAAACCACAGTATCCACAAATCAAATATATATATATATATTTTATATAATCTTATTTATTGGCAAACCAGGTTACACATTAAACTTTCATGAACAAATTACAGTCTCAACCAAAGAGTGTCACATGTACATCTAAAGGAAATTTGCCCAATTTTACACTTGAATTATTATTATTATTTATTATTTGTTACATTTGTACCCTGCGCTTTCCCACTCATGGCAGGCTCAATGCGGCTTACATATACAGGTACTTATTTGTACCTGGGGCAATGGAGAGTTAAGTGATTTGCCCAGAGTCACAAGGAGCTGCCTGTACCTGAAGTGGGAATCAAACTCAGTTCCCCAGGACCAGAGTCCACTACCCTAACCACTAGGCCACTCCTCCACTCCGTATTCCCCTTGCCCCCTTTTGCTACTAATCCCCCCCTCCCATCCACTTCCCCCAACCCTCAACAGTTCAAAATCCTACTTCCTGCAACAGATGCCAAACAGTCCCAAAAAGGTAACCATATCTTAAAAAACTGGTCTCCCTTTTTTGAAGCCAATTCTATAACTCCTTTTTTTTCCCAGCGCACAGCACTGCATCATTGCCCCTCTCCACTGAGAGATGCTGGGTGCCTCCGGCTTCAACCATAATTGCAATATTATCCTCTTCCTCATCAGTACCGATCTCTGCAAAAAGGCTTTAAGTCCCTCTGGGCGCTTGCCACGAATTTCAAAGACATCAAACAGCTGTCCCGGTGATGACACCCATTGTACTGACCACATTTGTGATATCCACCGGCCCAGCTCTATCCAGAAAGAATGCACCACGCCACAGGACCAAAACATATGCCCCAGGGTAGCACCCACACTCCGGCATTTGGGACAGTCATCTGTTTTCCTCAAAGTCGGTCTGTAGGCCCTGTGGGGTGATATATGCAGTCGCATGGCAAATTTATACTGCATTTCCCACCAAGCTGCATTATCTGTCACACTGTACACCGACGTCAGACAGGCTGCAAATTGACCAGAGTCGAGCTTCCATTGCAGCTCTTACGTCCATTAGTTCAATACTACAGTACAATCATTGTGTGCTAGTGAGTCCCTTAAGTAGCGATGAAAATATTTCAGTGGAACCTTTAATTGGGCTTCCAGTCCCAGTAAATCATTTAAAGTGTCTCATACTCCCTGAGTCTATTTACAAGCAGGCAACGAGTTAACATAGTGTCTAACTTGTAGATATGCAAAGATGTCCCTTTGGTCTAACCAACATTCCTCACACAGGGTCTGGAAGGGTTTGGTGGTCCCCTGCTCCATTACAATCTGAAATAAATAATGAATTCCATGAGCCGCCCACCTCTGGAACAGAATTGATGACCCTCCCTCCAGGAATTGCAAGTTGCCCCCAAGAGGAAGTAAGGGAGAAATCTCCTTATTCCAGGTAAAGATTTTACTTAGCCATTGCCATGCTGTGCGTAAAGGGTTTAAAATATGCCCATACGGTCCTAGGATGGGCAATTTATCTGGCAGGGAATGGAGCTAGTATACAAAGCTGAGTGGTGCCATCAAGGAATTCTCTATGCTCGTGCAGGAGAAGAATTCCTTAGAACGGAACCAGTCAGATAAGTGGCGTAGGCAGCTAGCCATAGAAAATAACGTCAAATCGAGCAGTCCCAGGCCCCCCCTTAAGGCGGGGTCACATTATTTTATGTAACCCTATACGCGCTCTCTTACCCTGCCACAGAAATCGATTGAGTGCTCTCTTTAGCCACCTCTCCTCACCAGACCCCAGAGTAATTGGAATCATTTGTAGCACATATGTCCATTTGGGGAATAGGATCATGTTGAATAATGCGATTCTTCCCTGTAGAGATATAGGTAGCCCTTGAAATCCTTGTAGGATATCTATCGTTCTCCTCTGCAAGGGGCCCATATTCTCCAAGTGCAGCCTAGCTAGATCTGCCAGTACATATACCCCCAGGTATTGGATTACCCCCGTGGCCCACTGAAAGGGGGAATTACCCCTCCCATTTTGCCTGAATTGCAGACTGGACTGGCAGAGCCACTGATTTCTGCAAGTTCAATTCCAGCCCTGAGAAGAAGCTAAACTAGTCTATGACCTCCAGCAAGCGTGGGACTGATGAACGTGGTTGGGTGAGGGTGAGGGTGAGGGTGAGGAACATATCGTCCGCAAAGGCCAGCACTTTTATCCGACTCTCCCGCAGTGCTAATCCCTTTATATCCGGGTCCAGCAAGATCGTGCGTAGTAATGGCTCCAAATACAATAAGAACAAGAGGGGGGAGAGGGGGCATTGCTGTCTAGTTCCCCGTTCCACCCGCAAGGTCGAGGACCTAGTTCCATTAATCAAGACCCTGGCAAATGTACCCTCATACAGAGTTCGCACTGCTGCTAAGAACCATCCTCCCATCCCCAATATACTCAAGAACCTGGAACAGATAATCCCAATTGACCTTATCGAATGCTTTGGCCGCATCCAAGCTGGTCAATAATAAGGGATCACCCGTGGCCTGCCCATAAGCCACGGCCAATAGCACTTTGCGCACATGCCTAGTGGCCTGACGCCCCTTGACAAACCCCACTTGGTGTTCTATCAAATTTGGGATATTCAACATTAATCTGTCTGCCAACACCTGGGACAAAATTTTTATGTCAACATTGATTAACGATATTGGCCTATAGGACTCGGCTTACCCGGTTTGGGAATTAGTGTGATCAAAGCCTCATTCTCCCCCTTGGAGAAGAACCCCCTTTCAACTACTGCATCAAAGTAAGCAATCAGTGGTCCACAGACTTGGTGCATCAAAACTTTATAATATTCATTTGAAAAGCCATCGATCCACGGCACTGAACTTTACACCTCCTGCGCCCAAATAGGTGCCAACACAGCCTTCCGCGCCTCTTCTGTTGTGGCATTCCTGCGTCTTCTAAACAGTTCCACGTCAAGGGCCCCTGAACTCTATCTCTCGAGGAATACATTTCCGTAAAATGGGTGCGAAAGGTGTCTAATATTTCCTGTAACTGAGTGGCACGGGCTCCCAAGGGAGTCACTACTGAGGAGACAAATTGGTGTGGAGCGTTCGCTTTAGCCACCCTTGCCAACAGCCTCCCTGATTTATTACCAAAGCACTGAAAATTCAGACTGCTTAACCATCAGCTGCTTCATGGCTTGTTCGTGTGTAAGTGAATTAAGAGCCACCAGAGCCGATGTCATCAGGTCTTTGTTGACCCCTGTCGGGCTAGTGAGGTACTTCCTCTTCGCTATCTTGTATGCTTCCTCAAGCTTCAGGATGCCTGACGCCAGGCTGTTATGATTGGGGTCTGAACCCCTCTCAAACTTACCTCTTTCCTGGGGGTCAGCTTCTTAGCTGGCTTCTGTTTCTTTTCTCTTTCCTTTCTGAGCTGGCTCTGTCTCTCTGTGCTGGCAGCTTCCAGCAGCATGGGGCTAATTGTCTCTTCACTGCAGCTGTGGGTGTAGTCTGAGTTGCTCTAACTCTCATTGGGTGTACTGGCTTCAAGTGTTTCATGGTTTTGCATTGGTGTGGGTTGGGCCTCTCTGGGTCAGTGTGCTTTTGCCTAGGTCTAGGGAGTGTGACATCATCAGGGAGGGCCTTGATAAGGAAGTGGTGTTGTTTCCTTCAGGGCCTTTGCAACAGTGGTGTTTGCTTTAGGTAGGGTGGTGCAGTGTGCACTTCTGACGTTGTGTCTAGTAGTTTCCCTGCTTGCTTTTGCTAAGGTCCAGGTTAGTGTTAGTGCAGTGTGCACTGGTGACTGTGTGTTTAGCTTTCCTGCTTTCCCCTTATGGTTCCCCTGCTTTTCCCTCTTGGTTTTGGAAGCATTGCTGTGTGTAGGGCTTTGGAAGCTCTGTTGCTGATAGAAGTACTTCAGGGTTTGGTGTTGTTAGGAACACTGCAGAGTTTGCGGTTAGAAGTACTTCTGGTGTTTGTGCTATTAGGAGCATTGCAGTCTTTGCTGTTGGTGTTTGGTGCTTTAGAAGCACTTTTGGCTTATGTGTTAGCTTCCCTTCTTTTTCCTTGTGGCTCCCCTGTCTTCCCTTTTAGTGCTAGGAGCTCTTCTGGTTGCTTGCCAGAGTAGTGCTTGGGAAGCACCTTGTTAGTTGTATCTAGCTTGCTAGAGCAGTGCTTAGGTAGCTGGTTAGTTCTGTGTTCAGCTTATTAGTGTAAAGCTCTGCTTGTAGCTTGGTGCTTAGTAGCACCTGTGTTAGCTTTGTGTTTAGTTCCCTGCTCTGTTAGTTTAGGGCTTAGGAAGTTCCTTTCTTGAGCAGGGATTAGGAGCTCCTGTTTAGTATAGGGCTTAGGAAGTCCTTTTGTCAGTTTACTGTTAGGAACACTCCTGCTGGTTTAGGGCTTGGGAGCACGTAGATCAGTTTAGGGTTAGGAGCACTTCTGTTTCCAGTCCTGGTCCCTATGTCACCCGGTATCCAGTAAGTCCTGTCGGCTACTCGAACCCAGAAGCTCAACTCCTGGGGGGCTTAGTAGCTAAGCACAGGTGAAGCTGTGCGGACCAGTCCAGCGTGCTCCAGTCCCGTGTTCCAGTCCTGTGTCCTCCAGTCCGGGGGACCAGTCCAGTCTGGTGTGCTCCAGTCCAGTGTGTTCCGGTCCGGTGTGTGTTCCAGTCCGGGGGATTGCAGTCCAGTGTTCCAGTCCTGTGTCCTCCAGTCCGGGGAATTCCAGTCCAGGTGTTCCGGTTCACTGGGCAGTGCCTGCAGTCCCTGCCGGTGTGCTTACCCAGTGTTGGTTGGTGGGTTTTGCCTGCTGCTGTCGCTCCTCGTCAGCAGCCCAAGGGCTCACGTTTGCTCCAGAGCCCGGCCCCGCGGGCTCTGAACCTGAGAACCTGACACAGGCGTTTCGCCCTTGCGATCATGAACGCAATCACTTCCCCCCTCATAACTGCCTTGGAGGCCTCCCAATATATTACAGGCGACTCGCATGAGTCAGAATTAGTATCTACATAAAATTGCCACTTCCTATAAAGGTGGTCTCGAAGTTGTTTATCTTGATACAAATAAGCAGGGAATCTCAATTGCCCCCCCACGGCCCCCCCATCAAATCCAAGTCTATCCAGATTATATTATGATCTGAGATCTCCATCGAGCCAATATTAGCTTTCTTTACTCTAAAAAACCATGGTTGGGAAATTAAAATGTAATCTATTCTCGACCAAGAGTGATGAGCCTTTGACTGGTGAGTGTAGTCTTTGTTGTAGGGTGGAGTGTCCGCCAAAGGTCTATTAAGTGAAGATGCTTACATAGGGCCAGCAGCCCCCTGCCCACCCCTGGAATGAAAGTGGGGGATAATCTATCCAAGGCCGGATCTAGTACTTGATTAAAGTCCTCCACCCAGGGAGTGTCTGTATACTGCGATCCCAGCGCTCTTAGGGATTGAAAGAACTTAGGGCTACAGGGGTTTGGGCCATATATTGTACATAAATAAAACTTCTGCCCCTGATAATTAAGATGAAGTAGCACAATACGCCCCTCAGAGTCCTTATATACCAGTTTAGATTGACAGGGCAGTCCCTTCTTCAGTAATATTGCCACCCGCTTTTCCTATTTCCCGATGAGGAAAAATGGCACTCTCCCACCCATTGTTGGCAGAGTTTCCCATGTTCAATGACTGACAATTTGTTTCCTGCAAGCAGGCTATATCAGCGCCCTGACGCTTAAGCTGTGACAAGATCTTGTAGCGCTTCACTGGGGATGTAATGCCAGAGACGTTCCAAGATAGTATTTTTATGCTGGGGTAGCTAGTCATTTATCTCCACTTCCTCTTGAGTGCCCTCAGAATCCTGCCATTGAAATCCCCGGAGGCCCAGCCCCTCCCCTGGGAAGCTGAGTCTGTCGCACCAAGCAGGGGGCCACCTTGTACCACCGATCAACCTGTCACAATCATCACACAACCCAGCCTTAACCCTCCCTATTCCCCAAACATCTCCCATCCCCAACAACAACGCCCTCCCCCCTCCCACCCTCTCCCCCTATCCAGATCCCCCTTTCCCCAACCTCCCCCTTCCAAAAATCTCTGGGGTCACTTAAATGTGAAGACCCCCTGAGCCCCATGCTATCAACGTTCAGTACCCTTCATTCTTTCAGATGCACACAACCGCAAACCTGCCACTCAGAGCCTTAGTCACCAGTTCCTTGTCCATAACTTGTTTGCCTAGGGCCAGCTGGTTAGCCATCAGTGCTGGTATTTCCACTCCTTTCTAGTCCTCCTACATAGTCGGTAGCAGCTGATTCTGACGCAAAGGAGCGCCAAATTCCATTTTGCTTGATTTTAAGAATGGCTGGGTAGATTAACATAAATTTTATCTTCAAATTGTGTAGTCTGCTGCATAGCAGAGTAAACGCTTTCCTTTTCTCCGTAGGGAGGCTGAATAATCTTGGTAAATCCTTATTGAGCTGCCTTTGAACTTTGTGGTTTCCCTTTTCAGACGATAACCATTCAATATTTCCACCTTGTGAAGATAGTTATGAATTTTCACAATCACGGCCCTAGGCGTTTGGCGGCCCTCCTGTACCCACCCCAGCCTGTGGGACCGCTCTAGGCACAGTGGTCCCGCGTGGTCATTTTTGAGCCAAGCTTCCAGCTCCGTTGCCAAAATTCGTTCCCCCACAGATTCCATGACTCCAATCAGGCGCAGATTGGCCCTCCTCGACCTGTTTTCGAGATCATCTACTTTAGTAGTAAGCGACTCAATTGTTTCTTTTAGTTGGATCAGAATCGGAGGAGTTAGCACCGTGGCGTACTCCAAGTCTGAGACTCTTTGTTCGAGCTCACCAGCCCACCTTGACAGCTCCAGTTGTACTGCTTCGAAGTTAGCAAGTTGGTTTGAAAGTTTCTCCAGCTTTGGGTCCATTGCCACCTCCACCGCTGCTGTGAGCTGTGCGAGTTGCTCCTTAGTAAACACCCCCCCCCCCCTGCTCTGCGGCCATTTTTGTTCCGCCGTTGCCTCCTCTGAACGGGGCTTTTCTTTCTCTCTTTTACTAGCTCTGCTGGCCATCGTTTTCGGATTAGCCTCCACAAATTTGTCCATAATTGTCTGTGCTCTCTGAGCAGATCGCGGACTTTTCCGTCTCAGTTTTGGGAATGAATTTTGCTCAAAAAGGGGCCCAGGCACCTCAGAGAGAGCAAATCATGAGTCCTGCTCCCTCTAACACATCATGTGACCCAGGCCATAAATCAAATATTTTAAACATACAAGTGGCATAATAATCAGTTCATCAAAAATTACATTTTGGTGGGCATTTAAGGACTATTTATGTTTGAGACATGCATACACTGGCACTTTGAAATTATGTAGCTCCCATTTTACAAAGTCAGGATATGTAAGTCAAAAACCTAAATGAATGCAAATAGCAAGAGGAGTAGTCTGGGCATGCTTTGGGTGAGAATAGGGAATGCCTAGAAGACACAAATCTATTCCCGGGGTAATACAAGTTGATGCCCTTATAGATTGACATCAGGATTTACACCTGCTACCAATCATGTTTAGGTTTTGGCAAATTACTCCAATTAAGTGGTACCTCCACTGGAGAGATATGAGGAGGTTGTCCCCTTAATCCCCCAGTAATTTCTGTCCCCCCACGCTCACCCCAAAAGCCAAACTGGCAAAGGATACCAATCTCTATGACAGAGTTGGGAAAGTTTCAAGACACAAGGTAGAACAAATGTACACACTGTTCTTTTATACCAGGGGTGGGAAACCTGATGACCCAAGTAAGTGAATGATACATACCTGTAGCAGGTGTTCTCCGAGGACAGCAGGCTGATTGTTCTCACGACTGGGTGACGTCCGCGGCAGCCCCCACCAACCGGAAGTTTCACGGGCGGTCCGCACGCAGGGTACGCCCACCGCGCATGCGCGGCCGTCTTCCCGCCCGTGCGCGACCGCTCCCGCCAGTTGAATGACAAGCAAAAATGATGAAACGCAACTCCAAAGGGGAGGAGGGAGTCTAGGTGAGAACAATCAGCCTGCTGTCCTCGGAGAACACCTGCTACAGGTATGTATCATTCACTTTCTCCGAGGACAAGCAGGCTGCTTGTTCTCATGACTGGGGTATCCCTAGCTCTCAGGCTCACTCAAAACAAGAACCCAGGTCAATTGAACCTCGCAACGGCGAGGATACAACAGAAAATTGACCTACGAAGAACAACTAACTGAGAGTGCAGCCTGACCAGAATAAATTCGGGTCCTGGAGGGTGGAGTTGGATTTACACCCCAAACAGATTCTGCAGCACCGACTGCCCGAACCGACTGTCACGTCGGGTATCCTGCTGGAGGCAGTAATGTGATGTGAATGTATGGACAGATGACCACGTCGCAGCCTTGCAAATCTCTTCAACAGTGGCTGACTTCAAGTGGGCCACTGACGCTGCCATGGCTCTAACACTATGAGCCGTGACATGACCCTCAAGAGCCAGCCCAGCCTGGGCATAAGTGAAGGAAATGCAATCTGCTAGCCAATTGGAGATGGTGCGTTTCCCGACAGCGACCCCTAGCCTGTTAGGGTCGAAAGAAACAAACAATTGGGCGGACTGTCTGTGGGGCTGTGTCCGCTCCAAATAGAAGGCCAATGCTCTCTTGCAGTCCAATGTGTGCAACTGACGTTCAGCAGGGCGGGTATGCGGTCTGGGGAAGAATGTTGGCAAGACAATTGACTGGTTAAGATGGAACTCCGACACCACCTTCGGCAAGAACTTTGGGTGGGTGCGGAGCACTACTCTGTTGTGATGAAATTTGGTATACGGAGCATGAGCTACCAGGGCTTGAAGCTCACTGACCCTACGAGCTGAAGTAACTGCCACCAAGAAAATGACCTTCCAGGTCAAGTACTTCAGATGGCAGGTATTCAGTGGCTCAAAAGGAGGTTTCATCAGCTGGGTGAGGACGACGTTGAGATCCCATGACACTGCAGGAGGCTTGATAGGGGGGCTTTGACAAAAGCAAGCCTCTCATGAATCGAACGACTAAAGGCTCTCCCAGAGATGGCTTTACCTTCCACACGATAATGGTAAGCACTAATCGCACTAAGGTGATTCCTTACTGAGTTGGTCTTGAGGCCAGACTCTGATAAGTGCAGAAGGTATTCAAGCAGGTTCTGTGCAGGGCAAGAACGAGGTTCTAGGGCCTTGCTCTCACACCAAACGACAAACCTCCTCCACTTGAAAAAGTAACTCTTTTTAGTGGAATCCTTCCTAGAGGCAAGCAAGACCCGGGAGACACCCTCAGACAGGCCCAACGCAGTAAAGTCTACGCCCTCAACATCCAGGCCGTGAGAGCCAGAGACTGAAGGTTGGAGTGCAGCAACGCTCCGTCGTTCTGCGAAATGAGAGTTGGAAAACACTCCAATCTCCATGGTTCTTCTGAGGACAACTCCAGAAGAAGAGGGAACCAGATCTGACGGGGCCAAAAGGGCGCTATCAGAATCATGGTGCCGCGGTCTTGCTTGAGCTTCAGTAAGGTCTTCCCCACCAAAGGTATGGGAGGATAAGCATACAGGAGGCCGGTCCCCAATGAAGGAGAAAGGCATCCGACGCTAGTCTGCCGTGTGCCTGAAGTCTGGAACAGAACAGAGGCAGCTTGTGGTTGGTCTGAGAGGCGAAAAGGTCCACCGAGGGGGTGCCCCACTCTCGGAAGATCTTGCGTACCACTCTGGAATGAAGCGACCACTCGTGCGGTTGCATGACTCTGCTCAGTCTGTCGGCCAGACTGTTGTTTACACCTGCCAGGTATGTGGCTTGGAGAAGCATGCCGAACTGGCAAGCCCAACGCCACATCCCGACGGCTTCCTGACACAGGGGGCGAGATCCGGTGCCCCCCTGCTTGTTGGTGTAATACATTGCAACCTGATTGTCTGTCCGAATTTGGATAATTTGGCAGGACAGCCGATCTCTGAAAGCCTTCAGTGCGTTCCAGATCGCTCGGAGCTCCAGGAGGTTGATCTGCAGATCCTTTTCCTGGAGGGACCACAGACCCTGGGTGTGAAGCCCATCGACATGAGCTCCCCACCCCAGGCGAGATGCATCCATCGTCAGCACTTTCGTGGGCTGTGGAATTTGGAATGGACGTCCCAGGATCAAATTGGTCCGAATGGTCCACCAGAGCAGTGAAGTGCGGCAACTGGTGGAGAGGCGGATGACATCTTCTAGATTCCCGGTGGCTTGAAACCACTGGGAAGCTAGGGTCCATTGAGCAGATCTCATGTGAAGACGAGCCATGGGAGTCACATGAACTGTGGAGGCCATATGACCCAGAAGTCTCAACATCTGCCGAGCTGTGACCTGCTGAGACGCTCTGGTCTGCGAAGCCAGGGACAGGAGGTTGTTGGCCCTCGCTTCGGAAGGAAGGCCTGAGCCGTCTGGGTATTCAGCAGAGCTCCTATGAATTCCAGAGACTGGGTTGGCTGGAGATGGGACTTTGGGTAATTTATCACAAACCCAGCAGCTCCAGGAGTTGAATAGTGCACTGCATGGACCGGAGGGCTCCTGCCTCCGAGGTGTTCTTGACCAGCCAATCGTCGAGATATGGGAACACGTGCACTCCCAGCTTGCGTAGATACGCCGCTACCACCACGAGGCACTTTGTAAACACCCGTGGGGCAGAGGCGAGCCCAAAGGGCAGCACACAATACTGAAAATGCCGTGCGCCCAGGCGGAATCTGAGATACTGTCTGTGAGCTGGCAGTATCGGGATGTGAGTGTATGCGTCCTTTAAATCCAGGGAACATAGCCAATCGTTTTTCTGAATCATTGGCAGAAGGGTGCCCAAGGAAAGCATCCTGAACTTTTCTTTGACCAGGAATTTGTTCAGGCCTCTCAGGTCTAGGATGGGACGCATCCCCCCTGTTTTCTTTTCCACAAGGAAGTACCTGGAATAGAATCCCTGCCCTTCCTGCCCGGGTGGTACGGGCTCGACCGCATTGGCGCTGAGAAGGGCGGAGAGTTCCTCTGCAAGTACCTGCTTGTGATGGGAGCTGAAGGATTGAGCTCCCGGAGGACAATTTGGTGGCAGGGAGGCCAAATTCAGGGCGTATCCGCACCGCACTATTTGGAGAACCCACTGGTCGGAGGTTATGAGAGGCCACCTTTGGTGAAAAAATTTCAACCTCCCTCCGACCGGCAGATCGTCCGGTACGGACACTTTGAGGGCGGCTATGTTCCCATGGATCCAGTCAAAAGCCCGTCCCCGGCTTTTGCTGTGGAGGCGCAGGGGGCTGCTTAGGCGCACGCTGTTGACGAGAACGAGCGCGCTGGGGCTGTCCCTGTGCCTGACGAGGCCTTCGGGCCGGCTGGGTGTACCTACGCTTGGTAAAAGCATAGGGTGCAGCCTGCCGGGCCCGGGAAAAAACGTCCACCTGCTGAGGTGGATGCTGAAGGCGCCCGGTGGGAGAGCTTGTCGAGGGCGGTTTCCCGCTGATGCAGTTGGTCCACCAGCTGCTCGACCTTCTCACCAAAAATATTATCCCCCCGGCAAGGGACGTCGGCCAGTCTCTGCTGGGTGCGGTTGTCCAGGTCAGAGGCACGCAGCCATGAGACCCTGCGCATCACTATACCTTGGGCCGCAGCACGAGATGCCACATCACAGGTGTCATATATACCCCTGGACAGGAACTTTCTGCACGCCTTCAGCTGCCTGACCACCTCCTGAAAAGGCCTGGACTGCTCCGGCGGGAGCTTGTCAACCAGGTCCGCCAGTTGCTTCACATTATTCCGCATGTGGATGCTCGTGTAGAGCTGGTAAGACTGGATGCGGGTCACGAGCATGGAAGATTGGTAGGCCTTCCTCCCAAACGAGTCCAGAGTGCGAGACTCCCGCCCAGGGGGCGCCGAGGCGGTATCCCTCGAACTCCGTGCCCTCGAGAGCAGAGTCCACGACCGCTGAGTCATGAGGCAATTGGGGCCGCATTAACTCTGGGTCCGAGTGGATTCTGTATTGGGACTCTGCTTTCTTGGGGATGGTGGGATTAGATAATGGTCTCATCCAGTTCCGAAGCAGTGTCTCTTTGAGGACATTGTGCAACGGTACCGTGGAGGACTCTCTAGGTGATGATGGATAATCGAGGACCTCGAGCATCTCAGCCCTCGGCTCATCCACAGAGACCACGGGGAAGGGAATGCATATAGACATATCCCTGACAAAGGAGGCAAAGGAGAGGCTCTCAGGAGGCGAGAGCTTTCTCTCTGGTGAAGGCGTGGGGTCGGAGGGAAGGCCCACAGACTCCTCTGAGGAGAAATATCTGGGGTCCTCCTCCTCCCCCCACGAGGCCTCTTCCTCAGTGTCGGACATAAGCTCATGCAGCTGAGTCCTCAACCGGGCCCAGCTCGACGTCGAGGCACCAAGACCTCGGTGTCGTCGAGCGGTGGACTCCCGCGCCAGCGGGGACGAAGCTCCCTCCATCGACGTCGACGGGGACTCCACCTGCGTGGCGGTCGAGACCGGCGCCGCAAGCGGCGTCGGCGTCGAAGGCCTCGGCACCGGGCTAGAGCTCGCCGGCGCCACAGTCAACGGCGCCGAGGGCGCAAGCACCCCCGGCGCCGGCACAGTCTGGCGCATCAGCCCTTCCAGGATCCCCGGAAGGATGGCTCAGAGGCACTCGTCCAGGCCCGCTGCCGGGAAAGACGGGGGGGCCGGTAGAGGCGTCGGTGCCGGAAGCTGCTCGGGTCCAGGAGACTGCACTGAAGTGCTGGGACCCTGACGCGTCGGTACCTCTACTACAGAGGGGGACCTCTCCTCTCGACGCTGACGCTTACTCGGCGTCAACTCCTCTCCGGCGCCGGGGGCCGGATGCATCGATGGCGACCGATGACGGTGCTTCTTTGGTTTCTTGCGATGCCCGTCATCGGCGCTAGGTGGAATGGAGGAGGAGGAGGTCGATCCCCCTCGGTCTCGAGGGACCGGGTCAGACAGGGTTCGGTCCCGAGGGCCATGGGCAGAGGGAGTGACCGGGGCCGATTGCCCACGCGGCCTCTCACCCCTACCGTCACCGGAGGACCGGCGGGCCGACGGGACCTGTGCTCCTGGGGTCGATGCCATCGGTTGCGATTTCGCGGACATCAATACCGGTACCGAAGAACCGGCCGTCGATATCAATGCCGTCGAGGTCGACGTCGAGGGGCCGGCGCAAGTTCCAAAAAGACGGTCCCGAAGAACTTGCCTCGCTACTTGAGTCCGTTTCCGGAGACCAAGACACAAAGTACACGACTTGGTATCGTGCTCCGGCCCGAGGCACTGGAGGCACCAAGCGTGAGTGTCGGTCTGCGAGATAGGCCGGCCGCACCGACCACACTTCTTAAATCCACTTGGGACCTTCGAGGACATCGACGGAAAAATCGCGTCGGCAAAATCAAAGTCGTCGATGGTGGTGGTAAATCAAACCTCGAAAAACAACTCGACCGCGCAGCCACAAGGCCGCAACACGACGCCCCCGCTAGAAAACGAGGGAAAAGTACAGCGCGTTCTTTTTTTTTTTTTTTTACACAAAAAAATTTTTTAGAGGAACGCGCAACAAAAATAAACGAAAAAAAGAAGGTTCGCGAACAACGCGACGGTTTTCCGGGGCTGAGGAAGAGAGAGAGGTGAACACGTCTCTCTCCAAGCGCGGAAAAGAAAAGACTGGCGGGAACGGTCACGCACGGGCGGGAAGACAGCCGCGCATGCGCGGTGGGCGTGCCCTGCGTGCGGACCGCCCGCGAAACTTCTTCCGGTTGGTGGGGGCTGCCGCGGACGTCACCCAGTCGTGAGAACAAGCAGCCTGCTTGTCCTCGGAGAATATGGAATTTCCTCCCAGCAGAGATGATGCAGACAAAAATGGTGATGGAATTCAAGAAGCCATGGGATAAACACAGAAGGTCTATCTCCACTCAAAACAAAATTTAAATGACTTTCACAGTACAAAGAAGCCTAGGGGGGGGTAACCTACATGGAATGACACTACAACTCTAAACAAAAGAGAGGGTAACTGCAGAATAAAGACCTATATAAATTTTCACACTTTTTTGATAAAGGGTAAAGAAATAATAATTAGAAAATCTTGCCTGGAAGTGCAAAGAATAAAGATATGCAAATTTACCTAATCCATGGACTGTGTTGTAATCAATATCTGTACCGCACACATATGCTCCAAAATGAGCTGAGGAAACAAGGAGGCCACCTAAGAAAAGAAGCCGCTGAAGTTAATTTTTAAGTTGGATATTTTGTATTGTGAAGACAAATACAGAAACTATGTTATAATTAGTTGTACTTTCTATTTAAAAAAAAATTTTCACCTATAGAAAATCCTTAAAAAAAAAAAAAAAAAAAAGATAACCTGACTGCAAGTCACATTGACATTAAAATTGCAAGATGTAGAAAACCTTCACTATTTCCACTTAAACCAGATTACAGTTTATTTTCTATACAAACTACCCGCAGCGTACTCAACCCAGTCCTCAGGACACACCCAGCCAGTCTTGTTTTTTCAAGATATCCACAATTAATATACATGAGATAAATTCGTATGTACTGCCTCCATTGTATACAAATGTATCTCATACATATTCTTTGTGGGTATCCTGAAAACCTGGCTGGGTGTGTCCAGAGGACTGAACTGAGAACCCCTGTTTTAAACTAATGGTTCTCAAACGTATTCTGGGCAACAACCAGCCAGGCAGGTTTTCAGGCTATACCTAATAAATATGCTTCTACCACATTGTGACTAAATTCATGCTTACTCAGATTTCTTTTATTCACATTAAAATTACACAGATTATAAAACCCACACATACATTTGTTAACTGAATACAAACAAAATAATCTCTTATGTTGAGATAATTGCTGTGACCACCCCAATTATCTATACATCCAAATTTCACATGTTGATACAAAATTACACCAGTCTACTTACCTTGACTGTTCCTTTGTGATATTAACCTTGCTTTAACCCATCAAACGATCACTAGCCATCAGCTCTCAACAAATGAAGCAATGAAGGTTTGTTTGAATTATCCTTTATCAGAATAAAGACTGTTTCTCCGGTTTCAAGTATGCAAGTACAAGCCACGGCCATGGAATGTATCATTCCTTCCAACAGTTACCACTGACTTTTGAAAAAAGTAACGCCATTAGCATATGCAACTCAGCAACCACTGCTGCTTGTTTGTTCGTGTTAGCTCTCAGTCATAAAGGCTTATCAAAACCCCTTCTCTCGAATCCACCAATGATTTTCAACAATATTAAAAGCAAACAGTGATCTGAACAGAATTAACCCTCCTGGGTTTCAATCTCTTTTCTCAGTCTTCATTCTGATAAAGACCGATTCAAACAAACCTTCATTGCTTCTATTGTTGAGAGCTAATGGATAGTGATCATTTGATGGTTTAAAGCAAGTTTAACATCACACAGGAACAGTAAGTGGTAACAGCAGTTAGCATATCTGGGTTTAAAAAAGGTTTGGACAAGTTCCTGGAGGAAAAGTCTATAGTCTGCTATTGAGATAATGGGGAAGTCACTGCTTACCCTGGGATTGGTAGCATGGAATGTTGCTACTATTTGGGGGGATACTGGGCTAGATGGACCATTGGTCTGACTATGGCTGTTCGTATGTTCTTATATATGCATGTACAATACATGTCTTTGAAAAGACAGTGCATACTTATATATTCACCATGCACAGCGAGTTCCCAGGGATGAAGAGTGGCGGTAGAGTTACAATGTATGAATGTATTTTATAAAATACAAGTGTACATCATAGGCATATAGATACAAATTTAAACCTTCTATGGAGCAGGTGTAAAGTTGTGAATGAGAATTTGTATGCCACTGGAGCTGGTTCTGGAAGCCTGTTTAAAAAAAAGCACATTGCTACCTATGTTGCCTTTATTTATGAAGGTCCTCTCACTCCACATCACTGAGTGATTTAATATGCTTAAACCAGTGGTTCCCAAACCTGGTCCTGGAGGCACCCCAGCCAGTCAGGTTTTCAGGATACCCACAATGAACATTCATGAGAGATTTGCATGCACTGACTCCACTGCATGCAAATCTCTCTCATGAATATTGGGAACCACTGGCATAAACAATGTTTATTGGATTGTGTTGACTGATTTGATATTGAAGTCTTTCATACTGCACTTTTTGGGATCTTAATTAGGTACTATTTAATAAGGGGAGTAATCATCCGGCTATAAGCATGCCAAAAATAACTCCACCGTAAGATTTATCAGTCCAAAAGTCCTTCAAATATCTATTAATCTGTTGCTCTTATAGATACTTACTCAGAAAAAATTATCCATATATAACAAATTATCTTTCCAGTCTCACAGTCTCTTCTCAATAATATTCAGCCTGCCATGAATTTATTTTTCAAGCAGAATTACTCTGCATCAAGGAAAGGTTTGCCCAAAAAAAAAAATTCCACAAAAACCCAAGTTCTTACTCAAGGATGACATCACCAATGAAGCCTGGTGTGGGGAAACATTCTAGAAGCTTTTGAACAGGCCCTACTATACATGCACGCCTGTCATACCTGTTACTGTTGCACAGGACCTCCTCAGTCTAGTACAAACTAGAGGAGGTGGGAGGGTTGTGAGGATTTATGTACTGCTGTCCTTGGAGAACACCTACAGGTAAGTAACTGTTTTCTCCAAAGACAAGCAGGATTTATAAATCTCTAGCTGTCAGCTATCTTCAGCAGAAAAAGGGAGAAGTAATGTAACAACTGGTGCCACAACAGGCAGTCACTGACTTCTTTTTGGTGGCAACAAGCATAAAGGAGAAATTAGGTCTTACCTGATAACTTTCTTTCCATTAGTCCAACCCACTATTCCAGAACCGTGTCCATCAACCAACCAGCAGGTGAAGATAGAGAATGGAAAACTGAGTTGAGACATTTCTCTCTTGGCATCCAATCCAGCTCCTCAGTATTTACGTAGACAAGCAGTAAGGAGAAACTCAGAATAGACACAACCTTCAACAACTTGCTAACCTAACACTAACCAGACAAGCTAGCATGTGTGCACATCTCATCTCTGGAAGACTAGTAGAGAACAAGAGACATGCAGGAAGAACCTTGCAAGGTGACAGTTGTTATCTGACCCATTACTTCGCACTGGCTAAACATCTCAGAAGTCTCGGGGGGGGAGGGGAGGCTCTGGAATAGTGGGAAGGACTAATGGAAAGAAAATTAAGTAAAACCTCATTTCTCCTTCCATTACATAGCTTCCCACTATTCCAGAACCTGTGGAATGTTCAAAAGTGATACCTAGAGTGGGTGGGATCCTGGCATCACCACCCTGAGGACTGAAGCCCCATGACTGGATTCCAAGTGTGCCACAATGTCCACCCTGTACTGCTTGGCAAAGGTATGCATTGTCGACGCCTTGCAAATATCCAGAGAAAGTAAGGTAGTCTCCACCCAGGATATCACTGTACGCCTTGTAGAATGAGCCCAGAAGCCCCAAGGATGCTGCTTCCCCACAAGCACATAAGCTGACATGATAGTCTCCTTCAGACATCTAGCAACTGTGGCCTTGGAAGCCATGAGGCCAAGCCTCTGCCTACCAAAAAGCACAGTGTCTGATTTGCAAAGCTCATTTGTGACTTGCAGATATCTAATGAGGACTCTACAAGAAGCTTCAAGGAAGAGCACTAAGCCTCTTCATCCTCTCTGTGAAAGGATGGAAGCTCCACAGATTAGTTGAGATGAAATGCTGATAACACTTTCAGAAGAAAGAAAAGAACCATGAGCAGAGAAAAGTGAAGAAAAGGATCCCGACAAGAGAGAGCCTGAAGCTTTGAAACCCTGCAAGCCAACACAACAGCCACCAAGAACAGTGTTTTTAGCATAAGATCTTTCAAGGAAGCCTTCTGGAGTGGCTCATAAAGAGACTTCTGAAGAGCCAGAAGGACTAAATTAAAAAGTTCCACTCTGGACACGGCATACGAAAGGGAACTACAAGTGGCCCATACCCCACAATAATCTAACGATATCCAGGTGAGCCGCAAGAGATGTCTTCTGTAGTTGGCCCCTGAAACAGGCCAAAGCCGCAACCTGAACTTTTAGAGAACACAGCGCCAATCCTTTCTTAAGGCCTGCCTGGAGAAACGCTAGTATGTGTGTGACCTGAGCAGAGAAGGGAGACAGTGCATGCTCAGAACACCAGCCTTCGAACGTACTCCACACCCTCGCATACGCCATGGATGTAAAGCATTTCCGAGCCTGAAGCAAGGTAGCAATGACCGAATCAGAATAACCTTTTCATCTCAACTGAGCCCTTTCAACGTACAAGCTGTAAGACCGAGAGGAACGGATCCTCCATGAGCACCAGACCTTGCTTCAGTAGGCCGTATACTTGCAGAAGATGGAGAGGACCCCATCCAGCAGTCGAATCAGGTCTGCGTATCACAGCTTCTACGGCCAATCCAGAGGTTTGAGAATTATTCAACCCCTGCACAATGCAATCCTTTTCAACACGTGGCCTACCATGGGTCAAGGAGAGAAGACATACAGAAGTTGTATCTTCAGCTAGGGCTGCAATAGGGCATCAATTCCCACTGAGCCCGGTTCTTTCCAACAGCTGAAGAACTTGGGCACTTTGGCATTCCTTTTGGTCGTCATTAAGTCCAGAAGCAAAGAACCTCATCAGTTTATCATCAGTTGAAAACCATGACTGGATAGTTCCCATTATCCAGGGTCCAAAGAGTGTCTACTGAAAAGTTCACCTCCACATTCAAGGACCCCAAGATGTGAGCTGCTGACAAGCAGAGAAGATTTTTCTCCACCCAACTCATGAGGGAGGCCGCCTCCACTGCCATCAGACAACTGTGGATCTTGCCTTGCTCACAATCTACCGCCATCTCACTGTTGGAGAAAACTCGGGACCAGGGCCCACCAGGCCCCAGCCAGAAAAGGCACAAAGTCGTGTAAGGCATTCCATACTGCCCTGAGCTCCAAGCGATTTATTGACTACCGAGACTCCTGTTCCATCCAGGTGCCCTGTTCCAGATGGCACTTGAATAAGCTCCCCAAACCGACTTGCTGGCATTCATTGTCACCACCTTCCAAGGAGCTCCAATGGTCAAATTCCTAGCCAACAACCACTACTGCATACTCCGCGTCTGGTAACCAGCATCCAAGGAAGATGACTATCATACTTCTGTAAATGCTGTCAAAAATAGAGCTCATGCCAAAGAATGCTGTTATTAAGTTTAGAAGTTAAGTTTACAAGACCTCAGTCCATTGGGGATGCAGAGCACTCTGTGTTTCAAGCCGCCGCTCTCCTGTTCGTCACCGGTCTCTCCCCCAAAAAATCTTTTCCTTTAACCTTTTTACTTTTATAATTTAAGTGACTATTTCATGTGCAACAATGTGTCGAATTTTCAAATCGTTCATTATCAACAAAATAGATCACACATAGCTTCAATGTAACAGGTCCAAGGGGAATATGTAATCTGACATGAAACCATGTTTCGCCTCCTGGCTTCTTCAAGGATGATTCCCCATAACAGCATTGTTTAGTTTATCACTGAACGATGGCAGGGGGCCCTGTTTATCCTCTCATCCTTCTGGCCACCTCTGCTGGGACCCCCCTTGAGAAAGGCATTTTACATACTGCAAGGTGGAAAACCTAGGTTCAGGGACATCTATCTGTGATATAATCAGGCTAGTTGGCTTAGGGCCCTCACAGAGGGCATGCTCGTGGGCATGCTCTTGGGGTGAGCTGGAGGGGTAAGGGGTTTGTGTGCCATTATCATGTAGAGTTCTGAAGTGCTCCCAGCCTGGGTTTTGAGGGATGTTACACAGGGTGGCATGCCTAACTTTCAACCTCACAATACTATATACCAGTCAGGTTTTCAGGATATCCACAATAAATATTCATGAGATAGATTTGAATGTAGTTGAGGCAGTACATGCAAATCTCTCATATGAATATTCATTGTGGGTATCCTGAAAACCTGACTGGCTGAGGTGCCTCCAGGACCAGGTTTGGGAACCACTGCTATATACAATCACTGTGGGGTCTGGCTCATGAGAGGCCATCCATTTGGTGGCAACTTGTGCTCTCACAGCCCCTCTGTGGTCAGTGTACTGTCCTTCTTGCACCCTCCTTTGTCAGATTCATGTGTGGCATAGGGTTTAGGGCTGTGGGTTCTCATTGCAGGGGACGTGGGTTCAAATGCCACTGTAGTTCTTTCTGGTTACAGTTTTATTTACCCTCCCATAGCTGCTGCAATGTGCTTGGTAAATGTGTACGACATGCTGGCTACTTTTCCTTGGATCACAGGAGGGTACTTGTCCAACATCCCTCCTTCCTTCCTGTCGCGTCCCTCACCTGTGCCGCTTCTCCGTCGGGCATGCCACGCTGTCAGGGTGTCGCAGGGAGCGTTGGCCAGGAGAGGTGGTCGGGCACCAAGCCCCTGCGTCGCACCGCTGGAATCCTGTCTGCAGTCTGGGCTGCTCCGGCCCTCCGGTCCGCTTCGGTGGCGGCGGGGAGACGCCGGCCAGGTGGACAGGGCCGGCGTTCCCCGAGAAAGGGATCCCTTGCAGGCGCGGAGCCTCAGAGGAACGAGGTCACTCCCCACAACGTCCGGATTGGCCGATCGCGGCTGACTCCGCCCACTGCTTCTGGCCGGCCAATCCGGGGCTGTTGAGTCACGGTTGTGGGTAGCTCCGCCTCCTTTCAGCTGTTACCGGTCCTCCTGATGGGGAGGGCTATTTAGGAGCAGCAAGGCAGAACTCTCATTGCTTCGGCTTCTGCTTTGGTGGATTCTGTGGCGTTGGATTCTTCCTGGACTGCTCTTGCTTAGAAACTTGCCTGGACCTGGACTCTGCTTTTGTTTGCCGCCTGCCCTGAAACTTGCCTGGACCTGGACTCTGCTTTTGTTTGCCGCCTGCCCTGAAACTTGCCTGGACCTGGACTCTGCTTTTGTTTGCCGCCTGCCCTGAAACTTGCCTGGACCTGGACTCTGCTTTTGTTTGCCGCCTGCCCTGAAACTGGCCTGGACCTGGACTCTGCTTTTGTTGGCCGCCTGCCCTGAAACTGGCCTGGACCTGGACTCTGCTTTTGTTTGCAGCCTGCCCTGAAACTTGCCTGGCCCTGGACTCTGCTTTTGTTTGTCGACTGCTCTGAATCTTGCCTGGGCCTGGACTGTGTTTTTGCTTGTCTCCTGTTCTGAGACTGGTCTGGTCTTGGATTTAGCTCCTGCTTTCCATCTGCCCTGGAAGTCTCATCTGTGGCTACACACCCCTGACCTCCTGAGGAGTGGCTGCTCCACTCTTCAAGTAAGATCAGGACTGTCCGGCTGCCTAACTCTGTTCGGCACAGGGGCTCACTTTCTGAGGGTTACTAGGCCTGACAGTAAGCCGAAGCCATGAGCTCGCCGGATAAGCCTGATTTGACCGACCTGGCCCAAGCTCTTCAACAACAGCAGGCCCAGCTTAATAGACTTTCGGGAGTCCTTCAAGATGTATGCTCACAGATGTCGGCCCAGCGCAGTCCGACTACTGGTGCCAGCCGAGCAACTCCACCCCAGCTTTCCTTCCGTCTACCTGAGCCTCCCCGGTTTGACGGTACACCTGCCGCCTGCTGCGGGTTTTTGAACCAATGCCAAATGCTCTTTGACATGCAACCTGCTTCATTCCCTACAGACAGAGCCAAGATTACGTACATCATCTCGCTATTGTCGGGGTCAGCCCTGGCATGGGCCTCACCCTTGTGGGAACAACAAGACCCTCTTCTTTCTGATCTGGGAGAGTTCTTGCGGAGGTTTCGCATGGTGTTTGACGTCCCAGGACGCCCTTCCTCTGCAGCTAGTGAACTGCTGCGTATTCAGCAAGGAAGCTGTTCAGTCGGGGCCTATGCTATCCAATTTCGCACTCTAGCTGCAGAGCTGAGGTGGAATCAAGAGGCCCTCACGGCGATCTTTTGGCAAGGCCTGAACGGGCGTATCAAGGATGAGTTGGCTGGTCGGGAGGTTCCTAGTACATTGGATGCACTTATTTCCCTCTGTGTCCGGATTGATGTTCGATTCCAGGAGCGAGCACGAGAACAAGGAACTTCGCGTCCGTCTCGAAGAACTTCTCCTCCTAGGCGACGGCCCACGTCTCCTCAGGGTGCGGCAGGATCAACCACAGAGGGGTCCGAAGAACCTATGGTGATTGGCAGACATCGTCTTTCAGCCGTTGAGAGGGCCCATAGACGAAACCATAGACTTTGCCTTTATTGTGGTAAACCTGGTCACTTTGTGAAGGAGTGTCCCAATAAGCCGGGAAATGCCTAGACCCAAGCCCTGAGGAAGGGGTGGCGTTGGGTCATTCGAATTTCCTTCCAGACAACTTGATTTCTGTGCCCATAATTCTCCTTTGGCGTGACTTCAGGGTGAACACTTTAGCTCTGTTGGACTCTGGAGCGGGAGGTAATTTTATTGATGCATCTCTTCTTAAGAAGCTGGGTGAACCTGCAGTGCCTTGTAGACCCGCGCTGCAGGTAACGTCCATTCATGGCTCAGCTCTGCCTCATCTTGTTACCCAGCTCACCCCACCACTGAAGATGCAAGTGGGTCTCTTGCATCATGAAGAGATCCAATTTTTTATTTTGCCCCATGCTATCCATCCTGTTATCCTAGGGTTGCCCTGGTTACGTCTGCACGCACCCAGCATCAACTGGCCGACTGGGGAGATCAGTCAATGGAGTAAACGTTGTTTTGAGGTCTGCCTGACTCCTGTGGAACCTCCTCCTAGAAGCATTGCCGCCTCACCTAGGATTCTTCGACCTTATGAAGCTTGTCTTCCTGAGGAATATAGTGACTTTCAAGATGTTTTTGATGCACGGGAGGCAGACTCCCTCCCTCCCCATCGCCCCTTTGACTGTTCTATTGATTTACTGCCGGGCAAGATGCCTCCTAGGGCACAATTATATACTCTGTCCAGAACTGAGTCGGCTGCTATGCGGCAATACATTCATGAAAATCTTACCAAGGGATTTATTCGACCCTCCTCCTCCCCGGCTGGTGCGGGTTTTTTTTTTTTATCCAAAAAGGACGGGTCGCTGAGACCTTGTATTGACTATCGAGGACTGAATGCTATCACGATTAAAAACCGCTATCCCCTTCCTCTAATCCCTGAGTTGTTTGATCGTCTTCAGGGGGCGGTTGTCTTCACCAAGTTGGATCTCCGAGGTGCATACAATTTGATCCGCATTCGTGAGGGGGATGAGTGGAAGACTGCATTTAATACTCACGAAGGCCACTTTGAATACCGGGTCATGCCTTTCGGCTTGTGTAATGCTCCTGCTGTTTTTCAGGACTTTATTAATTTCATTTTCCGGGATTTACTGTATTCATCCGTTATTGTCTATTTGGATGATATCCTTATCTTCTCTGCTTCTCCTCAGGATCATCCAGGGCACGTGCGCACGGTGCTCCAACGCCTTCGGGCTCATCGACTGTTTGCCAAGTTGGAGAAATGTGCTTTTCACCAGTCGACTATTCCTTTTCTGGGACATATTATCTCCGCCGATGGCCTTCAGATGGACCCTGCCAAGCTTCAGGCTATCCAAGATTGGCCCCGGCCTCAAGGACTTCGGGCCTTGCAGAGGTTCCTTGGTTTCGCCAATTACTACAGACAGTTTATTCCACATTATTCTTTGATTACAGCTCCTTTGACAGCTTTAACCAGAAAAGGGGCCGATGTGCGGAATTGGTCCCCCACAGCTCTGGAGGCTTTCTCTACTTTGAAGACTGCTTTTGTGTCTGCTCCAGTACTCCGTACTCCAGATATTGCTAAGCCTTTTGTTGTTGAAGTGGATGCATCTGCTCTTGGAGCTGGAGCTGTCTTATCACAGGTGGCTTCTTCTGGTAAACGGCATCCTTGTTTTTTCTTTTCTAAGAAGTTTTCCCCAGCGGAGCGTAATTATACGGTGGGGGACAGAGAATTGCTAGCCATGAAGCTTGCCTTTCAGGAATGGCGTTATCTTCTTGAGGGGGCCGCTCATTCTTTTACTGTGATCACTGATCATAAGAATCTTCTTTATCTACAGAATGCCAAGCGTCTCAATCCACGGCAAGCCAGATGGTCTCTTTTTTTTGCCCGTTTTGACTTTCACTTGATCTTCCGACCTACTGAAAAGAACGTCCAAGCTGATGCGCTCTCCCGAGCCTTTGAGGAGCCCGAGGACCCGGATGAGGTTTCTCCTATGCTAAATCCGGCTTGTCTTCCTGCGTCGGTGGTGGCTTCTGCTTCTCTGCGGACCCCGGTTCCTTCCCGCTCCAGACGCAAGGTGTTACAATGGGGTCATTCTTCTGTTTTTTCTGGACATTTTGGGTTCCGAAAGACTTATCAGCTCATCTCCCGTTATTTTTGGTGGCCTCATATGGCTCAGGACATTCTACAGTTTGTTTCTACCTGTCCCACCTGTGCTCGCACCAAGTCTCCTCCAGGCAAGGCCTGGGGACCTCTGCAACCCTTGCCCATACCTCAGCATCCGTGGCAGGACATTTCTATGGACTTTATTACGGATCTTCCTCCCTCCAAGGGTAACACTGTCATCTGGGTGGTGGTGGATCGTTTTTCCCGCATGGCACATTTTGTTCCTATGCGAACCCTACCCTCTGCTGCTGTTTTGGCCTCTCATTTTGTCCAGCATGTTTTTCGGTTACATGGATTTCCTCGGCGTATCATCAGTGATAGAGGTTCCCAATTCACGTCTCGATTCTGGAGGTCCTTGTGCTCCGCTTTTGGTGTCGCCACACTTTTTTCTTCAGCTTATCTCCGCAGACAAATGGCATGGCTGAACGGACTAATCAGACGCTTAAGGCTTTCCTCCGGGCTTTTACTAACGCCCGTCAGGACAATTGGACTGATCTTTTGCCTTGGGCTGAGTTCGCCTACAATAATAGTGTGCACTCTGCCTCCCAGACTTCACCCTTTTTTGCTGTTTTTGGACGTCATCCTTGTCTTCCTCCTCCGCTTCCTTTGGATCACGCTCCTCCACTAGTTCAGCCTACTCTCTCCACTATCCAGGACACTTGGGGAACAGTACAGCACCACTTGCAGCGGGCGGCGGTCCGGTACAAACGGTTTGCTGATCGCCATCGTCGGGCCGCTCCCGTTTTCCAGCCTGGGCAACGGGTTTGGCTCAGCACCAAATATCTGAAGCTTCGTCTTCCATCCTTGAAGTTTGCTCCCCGATTTATTGGTCCATTTGCTGTTCAATCTAGAGTGGGGACGGTAGTCTATCGTCTTCACTTACCTAGTAACCTGCATATCCACAATGCTTTCCACGTCTCGTTACTCAAACCTTTCCGGGCCTCACAGTGGCATCCTGAACCTAAGCGGATTACTGTTCCTGATTCTGAGCCGGATCCTGAGTTTGAGGTACAGGAGATTCTGGATTCCAAGCTCCAAAGGGGAAGACTTTTTTATTTGATTTCATGGAAAAATTTTGGTCCTGAAGATAATTCTTGGGAACCAGCAAAGAATGTCCATGCACCCGACTTGGTTCGAGAGTTTCACTCTCGTTATCCTTCTAGACCTGGGCCGAGACGGAGGAGGGGGGCTTTCGGGGGGGGGGGGTACTGTCGCGTCCCTCACCTGTGCCGCTTCTCCGTCGGGCATGCCACGCTGTCAGGGTGTCGCAGGAGAGGTGGTCGGGCACCAAGCCCCTGCGTCGCACCGCTGGAATCCTGTCTGCAGTCTGGGCTGCTCCGGCCCTCCGGTCCGCTTCGGTGGCGGCGGGGAGACGCCGGCCAGGTGGACAGGGCCGGCGTTCCCCGAGAAAGGGATCCCTTGCAGGCGCGGAGCCTCAGAGGAACGAGGTCACTCCCCACAACGTCCGGATTGGCCGATCGCGGCTGACTCCGCCCACTGCTTCTGGCCGGCCAATCCGGGGCTGTTGAGTCACGGTTGTGGGTAGCTCCGCCTCCTTTCAGCTGTTACCGGTCCTCCTGATGGGGAGGGCTATTTAGGAGCAGCAAGGCAGAACTCTCATTGCTTCGGCTTCTGCTTTGGTGGATTCTGTGGCGTTGGATTCTTCCTGGACTGCTCTTGCTTAGAAACTTGCCTGGACCTGGACTCTGCTTTTGTTTGCCGCCTGCCCTGAAACTTGCCTGGACCTGGACTCTGCTTTTGTTTGCCGCCTGCCCTGAAACTTGCCTGGACCTGGACTCTGCTTTTGTTTGCCGCCTGCCCTGAAACTTGCCTGGACCTGGACTCTGCTTTTGTTTGCCGCCTGCCCTGAAACTGGCCTGGACCTGGACTCTGCTTTTGTTGGCCGCCTGCCCTGAAACTGGCCTGGACCTGGACTCTGCTTTTGTTTGCAGCCTGCCCTGAAACTTGCCTGGCCCTGGACTCTGCTTTTGTTTGTCGACTGCTCTGAATCTTGCCTGGGCCTGGACTGTGTTTTTGCTTGTCTCCTGTTCTGAGACTGGTCTGGTCTTGGATTTAGCTCCTGCTTTCCATCTGCCCTGGAAGTCTCATCTGTGGCTACACACCCCTGACCTCCTGAGGAGTGGCTGCTCCACTCTTCAAGTAAGATCAGGACTGTCCGGCTGCCTAACTCTGTTCGGCACAGGGGCTCACTTTCTGAGGGTTACTAGGCCTGACACTTCCTTTTCATGTCATCTCATAGGTTTGGATTTGACTGCAGCACATTCTAGTGGATGTGGATATGGGGGTTGGGGACACACTGTAATGAAGGTAGCTGCATACTCAGGCCTTGATCCAAGACAGAGCTGTTAAAGGGATGCAATGTCACTGGTACTTATGTCAGGCCCTGAGGCGCTCCTTCATGCACTGGATGAGGCCCGATCTTCCCTTTGTATCTTACAGTAACGGCGCCCGAGTGCCTCTAGATCACTGTGGATGCCGAATTTTCTACAAAAGAAAAGTTGGTGGAGACAGGGTTCAAGTGATGGTCCTTCTTGGCATCACATTTATTTTTGTTCAAGACATGTGCAATACTCCTCACATCACCTGTGACAGATGGCTACAGTCAGATTGGGGGGGGGGAGGGGCTGAGGGGGTGGATATACAGTACACAGGCACAGATGCTATGTGAGCTGAGGTGAACACTGGAAAAAAGGATGGCATGGTGGCCTGTGGAGCATGTGCACTGTTGCTGGGAGGTGGGGATGGGCAGTGGGGTAAAGCAGGTGTGCCTTTGGGTGGCTCAATGTACTTTAGTGAGCTGCTGCCAATATTCACATCAGTATGTAGGCATGGGACAGGATGCTGGTGCGGGGGAGTGGGGAGGGGAAGGGGGTCCAGATATGTGAGTCCCTCATTTCAGCATTGAATGGTTAGTGGAGGGGGCTCCATAATTACTTGTCACTGGATATGCTGGACATTCTGATTTCACCAGTGTTTCATTCATTCTTATGAAAAATGAATTACATGTATTGCAACAACAAAGGGACCTCACTGTATGTGACACTGCCTATGCATGATGCTTGCACATGAGCGCTGCTGTGATCCTCGGGGGCACTGCTTCACACTCATCTTTCCAGGCTGTCTCTAATTGATCTCCATGCCCTCATGGAGATGTTGTGGGATGGCAGGTGGTGGTGATAATTGAAAATTTCTCTCCTGTGCCTGAGGTGCAGAAAGACCAGGAGTTATGTCTTTGGCACACTGAAACTAGACTCCCTCCGAAGAGATAGGACTGTCCACACTGAGGAACGTTTCTCCAAGTGCAGGAGGTATACGTGCACTTTTGCACATGGAGAGGATGAGCTGCCGTTGCTATGGACATTTTCTCAATGCAGGAACAAGTACCGCTATTGCACGTTTTGTGTAGTGTATTTATGATTTGTACAGACGTTTATCTCAGAAAGTCTATGATGTCTGCAGTGCGTTCTCTTTCTGAACGTTTTTCTTCTGTATTTTTAAATATCAGAACACATTTATTTATTTCTTCCATTATGGACTTGCATTTTTAAACGTTTTCCAGTAAACATCCATTTTGTCATTTGAACATCAAATTGAAAATGCCCCTCCGCAGGTACTAAGGATAAAATTTTTGAAAGTCATCCTACGGGATATTGGGAACCAGTGTTCCTCTTTAAAAAGTAGGGTGATATGATCCCAGTTCTTAGCTCCCTTAACTAGTCTGATAGCAGTGTTTTGAATTAATTATAATCTATGTGTACCATGAACTCAAATTCCTATTAATAAAGAATTACAGCAGGCAGGTTAGTTAGTACTATTGACATAACTAGAAGTTTCAGAACATCAGCAGAAAAGAGAGATTTCATCAAGTATATCATGCGTAACTTATATAATGACATTTCTTATAACTACAATCACAATAATAATTATTGATGTTAACTGGCACTAATTAGGACTTACATGCAGATCTGCCTATGTGATATTCTATAATACTAGGCATCTAAATTGTCTCACGTGCAACTCAAAAAGGATGTGGCCAGGGGAGGGGCTTGGGAGGGTGAAGAGTATTCCAAAAATGTAGGTGCACTGTTATAGAATACCAACGTTGCACACCTAACTTTTGGCAGTTGGGTGCAAGGATTTACATCAGCTTTTGGGAGGTGTTAAGTCCTCACACCAAACGTTGGGAGCAGGAATCCAGCACTGCCCGATTAGCGCCAGGTACACACCGGCACTACAAAAATTGAAATAATTTTGCAGCGCCGGAAATGGCACACACTGGGGGAGGGTACTACCGACAGGCAGTGTACTTTCATTTTAGCAAGCAGTAAGCCCACGTTGGGCTTACCGCCGCTTCATAAAAGGGCCCCTTAAGTAGAATTTGTGCAGAGCTAACAAAAAAAACAAGAAAAAAAACCCCCAGTATAATCCTCATTTCCATTATGCAAATATCACCCATTTTCCGCCAAACTCAGGCTATCAATCAGTTCCCTAAACCAAAACCACTTTACAAGTTTTACCTTGCCCACCACCAACTAAACACTCATTCCACAAGACAATAAAAATTATTTTAAAATATGTACCTGTTCCAACAAATGGATCAAATACCAGGTCATTGGCCTTCACCTTTCCATGATTTGCCATTATAAAGGACAAGCAAGCATCCATGCTTGTATTTCCAATAAAATGTCTCTTTTTCACGCTATAGGAATTAATAAGCTCTCGCTGACCATCAGCAATCTATATAAGGGTCATTTAAAAAGAGAGAAAAATGTTAACATGATTACACCTTCATCCATTTCACTTACTCCTAAACTATCATTTAACTGCCTCAGATGTGAGTCTCATTCTGTAGTATCTTGCTGTATATATGAAATATGTACCGTTTTGGTTGTACCAGAGAAAGGCAGTATATCCAGAATATTCATAAACATAACAACATTTTAACTCACAAAACAAAATGGTATGTTACCTACTGGAACCGATTCACTAAAATAAGATGAAAGCACAGCCTGGAAATGCTCCTCTGACAAGGAACTGGTCACCCACTACTGAATAACCTCAAAAATTAGTCAGTATTACGAAATCAACTCTTCACATACAAAACATACCAGCTAAAAATAGCGGCATCCCTACAGGTGCTGCATGCCATCCATATATGTTGTTTACATGGTTTATGACGACTCCCCATCCTTTTTATTCACTATCACACATTTGCAACACACGGGTTTTACATCTCATTTGAGAGGTACAGTGAAGGAGAATTCCTGCTTTGCTGTTGGCTGTAGATGCTGAGAAGGCGGGGGAGGGCTTCTGTTGCTAGTTGGGCGCTTTATAAGCTGACCCCCGTGCCTGTGTTAAAATCAATAGGGAATTTACATCTGCCTTTCCCCTAGGTAGCGGCACTCGCTAGGGGTGCCCATTACCACCTCTACTGTGTACGCTTGTTATGCAGCCATCTGCTCAGTGCACGCAGGATAATGTAGATATTCAAGGGATCCCAATAGGTTCCTGTAATCACATGATCTCTTTTTGCGGACAATATGATCCTTTCCCTTACTCATCCTCTTACTTCTCTCCTGGTGGTGTTGTGTGAGATGCAGGCCTATGGTAAGGTTTTGAGCGTTAAAGCAAACATTGACAAAACAGAGGCTTTAAACCTTACTCTCTCTGGGGAGTTAATGGCATCGTTGAAATCCAATTTCCCTTTTAAATGGGTCTCCCATCATATAAAATATTTAGGGGTAAAAGTTAGTCCAACTTTAGACCTTCTTTTTATGACTAATTATACAGGTACAGGCAGAACTTAGAGACAGTGGAATGGGGCCCTTATTCCAGGCCCTCCCTATTTTTATTCATTTTAAGTTACTGAATCGCTGGCAGCACATTATTATGCATTTTATTTGGAGATTGTCACAAATCTCAAAAGCTACCCTTATGAAGCATATAGAATTGAGGGGAATTAGGGTTCCCAACCTTTGGTCCTACTATATGGCTGCCCAGATTCGACACGTATGGGACTAGAGGCCTGGACTGCCTTCTAAAATTTATGTTCAAATAGAACAGCGTTATTTTCAGAGATTACCTCTTTATGGCATTCCTTAGAGCTTCTGGCATCGTTCCTGGATAATCCTCTGCTTAAACATGTTCTTTATATCTGGCAATTAACAGTTAAGGGGTGTTTGGGGGAACTGTGGAGATCTTGGCTTACTCACCTTTCTTTGGTTTTGGGGAGGGGGAAGAGGTCCCAGTAGCAAACCCTCATCTCTCTCAATGGGCAGACAGAGGTCTCCGATATGTGTACCAGCTTTTTGGAGACAGCTCTCTTTCTTTCCTTTGAGGACCCCCAGGTTACTTATCAATTGCCTCACTCGTATTTCTATCTCTATTTACAATTCAGGCATTGTCTCTCTTCTGGCCTACATCGGGGGGGGGGGGGGGGGGGGGGAGTTACCACTCAAGAGGCCAACACCCTTTGAAGGCCTTATGATTATAATGTGAGCCATCTAAGGAGTTAATCTCAAACCTCTACAAAATAAGAAATTTTCAGACTCTCAGGTTAGCCTAAGAGCAGGCATAGAATCTGGATTTGGGGGAGTCACGGATAAGGTTTGGCAGAGTATTGTCTGTGGTACTGTTTCTCTATTTCTACCCATATCAATGAAATGGGACTAAAAGTGCTCTTACGATGGTATATTACTCCTTTGCACCTCCCTCATAGGAGGTTGCAGGTGGACTCAGGATGCTGGAGATTATGTGGAGGAGTTGGTTCCTTATTTCATCTATGGTGCAAGTGTCCTCTAGTTGCTCATTTTTTGGCACTTTGTGAATGACACCTACAAGTTAATATTTGGATGCCTTGTGGTTGGTCTGAGAGGCGAAAAGGTCCACCGAAGGGGTGCCCCACTCTCGGAAGATCTTGCGTACCACTCTGGAATGGAGCGACCACTCGTGCAGTTACATGACTCTGCTCAGCCTGTTGTTTACGCCCGCCAGGTATGTGGCTTGGAGAAGCATGCCAAACTGGCAGGCCCAACGCCACATCCTGACGGCTTCCTGACACAGGGGGCGAGATCCGGTGCCCCCCTGCTTGTTGATGTAATACATTGCAACCTGATTGTCTGTCCGAATTTGGATGATTTGGTAGGACAGCCGATCCCTGAAGGCCTTCAGTGCGTTCCAGACCGCTCGGAGCTCCAGGAGGTTGATCTGAAGATCTTGTTCCTGGGGGGACCACACCCCCTGGGTGTGGAGCCCATCGACATGAGCTTCCCACCCCAGGCGAGATGCATCCGTCGTCAGCACCTTCGTGGGCTGTGGAATTTGGAATGGACGTCCCAGAGTCAAATTGGTCTGAATTGTCCACCAGTGCAGTGAATTGCGGCAACTGACGGACAGGCGGATGACATCTTCTAGATTCCCGGTGGCTTGGCACCACTGGGAAGCTATGGTCCATTGAGCAGATCTCATGTGAAGACGAGCCATGGGAGTCACATGGACCGTAGAGGTCATATGGCCCAGGAGTCTCAACATCTGCCAAGCTGTGATCTGCTAAGACGCTCTGGTCTGGGAAGCGAGGGACAGGAGATTCTGAGCCCTCGCCTCGGGAAGAAAGGCCTGAGCCGTCTGCGAATTCAGCAGAGCTCCTATGAATTCCAGAGATTGGACTGGCTGGAGATAGGGCTTCGGGTAATTTATCACAAACCCCAGCAGCTCCAAAAGTTGAATAGTGCACTGCATGGACCGAAGAGCTCCTGCCTCTGAGGTGCTCTTCACCAGCCAGTCGTCGAGATACGGGAACACGTGAACACCCATGGTGCAGAGGCGAGCCCAAAGGGCAGCACACAATACTGAAAGTGACGTGTCCCCAGACGGAATCGGAGATACTGTCTGTGGGCTGGCAGTATCGGGATGTGAGTATAAGCATCCTTTAAATCCAGGGAACAAAGCCAATCGTCTTTCTGAATCATGGGGAGAAGGGTGCCCAAGGAAAGCATCCTGAACTTTTCTCGCACCAGATACCTGTACAGGTCTCTCAGGTCTAGGATGGGGCGCATCCCCGTTTTCTTTTCCACAAGGAAGTACCTGGAATAGAATCCCTGCCCTTCCTGCCCAGGTGGCACGGGCTCGACCACATTGGCGCTGAGAAGGGCGGAGAGTTCCTCTGCAAGTACCTGCTTGTGATGGGAGCTGAAGGATTCGGCTCCCGGTGGGCAATTCGGTGGAGTGGAGACCAAATTCAGGGTGTATCCGCACCGCACTATTTGGAGAACCCACTGGTCGGAGGTTATAAGAGGCCACCTTTGGTGAAAAACTTTCAACCTCCCCCCGACCGGCAGGTCGTCCGGCACGGATGCTTTGATGGCGACTATGTTCCCATGGATCCAGTCAAAAGCCTGTCCCCTGCTTTTGCTGTGGAGGCGCAGGGGGCTGCTTAGGCGCACGCTGTTGACGGGAACGAGCGCGCTGGGACTGTCCCTGTGCCTGAGGAGGCCTTCGGGCCGGCTGGGTGTACCTACGCTTGCTGTAGGCATAGGGTGCAGCCTGCCGGGCCCGGGAAAAACATCCACCTGCAGAGGTGGATGCTGAAGGCGCCCGGTGGGAGAGCTTGTCGAGAGCGGTTTCCCGCTGGTGTAGTTGGTCCACCAACTGCTCGACCTTCTCGCCGAAAATGTTATCCCCCCGGCAAGGGACATCCGCCAGCCGCTGCTGGGTGCGGTTGTCCAGATCAGAGGCACGCAGCCAGGAGAGTCTGCGCATCACTATACCTTGGGCCGCAGCTCGAGATGCCACATCACAGGTGTCATAGACACCCATGGACAGGAACTTTCTGCACGCCTTCAGCTGCCTGACCACCTCCTGAAAAGGCCTGGACTACTACGGAGGGAGCTTGTCGACCAGGTCCGCCAGTTGCCGCACTTTATTCCGCATAGAGCTAGTACGATTGGATGCGGATCACGAGCATGGAAGATTGGTAGGTCTTCCTCCCAAACAAGTTCAGAGTGCGAGACTCCCGCCCAGGGGGCGCCGAGGCGTTATCCCTCGAACTCCGTGCTCTCTTGAGAGCAGAGTCCACGACCGCCAAGTCATGAGACAATTGAGGCCGCATCAACTCTGGGTCTGAGTGGATTCTGTATTGGGACTCTGCTTTCTTGGGGATGGTGGGATTAGATAGTGGCTTCAACCAGTTCCGAAGCAGTGTCTCCTTAAGGACATTGTGCAACGGCACTGTGAAAGACTCTCTAGGTGCTGATGGATAGTTGAGGACTTCGAGCATCTCCGCCCTCGGCTCATCCACAGTAACCACGGGGAAGGGAATGCTGATGGACATATCCCTGACAAAAGAGGCAAAGGAGAGGCTCTCAGGAGGCGAGAGCTTCCTCTCCGGTGAAGGAGTGGGGTCGGAGGGAAGGCCCACAAACTCCTCTGAGGAGAAATATCTGGGGTCCTCCTCCTCCCCCCGAGGCCTCCTCCTCAGTGTCGGACATGAGCTCTCTCAGCTCAGACCGCAACCGGGCCCGTCTCGACTGCGAGGAACCACATCCTCGATGATGGCGTCGAGCGGTGCACTCCCGCGCCGGCGGGGACGAAGCTCCCTCCATCGACGTCGACAGGGACTCCACCTGCGTGGCGGTAGACACCAGTGCCGCAAGCAGCGTCGGTGTCGGAGGCCTCAGCATCGGGCCAGAGCCCACCGGCGCCTCCATCAACGGCGCCGGGGGCGCAAGCACCCCCGGTGCCGGCAGAGCCTGGCGCATCAGCCCTTCCAGGATCCCAGGAAGGATGACTCGGAGACACTCGTCAAGGTCTGCTGTCGGGAAAGGGAGGGGGGCCGGTGTGGGGGCCGGTGCCGGAACCGAGATACCCGCGGACCCACACTGCGACACCTCTTCGACCGAGGAGGAACGCTCCTCCCAGCACTGCCGCTTCCTAGGTGTTGAGTCGTCCCTCGATGTCCCAGAGCTGCCAGTCCCGTGCGCCGTGGGCGACCGATGATGATGCTTCTTGGCTTTCTTGCGATGTCCATCATCGGCGCTCCACGGAAGAGACGAGAAGGAGGTGGAGCCCCCCCGGGCTCGAGGTATCTGATCCGACAGGGTTCGGTCCCGATGGCCCTGAGCAGCGGGAGTGGTCGGGGCAGACTGCCCGCGCGGCCGCTCATCACCGGCAGGCCGGCGGGCCAAAGGTACCTGTGCTCCTGGGGTCGATGCGACGTCGAAGAGCCAGCGCAAGTTCCAAAAAAAGACTGTCCCGCAGAACTTGCCTCACCACCTGCGTCCGCTTCCTTAAGCCGAGACACAAGGTGCACATCTTGGAATTATGCTCCGGGCCGAGGCACTGGAGGCACCAAGCGTATCAGTCTGCGAGATCTGCCGGCCGCACCGACCACACTTCTTGAATCTGCTCGGGACCTTCGAGGACATCGATGGAAAAATCGCGTCGGCGAAGTCAAAATCTGTTCTTTCTCCAGCGCGAACAGAAAAAAACTGAGCGGGAACGGTCGCGCACGGGCGGGAAGATGGCCATGCATGCGCGGTGGGCGTGCCCTGCGTGCGGGCCGCCCGCGAAGATTTTCTTCCGGTTGGTGGGTGCTGCCGTTGGCGTCAACCCAGTCATGAGAACAAGCAGCCTGCTTGTCCTTGGAGAATAATTAATATTGATTGTCCATTTGTCTTATATTGATCTCATTATCATCAATAAGTTTTTATATATTTGTATCATATATTGTTTTTGTATTTATTATTCCTTTAATTGATGTTAACATATAGTAACATAGTAAATGACAGCAGATAAAGACCTGAACAGTCCATCCAGTCTGCCCAACAAGATAAACTCATTTTACATGGTATGGTATTTTTAAATGTTCTATTCTCCGATACATGTTACCATCAACTGGTTGTTCCTTTTTAGATAGAGTGACTCCTAACATAAGCACCACCATAGAAACACGATAGTGTTAAGTCCTATTCCTTGCAGCATAAAAACCTGTAGTTTAGCAAGACTATCTTATAGACATCTATTTGTTGTAACTATTAAAAGATGTAGTATAAGATGTTTGATTTCCTTTTTTTGGTATATGTTCCTCACAACTTTAGCTCTCTGAAGATTTTGCAAGGATCCTATCCTTTTTGTGCTTTGATCCGTTGATGTTTACATAGTTTGATTCCATGTTGCATTTCTGACATCTCTCCTAAGGTTGGTGAGTGTGAAGGATGGCGAAAGGTTTGGTGGGTCAAATCCTTCCTTATCTCTCTGGAACAGCTACCCTTCTAATAGATGTTTAGACCCGATGAGTTCACCTTGAAGTTTTTTTTTTTAATTTATTGATACATTTTTGGTAGTGTACGTTACAAGAGATGAAACATGGAGTGCCCCAAAAGTCAGGGCTATTCAGTTTGTTTATAATGATTTGGACTAGATCTGCATTTTGATTAAAAATTTTAATTGAGATTAATTGTGCGATAAACTTTAATTGCGCAATTAAAGGCAATGCATAGTCAGCAGTTCATTAGAGAGGGGCACAGGAGGGGAAGGGGACAGAGGATTGGGTCTGGGGATGGCACGCATTTCCTTTCCCTCCCCCCACACATTAGATATCATACCTTTGCTGGTGGGGATGCCGAAACCCCACCAGTCGAAGAAATCCACTGCCAAAGCTGCCCCCTCCCTCCTTGTGCTTCCTCAGAAGTGAAGAAGTCAGCGGGGTGCCTCCAGTCACCAATGTTTGCACTCCCCAAACATGCTCAGTTCAAGCACAAACTGAGCATGTTTGGGGAGTGCAAGCATTGGTGGCTGGAGACACCCCACTGACTTCCTCGCTCCTAAGGCAGTACATGAAGGAAGGTGGTGACTCAGACAGCGAATTTCTTGGCTGGAGAGACTTGAGCTACCCCACCAGCCATTGAACAGGTACTGTAGCTTTGGAGGGGGCCTGAGCCCAAAGGAGGGGGCTCAGGTCTCCAGGGTCCCTCCCTTGTGGCTATGCCATTGATTAAAGGCCTTTCTCCCACCTCCAGATCCAAATCTCTCTCCCTTCCACACCTTTACCCCCAGGTTCATTATCCTTCTTCCATCTCTCTGAAACCCCCCCCCCCCTCCCGCATATGGCCCAACATCTCTCCCTCCCCTTCCCAACTGGTTTACTTTTTCAATCTGCAGTAAGTCTTTGGCCCTGTGGCAGCCACCACCTTCCAGATATGTAACACAGAAATGTTAGAACCAGAAGCACTAGCAGTCACTGAAGGAAGTTGCATCAGCAGGGGGTGTGCAGGCACCTCTTCAGTATGTCTGCCGCTGCTGCAGGGCCAAAGACTTACTGCAAATTGAAAAAGGTAAGCTGGGTGGGAAGGGGAGGGAAGAGAGAGCTGTGGGCGGTCTGGGAGGGGAGGGAGAGATGCCAGACCACACTCAGGCAGGGGAAGGAGGAAGGGAGAGAGGTAAATTATTAATACTGATTAAATTAATTGCAATTAACAAATTAATCATGGCGTTAACCGTGATTAACGTGCAGCCATAATTTAGATTATGGACGGATAAGTGAGACTGCAAAGTTTGCACACAGTAAAAGCCATGTACAATATTTGAAAGAAGTTATGTAAAACTACAGAAGGATGGAGGGAGAAAGGGGTACCTGCTATCAAGAGCCAGGAGATGCCATGATGGAAAGGAAGCCCTGTCATACCAGTAGCAGGTGTTCTCAGAGGACAGCAGGCTGATTGTTCTCACGACTGGGTAGACGTCCACGGCAGCCTCCACCAACCGGAAGAAAAGTCTCGCGGGAGGTCCCTCACGTGGGGCACGCCCACCGCGCATGTGCAGCCATCTTCCCGCCCGTGAGCGACCGCTCCCGCTCAGTTAAATGACAAGCAAAGGAATAAGAAAGACAACTCCAAAGGGGAGGAGGGAGGGATGGTGAGAACAATCAGCCTGCTGTCCTCGGAGAACACCTGCTACAGGTATGTATCATTCACTTTCTCCGAGGACAAGCAGGCTGCTTGTTCTCACAACTGGGGTATCCCTAGTTCCCAGGCTCACTCAAAACAACAAACAGGGTCAATTGGGCCTCGCAACGGCGAGGACATAACAAAAATTGACCTACGAAGAACAACTAACTTGGAGTGCAGCCTGAACAGAATAAAACCGGGTCCAGGAGGGTGGAGTTGGATTTAAACCCCAAAGATTCTGCAGCACCGACTGCCCAAACCGACTGTTGCGTCGGGTATCCTGCTGGAGGCAGTAATGAGATGTGAATGTGTGGACTGATGACCACGTCGCAGCCTTGCAAATCTCTTCAATAAAGGCTGACTTCAAGTGGGCCACTGACGCTGCCATGGTTCTAACACTATGAGCCGTGACATGACCATCAAGAGTCAGTCCAGCCTGGGCTAAGTGAAGGAAATGCAATCTGCTAGCCAATTGGAGATGGTGCATTTCCCGACAGCGACCCCCTTCCTATTGGGGTCAAAAGAAACAAACAATTGGGCGGACTGTCTGTGGGGCTGTGTCCGCTCCAGGTAGAAGGCCAATGCTCTATTGCAGTCCATTGTGTGCAACTGACGTTCAGCAGGGCGGGTATGAGGCCGGGGAAAGAATGTTGGCAAGACAATTGACTGGTTAAGATGGAACTCCGACACCACCTTTGGCAGGAACTTAGGGTGAGTGCGGAGGACTACTCTGTTATGATGGAATTTTGTATAAGGAGCATGAGCTACCAGGGCTTGAAGCTCACTGACTCTACGAGCTGAAGTAACTGCCACCAAGAAAATGACCTTCCAGGTCAAGTACTTCAGATGGTAGGAGTTCAGTGGCTCAAAAGGAGCTTTCATCAGCTGGATGAGGACGACATTGAGATCCCATGACACTGTAGGAGGCTTGACAGGACTGTAGGAGGCTTGACAGGGGGCTTTGACAAAAGCAAACCTTTCATGAATCAAACGACTAAAGGCTGTCCAGAGATGGGCTTACCCTCTACACGATGATGGTAAGCACTAATTGCACTAAGGTGGTTCCTTACTGAGTTGGTCTTGAGACCAGACTTCGATAAGTGTAGAAGGTATTCAAAGCAGGGTCTGTGCAGGACAAGAGCGAGTTTCTAGGGCCTTGCCCTCACACCAAACGACAAACCTCCTCCACTTTAAAAAGTAACTCTTCTTAGTGGAAACCTACGTCAGACGGGGGTGGGCCCAGGTCAGGAAAGGAGAGAGACGTCCTGAAGACTGCAGTGATCAGATGTTCTTCTTGCCCGTGCAGCGCCTTCATACAGAGGTCAGAGGCGCTGTGCGGGCCCGGTAATGCGGAGGGGGGGGGGCGGGAGACGGAGCTGTGGGAGAGTAGAGAGAAAGGAACAGGAAGGGAGGGGGGCCAGGGCTGCTAAAATTTGGAGTTTTCGTGCAGGGGGAAGCGGGGGGGGGGGTGCAAGGCCGTCCATACAGGACGCTCCTGACGAACGCCTTTGCCCCCTCCCAATCCTTTTTTTATGTTTTTAGTTTTCTATTTAATGCAGGGGGAAGCGGGGAGCCACGTGTTTGTGGGGGGGGGGGTTGTTGTTGTTTTGACGTTTGTGGCATGCGCAGAGCAGCCAGCAAAACGTTTGGCTGCTCTGCGCATGCTTTAGGGGCCAATTACCGACGGGGATTACACCACTTTAACGAATGTTACATTATACTTTTCAATACCGCACCGAACATGTGCGACTTGTTTTTTTGGTGCATTCTTCGTTTTTTTCAAATTCGTTAAGGACTTTTACGTTTTAGATTTTTTTACGTTTGGTTGATGCATCTGGGCCCAAGTGGGGCCTCACCAACGACTTATACAGGAGCATCAACACCTCCTTTCTTCTGCTGGTCACACCTCTCTCTATACAGCCTAGCAACCTTCTGGCTACGGCCACCACTTTGTCACACTGTTTCGTCGTCTTCAGATCCTCAGATACTATCACCCCAAGATCCCTCTCCCTGTTTGTACATATCAGACTCTCATCGCTTAACACATACGTCTCCCGTGGATTTCTACTCCCTAAGTGCATCACTTTGCATTTCTTTGCATTGAATTTTAATTGCCAAACATTAGGCCATTCTTCTAGCTTCTGCAGATCCTTTTTCATGTTTCCCACTCCTTCCAGGGTGTCCACTCTGTTACAAATCTTGGTGTCATCCGTAAAAAGGCAAACTATCTTCTAACCCTTCGGCAATGTCACTCACAAATATATAGAACAGAATCGGCCCCAGCACCGATCCCTGAGGCACTCCACTACTCACCTTTCCCTCATCCGAGTGAATTACATTAATCACCACCCTCTGGCGTCTGTTCAATTTAAAAAAAAAAAACTGTAGAGGGATCTAGAAAGATTAGAAACTTCAGCATCCAAGTGGAGTGGTAGCCATGTTAGTCCACTTTAAGGTAACAAATAGAAATAAATCAAAACATAGAAAAGAAAATAAGATGATACCTTTTTATTGGACTAACTTAATACATTTTTTTATTAGCTTTCAAAGGTAACCCTTCTTCAGATCAGAATAAGCAAATGTTGACAAATATGTTGGGAGAAAAAATCCAAAATTAACAATTCTTACAGTCCATTCTGGGAAACGGCTATCAAAGTACAGATCTTGGAATCACCACAAACTGAAGGGCCCAGCACAGGGTACAGCAGCCAAAAATGACAAGACATAAGTCAGCAGTAATTTGCATTAACTAGTCTGAGAATATTATGATGCCTCTGTGTACAACTCTAGTTTGAGCACAACTAAGGGGACTCTCTGCAATTTTGGTCCTTTCATCTCAAAAAGGATGTTTCAAAGCTTGAGAAAGTACAGAGAAAAGGCAATCAGCATGGTAAGATTGAGGTACCTCACAAACAAAAATCAGGAGAGTACAGAGCCAGAATTGCTCCCTGCCACCCACACCCACCCACTGTGCTGTAGCCAAGAAGAAAAGACAAGGAACAGGGAGCAATTTTGGCACCCTCGCCTCTCTTGCACCCTGTGTGGCCACACTGCACACATAGCCCTTGGTATGGTCCCGAGTAGGTGGTTAGATTTTTCAGCTTAGATAAGGGGGAAAAAAAAAAGACAGACTGTGGGGACATGATAGATATGTACAAGATCATGAGTGGAAACCCACAAGCAAGAGGCTGTTAACCCAGTCCAAAAATAACAGAGACCATGGGGCATCCCATGAAACTATATAACAGTTTCAAGACAAACACAAGGTGGTTAAACTGTGGAATCTGCTGTTGCGGGATGCAGTCATAGCAAACTACTTGGCAGATTCATGAAGGTTGTGTCCCTAAAAGACAAGGACAAACAGATATTAGAGACTGGGTGAGGGTCAAACTGCTACATACTTACAAAACTAAAGGAAGCACTCAGATGAGTTCTGGTTTGAGCCTGTGTGTGTGTTTATAGCACCTCCAGGATCACTGTGGGGAGATAGGATACTGGGCTAGATGAACATTGGTCTGTCCCAGCTTCAATGTTCATGTATTTCTAAACACAATTTGGTCATTTGACAGGGGATATTTTTCTAGCAAAACTATGCTGGTTGGTTTGTATAAAGACCTGCTTATGCTCAAACAGCATAATTTTATTTCATAGTTCTACATATTTCCCCCACCTCCTCTAAGTCAATACTTGATATTTACTCTCTTTCCTTGGACTTTTTACATGATCTTCTTCCATAATCAGGAGCCCTGGTGTCCCACAATTCACAGCCACAGAAAGGCCACAAAATATGGCCCTTCCCACAGAATTTTCCAGTCTCTGTGGAATCAACACGAGACCAGGATAACATGATGGGTCAGGAAGATGAACACTGTACCATGGACAGCATGTTCCTACTACGCCCTCCCTCCCCTTGTTATGATGACTTTGTGGCAGATGTTGGACCATGAATGGAAGGACATGGACCAACATGCTGTCTCTCTCCTCCTCGTATTCCTGCTGCCAATCAATGCTAGACAGAAAGGAATTAAACATGTGAAATCCTTTTCCAGGAAGATGCCTAGGAACAAAATAGACCTGAAGCCCCGCCCCATCTCTCCTGGAAATAATCCTTGTGTGAGGGAGTATAGGAAACTACCACTTTCCCTTAATAGCACTCCCTCACAGTTAAAGAGCCACCTTAAAAGGCAGGGCCTAGAAGTGCTCATGAGGTACACAGCATGGAGGGCGTGACCATGTACAAATAAAAACCAACAGCTCAGACCAGGCAGAAAGGCCCTGGGGAAAAATTAAGCTGCCCTGCAGTGTATGATTCAAAGCAAGGTAACAGAACCTGGCTAAGGTAGAACAAGCTTTAACTTGTCTGTGCATTCTAAGAAATCTGTGCTTGAGGCCGGGTTGGAGCAAGACCAGTGGGTGTGAAATTCTGCAGTAAGGCTGCATAAACTGTGACATGGAGCCTGTCAGCAATAGGCCCACATAAACGTATTCAATTTGGAGACTTTATTCTTCATTTATTGTGCCTGTGAAGGAACAGGCTTCAACATTTGTGTTAATAAAGAATCTTTGGTTTTCTTTTTACCGTTGTTTGGCTGTAATTCTGAAGACTCACGATCAAACCTAGCACACAGTATCACATATGGTGACAGTGGTAAGAGTCACACATCTTTGCAGAAGAGACAACCCACATATCTGCAGGGCTTGGGGCCGCAATATAGTGGTAGAATTTGGAGAAAAGCTAAAGGGGATAGCTCCAACTTTGGTAGCGAGGGAATATAGAGAACAGTGCAGTAAAAGCCAAACAGGCAGGATTTTTTTTCCTTTTATTCAGAGTGCAGTAATGCTACAGGTAAAATATAGAAAACTTAATCCAGGCCCAAGTGGAGGGCCAACAACAGCAGCGGCAGTTCCTGCAAGCACAACTGCAACAGCAGAAGTTCATGGAGGCACACTTGGAGCAACAGCAGCAAGGTAAAATTATGTATAATCATACCTGATAATTTTCTTTCCATTAATCATAGCTGATCAATCCATAGACTGGTGGGTTGTGTCCATCTACCAGCAGGTGGAGATAGAGAGCAAACTTTTGCCTCCCTATATGTGGTCATGTGCTGCCGGAAACTCCTCAGTATGTCGATATCAAAGCTCCATCCGCAGGACTCAGCACTTAGAGAATTACACCCACGAAGGGACACTCTGCCCAGCTCACCACCGCCGAAACGGGGGAGGGGAATTAACCCAGCTCATCCCCACACAAGTGGGGGAGGGGAATCCGTCCAGCTCATCCCCGCGGAGCGGGGGAGGGACACCACACCCGCCGATGCGGGGGGATCTGGCTTAACCTGCAACCGCAACCGCGGGAGGAGCTGACTGACCCTAACACCGCCGAAGCGGGAGGGGTACAAAGCTGCCCTACAGCCGCACGAAGCGGGAGGGAGTGCCGGCAGAATTTATGTCTCAATCCAGCCCCGTAAAACGGGGGGGGAGAGGAATGCAGCAGCTCACTGTAACACAAACTCGTCTCAACTCTTGAAGAATCCAAGTGAAAAAACTTGAACACGAAGTCTTTCTGAAGTAACTGAAGACTAAACTTGAACCTGAAATGCAACCAGAATAAAAACAGTACAGATATCTGGGAGGGGCTATGGATTGATCAGCTATGATTAATGGAAAGAAAATTATCAGGTATGATTATACATAATTTTACCTTCCATATCATCAAGCTGATCAATCCATAGACTGGTGGGATGTACCGAAGCAGTACTCACCCAGGGCGGGACATTGAAATCCCTGACCTCAACACTGAAGCTCCAAACCGGGCCTCCGCCCGTGCAGCCACCGTCAAACGGTAATGCTTGGAGAATGTATGAGCCGAAGCCCAAGTTGCCGCCTGCATATCTCTTCCAAGGAGACGGATCCGGCCTCTGCCATCGAGGCCGCCTGAGCTCTTGTGGAGTGAGCCTTCAGCTGGATAGGCGGCACCTTCCCCGCGGCCACATAAGCCGCTGCCATGGCTTCCTTGACCCATCTTGCCACTGTAGGCTTAGCAGCCTGCAGACCCTTACGAGGACCTGCAAACAGGACAAACAGATGATCCGATTTCCGGAAATCATTGGTCACTTCCAAGTATCTGATGATGACTCGTCTCACATCCAGATATTTAAGAGCAGAGTACTCCTCTGGGTAGTCCTCCCTACGAAAGGAAGGGAGACAGAGCTGCTGATTCACATGGAAGCGAGAAACAATCTTGGGCAGGAAGGAAGGCACTGTGCGAATAGTCACTCCTGCCTCAGTGAACTGCAGAAAAGGCTCTCGACAAGAGAGCGCCTGGAGCTCGGAAACTCTTCTGGCTGAAGTGATAGCCACCAAAAAGACTGCTTTCAACGTCAGGTCTTTCAGAGATGCCCTTGCCAAGGGTTCAAAAGGCGGCTTCTGCAATGCTCTTAGCACCAGGTTGAGAATCCACGCAGGCACCACTGAGTGCGGAGGAGGGCGCAGGTGAGTAACTCCCTTGCGAAAGCGCACCACATCTGGCTGCGAAGCCAGGGAAGCACCCTTCAGGCGGCCCCTGAAGCAAGCCAGAGCCGCTATCTGGACTTAAAGGGAACTGAGCGACAGGCCTTTCTCCAGACCTTCTTGCAGGAACGCCAACACTGAAGAATTGGAGCAGTGAAGGGAGAAAGTGAGCCTGCTTCACACCATGCTGCAAAGACACGCCAAACCCTGGCGTAAGCAGTAGAAGTAGAGCGCTTCCTCGCTCTCAGCATAGTGGCGATGACCTTGTCTGAGAAGCCCTTCTTCCTCAGACGCTGCCGCTCAATAGCCAGGCCGTAAGACCAAAGGTGGAGGGATCCTCCATCACCACGGGACCCTGATGTAACAGGCCCTGCTCCACTGGCAGCCGCAGAGGATCGCCGACTGAGAGCCTGATCAAGTCCGCATACCAGGGACATCTGGTCCAATCCGGACCACCAGGATTACCCTGCCGGGATGCTTTGCCACCCGGACTAGCACCCTGCCCAACATGGGCCAGGGCGGGAACACATAGAGAAACTCTTGTGTCGGCCACTGTTGGAGAAGAGCATCTACTCCCAAGGATCGAGGGTCCCGTCCTCTGCTGAACAAGCGCGGCACTTGGCAATTGGCCGATGACGCCATCAGATCTAGGCTCGGCTGGCCCCAGCGCTTCGTGATGTCCAAGAACGCCTGAGCAGATAGCTGCCGCTCTCCGGGCTCCTGCTCCAGGTTCGCTTCCGCCCACTGGCATAGATTCATAGCCTCCTTGGCTAGAGGGGCGCTCTTGGTACCTCCCTGGCGGTTGATATAGGCCACAGCCGTGGCATTGTCCAACAGGACCCGTACAGGCTTCAACACCAGTACCGGGATGAACTCCAATAACACCAACCGAATGGCTCTGAGTTCCAGGAGGTTGATAGACCACTTGCCTCTGCAGGAGACCAGAGCCCCTGCACTGTCCTTCCCAAGCATTGGGCTCCCCAGCCCATCAAAGAGGCGTCTGTCGTGACGACAATCCACTCCGGGGTCACAAGAGGCATTCCTGCAGACAACTTGTCTGTCTGCGTCCACCAGCTCAGCGCCTTGCGCACTGCTAGGTCCAAGGGAAGGCGCACAGCATAATCCTCCGACATCGGAGTCCAGCGCAGCAGCAGAGATAGCTGTAGTGGTCTCATATGAGCTCTGGCCCAGGGCACTACTTCCATCGTGGCCGTCATAGAGCCCAACAGCTGCACGTAGTCCGAAGCCCGAATAGGAGAGGCTACTAGGAACTAGTCCACCTGAGCCTGAAGCTTGACAATCCGATTGTCTGGCAGGAACACTCTGCCCACTTGGGTGTCGAATCGAACTCCCAGATACTCCAGGGACTGAGTCGGGTGCAGCTGGCTCTTCTTCCAGTTGATGATCCATCCCAGGGAGCTCAAAAGAGCAACTACCCGGTCCATAGCTTTGCCGCACCCTGCATAAGAGGGGGCTCGGATCAACCAGTCGTCCAGATAAGGATGGACTTGTACTCCTTCCTTTAGCAGGAAGGCCGCTATGACCCCCATTACTTTGGAAAAGGTCCGCGGAGCAGTAGCCAACCAGAAAGGGAGGGCTCTGAACTGGAAGTGTCGTCTCAGGACTGTAAAACGCAGAAAGCGTTGGAGAGGAGGCCAGATGGGAATATGCAGGTACGCTTCCTTGATGTCCAAGGAAGCCCAGAACTCTCCTGCCTTCCCTGCCGCTATAACAGAGCGGAGAGTCTCCATGCGAAAGTGCCTCACTTTCAAGGCCCGATTGACCCCTTTGAGGTCGAGGATAGGCCGGACAGAACCTCCTTTCTTTGGTACCACAAAGTAAATGGAGTAACGTCCCTTGCCAATCTGATTTTTTGGCACCGGAACGACCGCACCCAGGCGGATCAGGTTGTCCAAGGTCTGCTGCACTGCCACAGCTTTGACCGGAGACTTGCAGGGAGAGAGTACAAACCCGTCTCTTAAGGGTCGGCAGAACTCTAGCTTGTAGCCGTCTCTGATGACTTCCAGCACCCAAGCGTGTGAAGCTACTGTGGTCCGCTCACCCAGAAACGAGGACAGCCGTCCTCCAATCTGCACTGGGGCGTGGACCAAGGCCCCGTCACTGGGCGCGAGACCCTGGGGGAGGACCGGAGGGAGCACCTCCGGGACGGCGGTCTCTGCGAAAGGAATGCTGCTTGAGGGAGAAATTCCTCTTGAAGGAAGAGGGGGCAGAGGAGCCCGACCTGCCCGGGCGGTACCGACGGGCTTCCTGAAACCGTCCTCTGGAGGTACCGGGACGAGTACTAGCCCGAGCCCTGACCTCTGGTAACTTCTTGCCCTTAGACGTGCCGAGATCGGTCACGATTTTGTCCAGCTCGACCCCAAAGAGCAGCTTGCCTTTAAAAGGCAATCTAGCCAGGCGGGATTTAGAGGCGTGGTCAGCAGACCAATGTTTCAGCCAAAGCCACCGCCGCGCAGAGACTGTCTGAGCCATGCCTTTAGCTGAGGCTCTCAAGACATCATACAGCAAGTCTGCCAAATAGGCTAGGCCCGATTCCAGGGCCGGCCAATCAACCCTCAAGGAATGATCCGAGGGGGAAGCCCGCTGCACCATAGTCAGGCACGCCCTGGCCACATAGGAACCGCAAACCGAGGCCTGCAAACTTAAAGCAGTTGCCTCAAAGGACGACCTTAAGGCCGCCTCCAATCTGTCTTGGGCGTCCATTAGGGCCGTGCCACCTTCCACCGGCAAAGCCGTTTTCTTAGTCACCGCAGTGATTAAAGAATCCACAGTAGGCCACAGATAGGCCTCACGTTCACTTTCAGGTAAAGGATAGAGGCGGGACATAGCCCTAGCCACTTTGAGGCTCGCTTCCGGGACATCCCATTGAGCCGAAATTAAGGTGTGCATGGCATCATGCACGTGGAAGGTTCTAGGCGGGCGCTTCGTCCCCAGCATAATGGCAGAGCCAACAGGGGCTGAGGGAGAGACGTCCTCCGGAGAGGAAATCATCAAAATGCCCATGGCCTGCACTAACAGGTTGGGCAAATCCTCTGGGCTAAAAAGCCGCGCTGCAGAGGGGTCATCCGCTCCATCCGAGCGGGGATCCGTCTCCTCCAAGGAATCCGCAAAGGACCGTTGGGAGACCTCAGACACGCTGCCCTCATCTACATCGGAGGAGACAAAGTCCTCCAAGGCCTGGAAATCAACCCGAGGGCATTTACCTCTGGGAACCTCAACCTCTTTATCAGAAGAGGGAGCAGGGGCAGCGTTTTGCATGAGGAAAGCCTGATGCAGCAGCAAAACAAACTCGGGGGAGAAACCCCCCAGACTGTGCACTTCCGCAGCCTGGGCAACAGCCCTAGACGCACCCTCAACCGGCGCTCGCAAGAGCGGGGGAGAGGCATGCTGCGCATCCAAAATGGCGTCCGGCGCGACACTCCGCGAAGGAGCCGCGCGGGAAGAACGGCACTTAACTGTAGCCGCTTTTGTGCCGTCGCCCAAATTAAGGGCGTTCATGGCATTAATGTCTCCAACCTCAAGGGCGGCCCACGAAGAAGCCGTCCGAGCCGCGTGGCCGGCCAAGATGGCGGAGGCGAGGAGCGGGGGATGGGCGTTTATGGCGGGAAAAACCGCCACGCCGGAGGAAGGACCGGGACATTCATCGGTCACGAAACTGTCACCCAACAAGGGCGAATCAGGCTGTAAGACCCCCGCATCCCCTCTAGAAGCGCTCAAGCGATCCGGGGAGCGACCCTTTGCGCCCTCGCCCTCCGACGCCATATGCCACGAGGAGAAGAATCGGGGAACCCCCTGCCCGCTATAAAAAGGTAAAATTACCTGCTTGCCGCTCCGAGCTGTAACGAACTGGTGTCCCAGTGAGTAGCTGCAATGAACGTTTAAATAAACGTCGAAATAAACGCCTTTAAGGACGTTTAAAATTTTTTTTTTTTTTTTTTTTAACGGAGCCAGCGGGAGGGGGGAGAAAAGGAGGGACCTGGCACCACCAGGTTTGCACTTGCTCAAAAGAGCCCTCAACCCCAGGCCTCAACAAAACCTAAGGATTAGGCTTGGAGGCCTAGCCAGAGCTGCTGCTGTGTGTGACCACCACCTGCTGAGATAGAGAACATACTGAGGAGTTTCCGGCAGCACATGACCACATATAGGGAGGCAAAAGTTTGCTCTCTATCTCCACCTGCTGGTAGATGGACACAACCCACCAGTCTATGGATTGATCAGCTTGATGATATGGAACAAGTGTTAGAGAAATTTTCTTGCCCAGGCATCCCCACAGAGACCAACATCCTGTGCAAATGCCCCTTTACCGATGTTGCCTAAAATGGCTCTGAAAGATGACCCAGATCATTTCCTGGTAAATTTTAAAAAGACTGCTGACATGGTTGGCTGACCAGAGGTGACATGGACTACATATTTGGGAAATTCATTAACCAGCAGCCGCCAAACTGCATTCCAAAGCATGAATGCTGATGGCCGGACTGCCTATAAGGATGTTAAGGCAGCCATCCTAGACGGGGTGGGGTGTACTCCAGAAGCCTATAGGTATTGGTTCAGGTAAAGCACTCTCCATGCCAAAGAAATTTCTCACAGTTTTTTCTATAGACTGAAAGATTGCGTGGAGGTGGCTGCAACCGGAGGAAAAGTCTGGTGTGGAAATAGCAATTGTAGTACTCCTGGAGCAGTTTCTGGAGGGGCTGCCTTAGGCTACGAGACAGTGGGTGAGGCAGCTGCCTAAGCTGGCACTAGAGACTGCTTTGGTGGTGGTGGAAGTTTTCCACCAGGTGCACAAAGAGAGAAAACCTGGTGGAGGCCCAGGAGAGCAGAAGAAGGCAGAGACCGAGTACCCCAAGGAGAGGAAGCCAGCATTAAGCCCTGGAACTCAGAAGGGAAAGTCAGAGCAGTGGAGACCATCCTCGCACAGAAAAGAGTGACTCATATGGACCCAGATGCAGACAAGGAACACTGGGCAAGAAACTGCTCAGGAATGAACGAAGAGGCTCTGGATGTGAATGTTGTAGATTCACACTTCAGTAACTTTGTGGAGGCCTCCCCTCCTGGAGGCTGGAACTTATGCTCCAGATTGAACTCAAATGGAGCCTCTACCAAGTGTTGGTGGACTCTGGTAATGTGAAAACCCTCACCCAAAGAGGACTCCCTGATCCCCTAGAGAATGGGACCGAATGGACAAGCCAGAAAATTTTAAAAGGGCTCAGTTAGAGGATGAGTCCTTTAGAGAGGCACAAGCTTGAGTGGTACTAGTGGCTGGGAAACCCATAGGTAATCAGGACCCCTCTAATACAGTTCCCCCCATATTTTATATTAAAACACAACCTTGGCCAAGGGATCCTTGGAATGGGAAAGAGGTGGACCAACTGTTAGTGCCTCAACCCTATTGCTGGCAGGTTATGCAGTTAGCCCATAGCCACCTTTTAGGTCACCTTGATGAGAAAACCAGAGCAGATAATGGCCTGGTTCTTCTGGCCAGGCTTACATAAGCAGGTCCAGCTCTATTGCCCAACCTGCCAGACGAGTGGCCCTGCAAGGGTTTCACATGCCCCTCTCGTGCCCATGCCCATTGTTATTTGAGAGAATAGCCATGGACTTTGTTGGACCCTTGGAGGAGACCACCCAAGAAAACAAATACATTCTGGTCATCTTAGATTATGCATCTCACTACCCAGAAGCCATTGCATTGCACAACATGAAGATCACTACAGTAGCCAATGTGCTGTGGGAAGTCTTTTCCCACATGGGAATTCCAATGGAGATCCTGACTGATTAGGGGACAACCTTCATGTCCAAGTCATGAAGAAAGTATGCGATTTATTGACGGTAAAAACTTTGAGAACTTCAGTGTACCACCCCCAGACCAATGGGCTGGTTGAACGTTTTAACAAAAACAGATGTTGAGGACATTTGTGGATGAAGATGGGACAAACTGGGACACTCTCCCTCCCTTATGTGGTGTTCACCGTTCAAGAGGTACCTCAGAGTTTGATAGGCTTCTCTCCCTTTAAGCTACTGTATGGAAGGAGGCTTCTCTCCCTTTAAGCTACTGTATGGAAGGAGACCCCAAGGGATTTTAGATAGTTGAGAAGCCTGGGAAGAGGAACCTAAGCCTTGGAAGAACCTGATAAGATTATGTGTGCAAGGCACAGGAGAAATTTTAAAAAGCAGCGGAGGCTGCAAAACTCCTACTTGGTGAAAGCTCAGGTGAAAAAAGCCTGAGCTTCTAATCGGGACACCTGTCCAGAAAACTTTCCAGCCTGGGGACGGAGTCTTAGTATTTCTACTCTCATCGGAAAGTAAGCTACTATGCAAGTGGCAAGGGCCTTATGAAATAATAGAGAATATAAGAATAGCCAAACTGAGTCAGACTAATGGTCCATCCAGCCCAGTACCCTGTTTTCAACAGTTGCCAATCCAAGTCAGAAGTGCCTGGCAGAAACCTTGATAGTAGCAACATTCCAAGCTACCAATCCAAGAGCAAGAAGTGCCTTCTCCATGTTTGTCTCAATAGCAGACTATCAACTTTCCTCCAAGAACTTGTCCAAACCTTTTTTAAATCCAGAGCTTAACTATTTGCGTGAAAAAAAATATTTCCTCCTAGTTATTTTAAAAGTATTTCCATGTAACTTCATTGAATCGACTATAGAACCTGTCAACCACAAGGTGACCCAAACAGACAAGACAAAGCAAGGATTTTTCAGTTTAATCTATTAAAGAAATGGACTCCGGTGACTATGGCGCTGGTTTGAAATGATAATTTCAGACCTGAGGTCCTGATAAAGCCAGAGCCCCTGCAAGCCCAGAGTGGAGGCAGCAGCCAAAAAAACAGGATGCTAGGAATTATTAGGAAAGGGATGCAAAATAAGACCAAGAATATTATTATGCCTCTGTATCATTCCATGGTGCGACCTCACCTTAAGTATTGCATTCAATTCTGGTCGTTGTATTATTATTATTTGTTACATTTGTAACCCACATTTTCCCACCTATCTGCAGGCTCAATGTGGCTTACATTATCCCGTAGAGGCGTTCGCCATCTCCGGTAGTGAAACAAATACAAGGAGTTAATGTGGTCGGATAAGGTTCATGTGTTGTAGACACATTGGGAATCTTAGAGAGGAAGAGTTATGAATAGTTTATTGCAAGCTTTGGTATCGTTGAGTTATGAATAGTCTATTACAAGCTTTGGTATTGTTGTGTTGCAGGGTTTAGGCACTTAAGTTGGGTTGATGGGGTACGCCTATTAAACAGGTTGATTTTTAGTGATTTCTGGAAGTTTAGGTGGTCATACATTGTTTTCATGGGTTTTGATAATGCGTTCCACAGCTGTGTGCTTATGTAGGAGAAACTGGATGCATAGTGTTTGAGTCCTTTGCAGCTTGGGTAGATATAATGGAATTAGAAAAAGTTCAAAGAAGAGCAACCAAAATGCAGGCACTTCATCCTAATCAATTTTCAAAGGGAGTGCCTTTCCCTTTGAGGGGTAGTGTAGAGACTGCAGTCTAAACACCTGTGTAGACTTCAAAACTACTAAGAGTAATTTTAACAACAGAGCACCTATGAAAAGTTCAAAAAAGGAACCTGGTGCACAAATTCCTCATGCACATGTTTACAACTGCTGCAAAGGTATAAATGTGTATGTGTACTCTATGTACACATACATATGAATTTTATAAAATATCCAAAATTATGCCAACCTTTCAGTGGGCATTTACCCCCTATACTATTTTATAAAAGCCCTTTTGTGTGTGTAAAGGCTACATATGCATTCTTTATCTATGAAAATAAAATTAAAAAAAAAAAAAACTCCAAATCTCCTAGTTAAAATTCACACTGAAGAGGGGTCACGTGGTGTGATGCAGGAGTGAAGTCGCATTGGAACTGAGCTCCTGCGATTCCCCCATCATCTTACGCTATTAACAGCCTCAAAGGGGAAAAAACGATCCTTAACATCGCCAGCCTAACAACTTGGAGACCGGGTGGTTTGAGATTACTAACCTTGGGCGGAAGAATGGCGGCGAAAACGCTCCGGAAAGATAAAGAAAAAGGCAAGATCGCCGAATCCAAGATGGCGCCCGGACAGCAATCGCCGAATTCGAGCGTCTGCTCAGTATGGACGGCAGAAATCACCGCGGAGGTGACAGCTGCGGTAGAGGCGGCCCTTGATAAAAAACTGCAGGCGCTGTTTGACCGCGCAGAATCTGCCCATGAACGGCTTGACGGGTTCCATCTCGATCTGGACCATATGCAACAGCGGATAAGTGACCTGGAAGACCGAGCAGTGGCAACTGAACAACCGGTGGAGGCTTTAAAGAAGAAAATAGTGGAGCTAGAGAACAAACTAGACGATTTAGAGAACAGGTCTCGTCGTAATAATTTAAGACTAATAGGGCTCCCGGAACATATAAAGGACTCAGAGCTGGGTAGTTTTTTAGAAACCTGGCTTCAGAGCACATTAAAAATGAACAATCTGCCGGGGCCACTGCGCATCGAGAGAGCACATCGGCTGGGGCCGAAGCGCCAAGGAGCGGCGAGACCACGGGCGGTGATCATGAAGATCCTCCACTACGGCCATAAACAGGCGATTTTGCAGGCTGTAAGGGCAGGAGGGGAGCTTCGGTATGAAGGCCAGAGGATCCTTTGCTTCCAGGACTATTCAGCACGTGTAGCAGCGGCGCGCAAGGAGTTTGCGCCAGTGTGTACGGTTTTACATGAGAGAAAAATCAGGTTTTCACTGATATACCCTGCCAAATTGAAGGTGCAGCACGAGGGAGGAGATAAAATATTTGAAGAGGTGGCTGCAGCTAAAGAATTCCTCAAGAGTGTTATACAGGAACCGGCAACCTGATGTGGAAAAATGGCGTCATCTAGAAGAAGTCCGGGGACGGACATGTGTTGAAAGAGATTTTGGACATGGACTAGAAGACTGTTAAGTATGATTAGAGATGACATCTCTATACCTAAACTGTGGGTTCAAGGGAATAATTGGACAGAGGGACATAGGGTAACTACCCGGTCTCGATCATTGGAGACAGGCATAAATACTACAGGATGGGGTCTCCCCATGGAGCAGTTGGTAATTTACATTAGTGGGGGAAAGGACACTATACGTGATGAGTTCCCTGCTGGAACTCAAGGGTTTACAGAATGGAAGGGGGGGGGCGGGAATGCAGGGGGGGGAAGGGAGGGGAGGAGCAGGTCTGTTTGAAAAAGGTATGTAAATATGGTGGGAAAAGGAAACTAAGAAGTGTTGTGAGTATACAAAAAAGTGGAGGGAGGTGTAGGCTGGGACACCTTTCTCTTTATTATGGGTTTAATAACACATGTGAGCCAATTAGGCATGGCTATGGTTAAGCTAATATCCTGGAATGTGGGGGGTATTTCCTCCCCAATCAAGAGGAGTAAGATTCTACAGACCCTAAATAGACAAAAAGCGCATATAGCAATGCTACAGGAGACACATTTAACAGCAATGGAACACAAGAAGCTGTGTAAATGGTGGGTGGGGGACTATGTGGAAAGCCCGTCACCAAATAGGAAGGCAGGAGTTATTATCTTATTTCGCAAAGGGCTACATATTACAAAAAAGCGAGTAATTGTGGACCCACTAGGTAGATATGTCTTTTTAGAAGCCCATATAAATAATCACCCTTTCTTACTAATTAATGTCTACGCTCCAAACCAATATGACAAGAGGTTCTATCAGACCCTGGTGAGACATGTGCACTCTTTTGATCAGATGCCTATACTTATGGGAGGAGATTTTAACGCAGTCTATGACCCATTATTGGATAGCACTGGAACCTCTAGAGTAGGGCCAGTGAACTTGACAAAGGGAATCCCACGGCTGTGCTCGATGTTAGATCTAGTTGATGCATGGCGCCTGTACCATCCGGGAGAGAGGGACTATACCCATTTATCCAGGGCACATGATACACTATCCCGAATTGATTATATTCTGGTTTCAGCAAATAGGACCCCCTGGTTGCAACAGGCTGAAATAGGGCCCACACAGGTCTCAGACCATGCTTTTGTGTGGATCACATTTGGGGGTGGGGGAGATAGAACCCAGAAGCCTAGGTGGCGCTTTCCCACAGAACTGTTCTATGACCCACAATTTGCCACCTATATACAATCCCAGTGGAAAGAATACTCAGAGTTTAATGAGAATAGTTATCACTTAGACCCGATACTATTTTGGGAAGCGGCCAAGGCTGTGCTGAGAGGAGCCATAATCTCATATCATTCCTATAAGAAAAGAGCTAGAGAAGCAGAGATAGTCAGGATGGGGAAAGAAGTGGAGCAGGCACGCCAGAGATTTGGAGCTAACCCAACGCTTTTGAATAAATCAAGGCTGTTAGAGGCTCAGGCATCTTTGAACCAGTTAATACACGCCAAAGCTAAAAAATCAAATTTCTATTATCGATATCAGCTATACAAACATGCAAATAAGCAAGGGAAATTGATGACACGACTGATACAGCAAGTGGGTGGCTCCAGATATGTGTCACAAGTTAGAGATGCACAGGGGGGTATTCAGCATTCTCTGGAGGGAGTGAATGAAGTATTCCGGCAGTTCTATGAGGCCTTGTACTCCCCGCCGGAGGACCAGGGGCTTCAAGCAGAGTGTTATTTAGCAGGACAATCACTCCCACAGATCACAGCGATACAACAAAGTAGCCTTAATAGATTAATAACAGAGGACGAGGTGTGCTGGGGTATACGAGCCAGTCCGTTGCATAAGTCCCCAGGAGTGGATGGACTCTCCTCTGAGTTTTATAAGCTCCTCAGATCAGATATTATACCTTGTCTGACAGAGGTTTTCAATAAATGTATAGAGAGGGGGGGCCTACCAGAGTCCCTAAGGAAGGCACAAATCATAGTTTTGTTAAAACCGGGCCGCGACCCACTCTTAGCCAGTTCATATAGACCAATATCTTTGCTTCCCTTTGAAACAAAACTACTGGCAAAGATTTTGGCAAACAGATTGGCACGGATACTACCGGAGATAGTGGAGGAGGCCCAGGTGGGCTTTGTACGAGAAAGATCAGTAGCCCGCAATATGAGACAAATTTTGGGAGCGTTGGAAAGTTTACATGAATCATCAACCCCGGCCTTAATAATTAGTTTTGACGCCGAGAAGGCATTTGATCGGGTTAATTGGGACTTTATGTTCGCCTCCCTGAGGGCATTTGGGATGGAAGGGTTTTTCTTACATGCCATAGAAACGTTGTACCAGGGACCTATGGCAGAGGTATGGGTAAACGGGCAAGCATCGGAAACATTCAGGATTGCCAGGGGTACCCGACAGGGATGTCCCCTCTCGCCCCTTCTGTTTGTGTTGGTGCTTGACCCTCTTATAAGAGAAATCCAGAATATGGAGGAGGTGAGAGGGGTACAGATACAGCAAACTTCCTTTAAGATCTCAGCCTTTGCTGATGACCTCTTAACTATAATACGGGATCCCCAGGTGTCTTTGCCGTCCCTACTGGACATTTTTGCTGAATTTGGGGACTACTCTGGTTTTCGTCTCAACTTAGACAAATCTGAGGTCATGACACTTCAAATGAGCGAGGGGCAGTGGGAAAATCTGTGTTGTCCACTTAAGAGAGTGGGGGAGGCGTTCAAATACTTAGGGATACAGCTCACCAAGGACCCCAAGCTGCTATATAGTGCAAATGTAGAATACCTGTTAGAAGACACCAAGAGAACATTGGGAAGATGGGCAGGGCTGCCGATATCGCTGGTGGGACGCATCTCCTTGTTTAATATGGTGCTTTTCCCTAAATGGCTATACTTTTTACAGACAATTCCACTGTATCTCAAGCACCAGGAAGTGAGATCTTTACAAAAACTGCTTACAAAATTTTTGTGGGCTGGGAAACGTCCCCAGATAAGATTTTCACATCTGATGAGGCCTTGGAGAAACGGGGGGATGGGGATGCCAGATATTAAACGCTATAATGTGGCATGTTTACTGCGCCATCTAGGGGACTGGTATCTGCAGAGGGAGGATTACACCCCATTGGAGATAGAAAAGGCAAGGTGCAGCCCCTTGGGCCTGATGTATGTCTTACACGGGGCATTAAAGGACCTACCGGCAGGACTGCGGACTAGTGTTTTGGTGGGGCCTTTAAAGGCCGTATGGAAGGACTTGGCTAGGCTGTGGTCCTTCGATCCTAGATGCAGTAGATTACTACCCCTTATAGGGAATGAAGCGTTCCGTCCGGGGGATGAAAATCCTATAGTGAGTTCCTGGGGAGAAGGGGACAAAGTACTTATACATTACTGGTTGGAGCCCAGCGGTAAGCTTAAAACAATGGCCGAACTAAACCTAGATGTAGCAGATTGGGGGGTATGTTTTGCATATGAACAGCTTAGACACTATATAGCTTCACTCCCCCGTGCTGCACTTGGTGTTGATTTGTCCACTAAGATGGGGGAATTATTTGAGACGACAACAGAGGACCCTATCTCGATATCAGTATTACATAAAAGGTTGTTAATGGCTAGACCACAGGGAGACCTTACACGAGTGGCAGCAAAATGGTCAGCTGACATACAAAAAAGGATCATCCCGGGAGATTTGTTGAAGGGGTGGAGGGGAGTCCTGAAATGGACGCAAAACGCAAACCTTCGAGAATGCCAGGTCAGAGTGATCTACAGGGCTTATACCTCTCAGTCGCGTCTGTGTCAGATGAGATATATAGAATCTGCCAAATGCAGACGCTGTAATGCGCCAGACAATAACTTCTACCATGCTTTTTGGAAGTGCCCAGCTATAACAGCCTTCTGGACAAGAATAGTTAAATATTTAGAAAAAATAGGAGGGAAAAAGGTTACTCAGCAGCCTACGACCATTTTGTTGGGTTGCCATGCGCCAGTAGAGGGGGGTACGAGATACCAGAACATAATGGCCCATAAGGCGTTTTTGGTGGGCATGAAGTGCATACTTGTTAACTGGACGCAAGAAATGAACCCCTCCTTCTGGCAATGGAGGAATCGCTTACATGACTTACTTATGATGGAGCTCCGGGACTCCCTGCTTAACCCTCGGACACAAGGCTACTTTTTCCTTACCTGGGAAGGTTATATTAACACCCTGTCTCATAGGGCGAGGAGCCACATTATTAATAAACTTGGAGCATTGTCTAAAGTTCCACCGGCAACTGATGGGAATTAAATGGGAATAGAGATCTTTTTCTACCAACCCTTTAGCAACTGACAAGACGGTAGAGCAGACCATGGCTGGGGGGGGGGGAGGGGGAGGGAGGGTTTAGGGAGGGGGGCAGGAGGGGAGACTGTTTTATTTGGAGTTCTATTAGTCCTTTCCCAGGGTGAAATGGATGTCCTCCGTAGGGGGGTAGGGGGGCCATCAGAGCACAGGCCCCCTGGCTCGCCTGTGGAGGGGTATAAGCCCGTATAGTAAGGTTTGATCCTAATTTGAGGCTTTGTGGCTGCACAGTTGACACAGGCAGGTGGTTATAATTTGGGGGGCCCAGCGTTTGAACACACGGTGTCAATTGGCAGTAAGGAAAGTTGGGGGGAAAGGGAGGGGGAGAATTTGTTGTTATTAAAGGTTGATGATAACATGTTAGTTAATAATATAGGAGGGGGGGGGGATAAAGTAAAAAGATTAATGGAGATAAGCAATATCGTATAATTTCAATACTTGGTGTGTGTTGATTGTTTGTAGAGACATTTACAAGATGTAACCACCATTTTTGAGCATTATTTCTGTGCTTCATTAATAAAAATGTTGAAACCTTAAAATTCACACTGAAAATGAGTAGTACAAACTCATGGGATAACCACCCTCAATGTGAACTGGATAGGAGAGAAAACTCCTCAGTCATCAGCCAATGATGATACCTAGTGGCCAGACTGAGTATGCACATATTTATTCTTGTTTATGGTCCCTTATTGAGGACTGATGCAAATAGGAAGAAAGGCTCAGGTAGTTGCAAATGAACATTTATGGTACCAGAGCCCTAGTGCAGGCTGGCATCAGCTTAAATCACTGTCCTGTAATTAATGACAGCTGTGTATATTCAAAACATGTCTGCAATAGGACATGCCTGAAATAAACATCAGATCAATACTACACATAGCTGCCAACTTTTCAAAATGATTGGGGGTGCTGAATTTTTTTTTTTTATAAACAGGCAGTGTGTTCTCTCTCTCCCCCCCCCCCCCTTAAAATCCTGTCTGCTGCAGTCTTCACCTGGGCAGTGGCAGCGCCACTCATAGGCTGCCTGCAACCTAAACCAGGACTTCTTCCATGAACAGTCCCACCCCTCAGTCCCCCTGTACTGTGAAAATATAAAGAGATGCAAATTTCAAAAACTGACATATTTCAATCACTATACTATAGGTTAACAAATACAAATAAAACAAAAAATGGAAAATATGGTAATATCATTTTTATTGGACTAAATACATTTTTCAATTAGCTTTCAAAGGCCAAAACCTCTTTCCTCAGGTCAGGACAGGATACTGCTGTTATGGTATTCTGTTCTGACACGTGAAAGGAGGGTTTGGTCTCCAAACATTAGTCAAAAATGTATTAAAATTAGTCCAATAAAGATATCACCTTACTTCTATTTTCTCTATTTATTAACACAGCTACCACACTACTTTATCCTAAATTATAAATAAAATTCATTTTTTCCTACCTTTGTGGTCTGGCTGTTTACTGCTTCTAATTGTGTTGGTCCCAGTCTGTTGTTTCTTCTTTCCTCGACCTTAACTCTCCCCCTTTCTATCCAGCATCTACCCCATCTCTCCCTCCTTTCCTTCCAGCATCTGCCCCCTCTTCCACCTTTCCATCCAGCGTCTACCCCCTCTCTCCCCTTTCTATCCAGCATCTGCCCCCTCTTTCCATCCAGCATCTATTTTCTCCATCCATGTGTAGTTTTTCTCCTCTTTTCCCTTTCCCTCATCTGTCAATATGCATCTCCTTCCTCTTTCTTCACTCCCCTCCATCCATATGCATCTCCTTCCTCTCTCTTCCCTCCATGTCCACCATTTTTCCTCTCTCTCCACCCCGCCATCCATGTTCATCTCACTTCCTCTCTTCCCTCCCCCTCCCCTCCATATCCAGCGCTTTCTCCTCTCTCCCCTGCCCCTGCCCTCCCATCCATGTCCAGCAATGCTCCTCTGCCCTCCCCTCCATGTCCAGTGCTGCCCCAAACCCCACCTCCCCCCCCCCCGAGTTCCAGTTTCAACCCCCCCCACCCTCTTCTCCCTCAACAGCCCTCCTTGCCTTCCTGCTGCCCAGCCAGCGCTTAGAACTCATGTTACCTGACAGAAGTCGTGACTGCAAAAGAAGCAGAGTAGAGCAGGCTCGCCTTCAGCCTTCCCCTTCTCTCTCAGCGTCCCGCCCTCATTTCCTCTTTCCGCAAGGGCGGGACGTTGAGAGAGAAGGTGAAGGCTGAAAGCGAGCCTGCTCTATTCTGCTTCTTTTGCAGTCACGAATTCAGTCAGGTAAAATTAGTTTTAAGCACTGGCTGGGCGGCAGGAAGGCAAGGAGGGCTGTTGAGGGAGAAGACGGTGGGTAGGTCGGGCTGGGGACGCTGGAACCGGAACTTCGGATGACTGACGGCCAGGAAAATATTGGGGGTGCTCAAGCACCCACAGCACCCACGGAGTCGGCGCCTATGATACTACTTACCCATCGACCAAAGTAGACATTCAGAGGCTTTTCTGGGATGTTTTTAGTGTCCATGCCATAATCTTCCAGAATGCAAAAGACATGCTGAGCTTTCTTTAAGTTTACTTTTCCATGAAATGGCAAATATTCTAATGCCTGCATTTAGTAAACAAGAAAACCCTGGTGATTCATCAAAAAATTTAAGTACAGCCCTAAACCTGAGCAATTTAATTCTGATTTAAAAAAAAGAAGTCCATAAAAGGTTCGGTTTCAGTTTTGGCACCAAAACTGGCCTGAAATCTGGGGGCATTTTTGGTTTCCTTGAGACTCTGGGCAAGTCACTTCACCCTCCATTGTCCCAGGTACAAAATAAGTTACCTGCATATAATATGTAAACCGCTTTGATTGTAACCACAGAAAGACAGTAGATCCAATCCCCTTTCCCTAAAACCAGAACTCTCCCCCCACCCTCACCGACTGCCCGACCTTTCTAAATTAGTGTGTGTGTGTTTGTGTATGTATGTATGTGTATATACATACATATATATATATATATATATATATATATATATATATATAAAATATACCAATTTACATGTGTAGATGCTGCTATTACAAAGCTGGATACTTCTAAAATAAGGGTCTATGCCCACTGTTAATAGAAGAGTGATAGCATTGACTATTTATGAAGATTATAAGATACAGTGTTTGAGATATTTCTAAATAGGACACTGTTAATCCCTGGCATATTCCTTGTCAGCAGGTACTACTTCTCAAATCACTGTATAGGTACAAGAAAAAAATGTACTTACATCTATCCTTTCAATTTTTTCTTTCTGGCTCAATGTTTTATTAAACGCATGAATGTTTATTTTGTATGTAGACTCAGACTGGAGGAATGGGGCCTGTAATAAACAGAACATTATGTTAGCATCAGCAATAAAAGGTAAAATTATGTATCATACCTGATAATTTTCTTTCCATTAATCATAGCTGATCAATCCATAGACTGGTGGGTTGTGTCCATCTACCAGCAGGTGGAGATAGAGAGCAATCCTTTTGCCTCCCTATATGTGGTCATGTGCTGCCGGAAACTCCTCAGTATGTCGATATCCAAGCTCCATCCGCAGGACTCAGCACTTAGAGAATTACACCCACAAAGGGACACTCTGCCCAGCTCACCACCGCCGAAACGGGGGAGGGGAATTAACCCAGCTCATCCCCACACAAGTGAGGGAGGGGAATCCGTCCAGCTCATCCCCGCGGAGCGGGGGAGGGACACCACACCCGCTGATGCGGGGGGATCTGGCTTATCCTGCAACCGCAACCGCGGGAGGAGCTGACTGACCCTAACACCGCCGAAGCGGGAGGGGTACAAAGCTGCCCTACAACCGCCCGAAGCGGGAGGGAACGCCGGCAGAATTTAGGTCTCAATCCAGCCCCGTAAAACGGAGGGGAGAGGAATGCAGCAGCTCACTGTAACACAAACTCGTCTCAACTCTTGAAGAATCCAATTGAAAAAACTTGAACACGAAGTCCTCCTGAACTGAAGACTAAACTTGCACCTGAAATGCAACCAGAATATAAACAGTAGAGATATCTGGGAGGGGCTATGGATTGATCAGCTATGATTAATGGAAAGAAAATTATCAGGTATGATACATAATTTTACCTTCCATATCATCAAGCTGATCAATCCATAGACTGGTGGGATGTACCGAAGCAGTACTCACCCAGGGCGGGACATAGAAATCCCTGACCGCAACACTGAAGCTCCAAACCGGGCCTCCGCCCGAGCAGCCACAGTCAAGCGGTAATGCCTGGAGAAGGTATGGGCCGATGCCCAAGTTGCCGCCTTGCAAATCTCTTCCAAGGAGACGGACCCGGCCTCTGCCATCGAAGCCGCTTGAGCTCTAGTGGAGTGAGCCTTCAGCTGGATAGGCGGCACCTTCCCCGCGGCCACATAAGCCGCTGCAATGGCCTCCTTGACCCATCTTGCCACTGTAGGCTTAGCAGCCTGCAGACCCTTACGAGGACCTGCAAACAGGACAAACAGATGATCCGACTTCCGGAAATCATTGGTCACTTCCAAGTATCTGATGATGACTCGTCTCACATCCAGATATTTGAGAGCAGAGTATTCCTCTGGGTAGTCCTCCCTACGAAAGGATGGGAGACAGAGCTGCTGGTTCATATGGAAGCGAGAAACAATCTTGGGCAGGAAGGAAGGCACTGTACGGATAGACACTCCTGCCTCAGTGAACTGCAGAAAAGGCTCTCGACATGAGAGCGCCTGGAGCTCGGAAACTCTTCTGGCTGAAGTGATAGCCACCAAAAAGACTGCTATCAACGTCAGGTCTTTCAGAGATGCCCTTGACAAGGGTTCAAAAGGCGGCTTCTGCAAGGCTCTTAGTACCAGATTGAGATTCCACGCAGGCACCACTGAGTGCAGAGGAGGGCGCAGGTGATTAACTCCCTTGAGAAAACGCACCACATCTGGCTGCGAAGCCAGGGAAGCACCCTTCAGGCGGCCCCTGAAGCAAGCCAGAGCCGCTACCTGGACTTTAAGGGAACTGAGCGACAGGCCTTTCTCCAGACCTTCTTGCAGGAACACCAACACTGAAGAGATTGGAGCAGTGAAGGGAGAAAGTGAGCCTGCTTCACACCACACTGCAAAGGTACGCCAAACCCTGGCATAAGCAGTAGAAGTAGACCGCTTCCTCGCTCTCAGCATAGTGGCGATGACCTTGTCTGAGAAGCCCTTCTTCCTCAGACGCTGCCGCTCAATAGCCAGGCCGTAAGACCAAAGGGGGAGGGATCCTCCATCACCACGGGACCCTGATGCAACAGGCCCTGCTCCGCTGGCAGTCGCAGAGGTTCATCCACTGAGAGCCTGATCAAGTCCGCATACCAGGGACGTCTGGGCCAGTCCGGACCCACCAGGATTACCCGGCCCGGATGCTTTGCCACCCGGTCTAGCACCCTGCCCAACATGGGCCAGGGCGGGAACACATAGAGAAGCTCCTGTGTTGGCCACTGTTGGAGGAGAACATCTACTCCCAGAGATCGAGGGTCCCGTCCTCTGCTGAAAAAGCGCGGCACTTGGCAATTGGCCGATGACGCCATCAGATCTAGGCTCGGCTGGCCCCAGCGCTTCGTGATGTCCAAGAACGCCTGAACCGATAGCTGCCACTCTCCGGGCTCCAAGGTATGGCAACTGAGAAAGTCCGCCTTGACATTCATGACTCCGGCAATGTGGGCCGCTGACAGCTGTTCCAGGTTCACTTCCGCCCACTGGCAAAGATTCATAGCCTCCTTGGCTAGAGGGGCGCTCTTGGTATCTCCCTGGCGGTTGACATAGGCCACAGCCATGGCATTGTCCGACAGGACCCGTACTGGCTTCAGCGCCAGTACCGGAAGGAACTCCAAAAGCGCCAACCGAATGGCTCTGAGTTCCAGGAGGTTGATAGACCACTTTGCCTCTGCAGGAGACCAAAGCCCCTGCGCTGTCCTTCCCAAGCAGTGGGCTCCCCAGCCCGACAAAGAGGCGTCCGTCGTGACCACAATCCACTCCGGGGTCACAAGAGGCATTCCTGCAGACAACTTGTCTGTCTTCAGCCACCAGCTCAGCGCCTTGCGCACTGCTGGGTCCAAGGGAAGGCGCACAGCATAATCCTCCGACACTGGAGTCCAGCACTGCAGCAGAGAGTGTTGGAGTGGTCTCATATGAGCCCTGGCCCAGGGCACTACTTCCATTGTGGCCGTCATAGAGCCCAACAGCTGCACATAGTCTCAAGCCCGAAGAGGAGAGGCTACTAGGAACTGGTCCACCTGAGCCTGAAGTTTGACAATCCGATTGTCTGGCAGGAACACTCTGCCCACTTGGGTGTCAAAACGAACTCCCAGATACTCCAGGGACTGAGTCGGGCGCAGCTGGCTTTTCTCCCAGTTGATGATCCATCCCAGGAAGCTCAAAAGAGCAATCACCCGGTCCACAGCTTGGCCGCACTCTGCATAAGAGGGGGCTCGGATCAACCAGTCGTCCAGATAAGGATGGACTTGGACTCCTTCCTTCCTCAGGAAGGCCGCGATGACCACCATTACTTTGGAGAAGGTCCGCGGAGCAGTAGCCAACCCGAACGGGAGGGCTCTGAACTGGAAGTGTTGGCCCAGGACTGCAAAACGCAGAAAGCGTTGATGAGGAGGCCAGATGGGAATATGCAAATACGCTTCCTTGATGTCCAAGGATGCCAGGAAATCCCCTGCCTTCACTGCCGCTATAACAGAGTGGAGAGTCTCCATGCGAAAGTGCCGAACTTTCAAGGCCCGAATGACCCCTTTGAGGTCGAGGATAGGCCATACAGAACCTCCTTTCTTTGGTACCACAAAGTAAATGGAGTAACGTCCCTTGCCAAGCTGATTTACTGGCACCGGAACGACCGCGCCCAGGCGGATCAGATTGTCCAAAGTCTGCTGCACTGCCACAGCTTTGACCGGAGACTTGCAGGGAGAGAGTACAAACCCGTCTCTTAAGGGTCGGCAGAACTCTAGCTTGTAGCCGTCTCTGATGACTTCCAGCACCCAAGCGTCTGAAGTTACTCTGGTCCACTCGCCCAGAAACGAGGACAGCCGTCCTCCAATCTGCACTGGGGCGTGGACCAAGGCCCCGTCATTGGGTACGAGACCCTGGGGGAGGACCGGAGGGCGCACCTCCGGGACGGCGGTCTCTGCGAAAGGAATGCTGCTTGGGGGAGAAGTTCCTCTTGAAGGAAGAGGGGGCAGAAGAGCCCGACCTGCCCGGGCGGTACCGACGGGCTTCCTGAAACCGTCCTCTGGAGGTACTGGGGCGAGTACTGGCCCGAGCCCTGACCTCTGGTAACCTCTTGCCCTTAGACGTGCCGAGATCGGTCACGATTTTGTCCAGCTCGACCCCAAAGAGCAGCTTGCCTTTAAAAGGCAATTTAGCCAGGCGGGACTTAGAGGCGTGGTCAGTAGACCAATACTTCAGCCAAAGCCACCGCCGCGCAGAGATTGTCTGAGCCATGCCTTTAGCCGAGGCTCTCAAGACATCATACAGCAAGTCTGCCAAATAGGCCAAGCCCGATTCCAGGGCCGGCCAATCAGCCCTCAAGGAAAGATCCGAGGGGGAAGCCCGCTGCACCATAGTCAGGCACGCCCTGGCCACATAGGAGCCGCACACTGAGGCCTGCAAACTTAAAGCAGCCGCCTCAAAGGACGACCTTAAGGCCGCCTCCAATCTTCTGTCTTGGGCGTCCTTAAGGGCCGTGCCACCTTCCACCGGCAACGCTGTTTTCTTAGTCACCGCAGTGATTAAAGAATCCATGGTCGGCCACAGAAAGGCCTCACGTTCACCTTCAGGCAAAGGATAGAGGCGGGACATAGCCCTAGCCACTTTGAGGCTCGCTTCCGGGACATCCCATTGAGCCGAAATCAAGGTGTGCATGGCATCATGCACGTGGAAGGTTCTAGGCGGGCGCTTCGTCCCCAGCATAATGGCGGAGCCAACAGAGGCTGAGGGAGAGACGTCCTCCGGAGAGGAAATCTTCAAAATGCTCATGGCCTGCAGTAACAGGTTGGGCAAATCCTCTGAGCGAAAGATCCGCGCTGCAGAGGGGTCATCCGCTCCATCCGAGCGGGAATCCGTCTCCTCCAAGGAATCCGCAAAGGACCGTTGGGAGAACTCAGATACGCTGCCCTCATCTACATCAGAGGAGACAAAGTCCTCTAAGGCCTGGGAATCCACCCGAGGGCGTTTACTTCCGGGGGCCTCAACCTCTTTATCAGACGATGGAGCAGGGGCAGCGTTTTGCATAAGGAAGGCCTGATGCAGCAGCAAAATAAACTCGGGGGAGAAACCCCCCAGACTATGCACTTCCGCAGCCTGGGCCACAGCCCTAGACGCACCCTCAACCGGCGCTCGCAAGAGCGGGGGAGAGACATGCTGCGCATCCAAGATGGCGTCCGGCGCGACACTCCACGAAGGAGCCGCACGGGAAGAACGGTGCTTAACTTTAGCCGCTTTTTTGCCGTCGCCCAAATTAAGGGCGTTCATGGCATTAACATCTCCCACCTCAAGGGCGGCCCAAGAAGAAGCCGTACGAGCAGCGTGGCCGGCCAAGATGGCGGAGGCGAGCAGCGGGGGATGGGCGTTTATGGCGGGAAAAACCGCCACAACGGAGGAAGAACCGGGACACTCATCGGTCTCCAAACTGTCACCCAACAAGGGCGAATCAGGCTTTAAGACCCCCGCATCCCCTCTAGAAGCGCACATGCGATCCGGGGAGCGATTCTTTGCGCCCTCGCCCTCCGACGCCATAGGCCACGTGGAGATCAATCGGGGAACCCCCTGCCCGCTACAAAAAGGTAAAAATTACCTGCTTTCCGCTCCGAGCTGTAACGAACTGGTGTCCCAGTGAGTAGCTGCAATAAACGTTTAAATAAACGTCAAAATAAACGCCCTTAAGGACGTTCAAAATTTTTTTTTTTTTTTTTTTAACGGAGCCAGCGGGAGGGGGGAGAAAAGGAGGGACCTGGCGCCACCAGGTTTGCACTTGCTCAAGTAGAGCCCTCAACCCCAGGTACTCAACAAAACCTAAGAATTAGGCTTGGAGACCTAGCCAGAGCTGCTGCTGTGTGTGACCACCACCTGCTGAGATAGAGAACATACTGAGGAGTTTCCGGCAGCACATGACCACATATAGGGAGGCAAAAGGATTGCTCTCTATCTCCACCTGCTGGTAGATGGACACAACCCACCAGTCTATGGATTGATCAGCTTGATGATATGGAAGGGAGCAATTATGTATCTTCTAAATATGTGGTATACCCTTAATCAGTTGCTGGAGGGTACATGTCTCCATTCAAAGAAACACTATACCATAAATCTATTAGTTACAAAGTGTGTGCACCCAGGGAGATGTGAAGGAGTTATTCAGCCATGACATGTTATCTTTTTAATACATATAATACGTACCATCTTCAATACCAGGCAGCTATACAGGTCAATATAGTTAAGTTCCTTAACAGTACCAAAAGCCAACTAAACTGCTAGGGCACTCTGCTTCTTTCATTGACAGAGCAGATAAACCTCTATCATATGGTAATCTTTCACCAATGGCTTTATGCATTAAAGATGCTTCCATTGCATCTCTTCAGGAGAGACTGGCTTTGGTTACAGTGGGTACTGACAAAGTTCATATGGGACGGGAAGAAACCAAAATTGCAACTTACGCAGTTGCTGGGCCCACAGAGCCAGGATGGTTATTTCATTTATTTGTTGCATTTGTACCCCACATTTTCCCACCTATTTGCAGGCTCAATGTGGCTTACACAGTACCGTAAGGCGTTTGCCAAATCCGATAGAGAACAGATACAAGGTTATGTTGTGTTTGAATAAGGTAGATGTTTTCCAAACTCCATTAGGGTCAAAAGGAGGGAGGTTGTATGTTGTCCAGTATGGTCTTTGGTTTAGTTGTGTGGCCGGATGTGAGAATTTACGTTGGATCTGTAGTGTAGACCGTTTTGAAGAGGTTGGTTTTTAATGATTTTCTGAAGTTTAGGTGGTCGTGGATTGTTTTCACAGCTTTTGGGAGTGCGTTCCATATTTGTGCGCTTATATAGGAGAAACTTGATGCATAGGTTGTTTTGTATTTGAGTCCTTTGCAAGTTGGGTAGTGAAGGTTTGGGTATGTGCGAGATGATCTGGATCTGTTTCTGGTTGGTAGGTCGATGAGGTCTATCATGTATTCTGGGACTACACCGTAGATAATTTTGTGGACAAGGGTGCAGATCTTGAAGGTGATCCGTTCTTTGATTGGAAGCCAGTGTAGCTTTTCTCGGAGGGGTTTGGAACTTTCGAAACGTGTTTTACCAAATATCAGCCTGGCTACTGTGTTTTGGGCGGTCTGGAGTTTTTGTGAGTTGTTCTTTACATCCCACGTAGATTCCTTTGCAATAATCTGCATGGCTTAGAACCATTGATTGTATTAGGTTTTGAAAACTTTCCCTCGGGAAGAAAGGTTTTACGCGTTTGAGTTTCCACACTGAGTAGAACATTTTCTTTGATATGGAGTTTATGTGGCTCTCAAGAGTGAGGTTGCGGTCGATTGTGACGCCCAATATTTTGAGGCTGTCTGACATAGGGAGGGTGTGTTCTGGGGTGGTTATGGTTATGGGTTTGTTCTTGTTGTGTTTAGATGAGAGGATGAGGCTATGTATTTTTTCAATGTTCAGTTTCAATTGGAATGAGTTAGCCCATGAGTCCATGGTGTCCAGACCTGCTTTGATTTCATTGGTTTATTTCTGACAAGTCATGTCTGAAGGGAATGTAGATTGTAACATTGTCTGCATAGATGAAAGGATTGCAGCCTTGATTGGATAAGGACTTTGCCAGTGGGATCATCAATATGTTGAAGAGTGTTGATGACAGTGGTGATCCTTGAGGTACTCCGCAGACTGCTTTCCACGGTGATGATATGTTTGTATTTGATTTAACTTGGTATGTTCTGGAGGTTAGAAAACCCTTGATCCGAGTATATTACCATCAATCCCAAAGTGGGCGAGTCATATTTGGTAGTCTACAATCAAGTTTGCATGCTCCGACATCTCAGTGATTGGATAGGAGGAATTGAGACATACACTCCAATTCTATTTGAACAAGCACTCTGGCCCCTGGAATTTTGTATATTTATTGTATGCAAGAACAGCTCAATTGCCTCCAGAGATGAAACTGTTTTGCAACAACCCGGGGACATTCTCCCCTTTGTAGTGAAACAGCTCTCCTTTTACATTACATTAAAAAAATTCTTACACTCCACTATCAGCCAATGGAGTTTTACGCAGATCACAATACCTAGAGGTAATCAAGCAAACCCTGAGAAATTACAATTTAACCAATACAACATCTGTTCACACTTTAATCATTCAAAAATTTCTTAAAGAGAAATGTTTTTAGTAATTTTCTAAAGGTCAAATAATTTGTTGTCTGATAAAAACAGGACGATAATTCCAAATTGTTGGAGCCTGGTACGTACTTGCAAGGTTTAGGAAAAAAGAAGACACATAAGATCTCATAAATTTCTTTGCTGTACTGGAATTACAATCTTAGCAGTTAGATATTATTTGGCCAAACCACAGAGATCTAAAAACTAATGTATAAACCTTAAATTGAATGCAGGCTTCAACTGGTAACCAGTGCAACTTTATTAACAGAGGAGCAACTATCAAGTTTTTGGGATGAATAAATAAGAAAAGCGGCAGTATTCTGGATTGTTTGGATTTTTTTAAATTAGATCTTTCTTACACTCTGCAAACACATTGAAACTATAATCTATAATAGAAAGAAACACTTTGAACCACCAAATGGAACACATGAGGTTCAAGTAAATTATGAAGTCTTCTCAATGTCTTCAATAGAAGGAATTATTTTTTTTTTAACTAGAATATTTGTGTGGAGATCCAATGTTAATGTTTTGAATATAGTTATCCCTAGAATTTGATGTCATTCGCGAAAGAGAAGTTCTGGTTACTTGGTTTCAATATAATCTTTCCAAATACCATCGTCTGGGCTCAACAATAAAAATGTAGTTTTTTCCTTGTTAAGCTTCAGACGATGGACTAGAGTCCAATATTCTAATATATTAATACAATCTCTAATCTAGAGAGCAGTAACTTCAGATAAATGAGTTATTGGCATAGGCGCCGACTCCGTGGGTGCTGTGGGTGCTTGAGCACCCCCAATATTTTGAAACCTGCCCTCGTTGCCTTCCTGCTGCCCAGCCAGCTCTTAAAACTAATTTTACCTGAGTGAACGGCAGTGAAACAAGAAGAGTACAGCTGGCTCCGTCTTCAGCTTCTCCTTCCCTCTCAGCTGTGGTCCTGCCCTCATTTCCTGTTTACGCAAGGGCGGGACTCTGAGAGGGAAGGAGAAGCTGAAGACGGAGCCAGCTGTACTCTTCTTGTTTCACTGCCGTTCACTCAGGTAAAATTAGTTTTAACTAGTCAAGGCTTTTTGATTTCATATTTTAATTACTTTTTTAATGTTTCTTTGTGTCCAAAGGGTATGTACAAAAGTTTATTTGCTTTCCCCAGTCCTCTCCACTCTCATACACTCATGCCAGCAGGGATGGATGTTTCAACAAGGGAAAAGATTTCTCTTCAAGGACCAAGGTGTGTAGTCCCTGCCCTTTAATCTTCACTATCAGTAGACACTTGATTAGTCCATAAAGCATGGGCTTGCTGTATGTTAAAGTTTTGGTGACACATCTATGTGCCATGACACCCTTGTTAGGAGCCACTATGTTATAGGGATGCTTTTGTAGCAGTGCCAGGAAAGTTTGTGAGGACTGAGGACAAAGAAAGGGGAAAGAGATTTGAATGTAGCTCCTGCCTTTTCAGTAGCTGCTCAAGGCTGTTTACATTCAGGGCCTTTGGGGGTTTGCCTGGTGCTGGGGGGCTTAAAATCTGTTTGTACTTGAGGCAATGGAGGGTTAAGTGACTTGCCCAAGATCACAAGGAGCAGCAGTGGGATTTAAACACTGGTTCTCTATGCAATCCCCTAGGAAATCCCTCTACTGCAGGACAAAGTTCTAGAGATTTCCTGGGCTTCACTAGAATGACTATGATGTTGAGGGGTGAATCCTACAGGCAGACTTGCCTAGCCTGGCCCAAAATGGTGGGGTGTGGGAGACAAGTAGAGAGCAAGAACTTACTAGGGTTTTTGTTGCCTGTTCCACACAGAGATCTGATGTGCTGAGTGGGAATCACATACATGGAGTTGAGATGGCACTAACAGTCTTTAAAAATTACTTCTGCTGTGGAGCAGGGGCACTGTAGAAGAAACTTGTCTCCCAACCTGCGAAATGAGGAGAGTAGTAGTGTGATAGCCAGTGGGAAAAGGTCACCCCGGAGAGCCTTCCTGTTTGAGCTGGAGGCTGCTTCTAAGAGGGTCCAAATAGGGAAGAATTGATGGAGGAGACCCTATACAAACTGGCTACAGCTAGTCCACCTGGTCTAGGTTTGGGCAGATTCATACTGTTGAAGAATATGGAAATGATTCTGTTCACACTGAAACTTAGTGGACAAGTAATTTCTTTTTGGAACTCTAAATATTGGACTTTTTCTTTTTTGTGTGTTTGGAATCACTATTTCATAGTTATTTTACCTGGTTCAATAAAAGCTAATGAAGTTCACGCCAGTGTCTGTGGATTGTTCCCCCCCCCCCCCCCCCCCCCTGTCGATATAGACCCGATGAGAGGGTGAGAATAGCCCTGTAGCCTACCAGGGCTAGAAGAGGCAGAGAAATCCTTGAGCCAGATCTATTCCAGTCTGCATAGACAGGGGACTGGAGAGAAGATTCACCTGTCAGAAACACAATAACGCTGCGTGCAGTGCAAAAGCAACAATGGAGTGGTCCAGTCAAAGCCAGACTTGAATCCAATGGAAAATCAGTGGCAAGACTTAAAGACTGCAGTCCACAGACAATCCCCAGCCACCCTGAAAGAGCTTGAGCCATACTATTTACTTATTTATTTATTGCATTTCTACCCCACATTTTCCAACCTATTTGCAGGCTCAATGTGGCTTACATAGTACCATCAAAGGCGTTTGCCCAGTCGGTAGATAACAAATACAAAGTTGTATAGTGATCGTATGAGGTATAAGTAGAGGGTCGGAATGGATGAAGATTGCGTGTTGTCCTGTTCGATCATAGTCATGCTGTGTTGGTAGGTGAAGAGGGTTACATGGGGTCGTTGGGGTAGGCCTTTTTGAAGAGGTTGGTTTTTAGTGATTTCCTGAAGTTCAAGTGGTCATGGATTGGTTTCACAGCTTTTGGGACCCCATTCTATAGTTGTGCGCTTATGTAGGAGAAGCCAGCTGCGTAAGTTGTTTTGTATTTCAGAAGAATGGGCACAAACTGTGTAGAGCTGGTAGATACTTTTCCCAACTGCTTCATATCTGTTATTGCTGCAAAAATGGCCACCGCCGAGTATTGTGTCAAAGGGTGTGAAGGCTCAGGGGGAACAAGAAGTGTTATTGTTTTCTTATCAATTTGAAATTATTTATAGCATTATTCTTTACAAAAAAGTGCAGGCTATGTCACATAAATCAGTTAAAACAAGCTGATAGTTTAATGCATTTTAAATTAAATATGTTTTTTTAGACAACAGTAAAATATTTACAAGAGAGTGAAGACTTTTGCACGGCCCTGTATCCTCCACCCCTCTAACTGTCCTGACCTGAGGAAAGAGGTTTTGGCCTTTGAAAACTAATTGAAAAATGTATTTAGTCCACTAAAATGATATACTTTCCATTTTTTGTTTTATTTGTATTTGCTAACCTATAGTATAGTGATTGAAATATGTCAGTTTTTGAAATTTGCATCTCTTTATATTTGCACAGTACAGGGGGACTGAGGGGTGGGATTGTTCATGGAAGAAGTCCTGGTGCAGGTTGCAGGCAGCCTATGAGTGGTGCTGCCACTGCCCAGGTGAAGACTGCAGTAGACAGAATTTTAAGGTATTGGAGGGGGGGGGGGGGGGGGGGGGAACGCACTGCCTGTAAAAAAAAAAAAAAAATTTCAGCACCCCCAATCATTTTGAAAAGTTGGCTCCTATGGTTATTGGTAATAGTATGGTAATATCAGCGTAACTGAAGATTCTATATCCTGCAGCGGTTAAGGTTTCCCCTAATAAGAACATTACTAGATTAAACAGAATTGGTGAAAGTGGGGAACCCCACTTTCAGCCAACCATTCCTCTGACATGGCATCCTTAAATTTCACTTTAAGTTCTTGCAGTGAGAACCTTCAAACCATCCCACGACATTGCTCCCTATGCCTAGCCCATCCAGAAAGCTTAACATCAACTGGTGATCTACAAAATCAAACAGACTAGATAAGTCAAACTAAAATTATTGCTCTGTTTCCCTTTCCTAATAGTGAGTGACATTCTGCAAATACAGCAGTTAAGACTGTTTCTATACTAAAATGTTTAAGGAAGCCTGACAGTGAATAGTGAGTAATGGGCAACTTCCCGAGTATGGATTGAAGAGTTATTCAAAACGGTAGGGCCTCACCCAAGTAAGTCATTTTTTAGAGGAGGATGGATCCTTAGGGAAATACTCCAATTTGTATCAAGGTACACCAGTTTGCTTATACACAATTAGTTCATTAGCTCACAAGGCTCTTGAGGAGCGCATAGGTACTGACCTGAATGAACTTTTGGGGGAAGAACATCTAGACCAGGGTCAGATTTTCTTTATTCACAAGGCATTATGTCACATTGCCGCCGCCGCCGCCCCCCCCCCCCCCCCCCCCCCCCCCCCCCCCCCCAAATGAAGGACTTTGAACAGCTTCTGAGTCGCTGGTAGCTTGATTTGGGTTTGGCAGTTCATGCTATCAATAATAGACACCTGTTTAATCAGATCCCTAAGGTTGTTCATGGTGTAGATCGCCAAAGCATGTCAATTTAGAATTATACATAGAGCTTATTATTCTCAAATACAAGTGGTTAGGGCAGGGATTGTGCAATCTCCAATGCACCTTAAATGCCTACAGGCAGATAACACCTTTTTCCATGCTCTATGGAAATGCTCATCAATATGTTTCTTTTGGGGGGGGGGGGGACATTTTTAATTATCTGGGACCTATGCTGGGACAGAGTATTAAACAGGACCTCATAGGTACTTTGGGAAGATTGATCTCTTGGGGATACATGGGAGGGGGTCTCAATTATTTGTCTATAAGTCAATATTAGTGGGCAAAAAGAGCATATTATAAGTATATCATTGGATAAGTAGGGATCCCTCTTCACATTGGTTTTAGAAAAATAGAATGCACTTGCTTATGATGTTAGAATTGTTTCAGGCCAAGTTAACGCTTAGAAAGAAGAAGGGTTTTCTGCAAGTGTGGGAGAGATATATACAAGCACTTCCAGAAAGAGCTCGGAGTTTTATCCTCAGTAATATAGGTGGACCATGACAACCCATGCTGAAAACCTGAAAAGGGTAAATTAGACCTTACCTGCTAATTTTCTTTCCTTTAGTCCCTCCGGACCGGCCCAGAATGTGACTGATGGGTTGTGTACGCCTTCCAGCAGGTGGAGACTGAGAAAAAAAACTGTGACTGTAGCCAGCCAATATGAGCCCTTGCCAGCTAGAGAAAGATCCAGTAACAAAGTACCAAAGCAGAAGGAAAGTCATAGAAGACATAACAGACCTGTGCATCCAAAAACCTGAGCAGCCACCAGCACTTTGCCAACAACGGGTGAGTGCCTTTAAAGATAATCACGATCCTTTAAACCGGACAGTTCAGTAAAATCTTTACTGTGTTTTTTTTTTTTTTAAACCTACATAAACCAACCAACAACACAGCTCCAAACAAACACAGATATCTAGAGGGAGGGATCTGGGCCGGTCCGGAGGGACTAAAGGAAAGAAAATTAGCAGGTAAGGTCTAATTTACTCTTCCTTAGCATCCCTCCGGACCGGCCCAGAATGTGACTGATGGGAAGTAACAAAGCAGTGAAAATATGGGAGGGACCCTAGTAGCCCCACCGACAAAAGCGCGCGCTCCAAAAGGTATCTGGCGATGACTGAGGCATTCAAAATGACAGAGCTTAGAAAAAAGAATGCAGACACGACTAAATCGCTACCGTATCACTGTCTTGTGGAGGGCACCAGACTACATTCTGTCCACAAGACAACCTGACCTGTTGCAGAATGAACTTCAACATGCTCTAAAACAGGTTTCCTCGAAAAAAGAGTAACTGCAGAAATCAGTAGTTAAAATCATCAAGGAAAAATAGGGGTTAGAGGCCATGAAACCCCGTACGCCTATCATTAAACAGAACAAACGATAAGAGCGATGTATGTAATCAGAAGAATAAAAAATAGTGGTGTAACGCCCATTTGACATCGAAAGGTCTCAAATGTCACCATTCCTCTGAGCCACAAAAAGAACATAAGCCAGGCAATACCACCAACCAAGAAGCATAAAGGGAATATACCACTCTGGGAAGAAAGAAAGGAACTGGTCGGATCACTACGCGATCGGAACAGAAGTCCAAGAAAAGCTATGTACACGACAACGCCTGCCACTCTGAAACTTGCCTAGTGAAAGCAACGGCCAGGAGAAATATATTGTATATTAAGTCAAGTCTTTCAGAGGACAGGACGATAAAGGCTTGAAGAGAAGCTTAGTAAAAAACTGTAAGCCCCAAATTCAGACCCCAACGAGGGAAAAAACAATGCTAAGGAAAGAGAAGAAGCTAAGATGCGCTCAAAAAAAAAAATGCACCACCGCTAGAAAACTAGCTAAAGACCTCCGCTGAATAACATTCCAAAAGGACGAGAAAAAACGCAACCTGTGCCCTCAAATATCCTCCAAGTGTGCTCATCAATCAAAGAAGTGCATTCATCAAAGAAGCAATGAGCTAAGAAAAATAACCTTTCTTAAACAACTTAGCCCATTCAAGAGCCAGGCCGCAATACAGTATACATCCGGATTCGGATGAATGACAGGACCCTGTGAGAGGAAAAAACCCAGCTGGACCAGAAGCCTGAAAGAACGGTCCCCCAGAAGACGTTGAAAACCAGCATACTAAGATCGTCGAGATCATACCAGTGACCCCAAAAGTAGACGTCCTCTGTGCGCCACGTCCTTCTAAAAGAAGACACCATATCAGAAGACAAGGAGGACATGCATACCTCAAACCGGCTGACTAGCAGAGTGGAAGAATGTCCACGCCCTGTGCTATGTAATCCTCACAATGACGGGAAAAAAAACAGAGGAAAATTGCATTGCTAACAGAGGCAAACCGATCCAACTTGGGAGAGCCCCAACAATCTAGAAACAGCCGCAAGCCCACTTAGGATGGCGAACACCGTCTGAAAACGAGCCTGAGATGACAGAGAAAATGTACTTGAACATTGAGGACTCCTGCCACATAAGCCGCTGAGTTACCAGAGGAGCATGCGGCCCTTGAAACAATAGCAACGGCCTTCGCTGCAACAGCATAGTCGTCATTGCGCTTTGTGGGATGATAAATATACGACCGCTGAGAGAGCCCGAGATTACCCGAACTACGCGGCCTGCCAGAATAATAAGAACCCTCTGCAGCTCCAGATGAAGCGCTCTGGTCCCCAACTGGTCTAATTGATAAGAATGTCTTCTGAAGAGACAGAGACTCTGAACAAACTGCTTCTGAAAATGAGCTCCCCGGCCAAGGAGACTGACATCCGCCGCAACCACCGACTAACAGAGCTGATCCAAATGCATACCTCTGGTCAAACTAAAGCGTGAAAGTCAGCCATGTAGACTGGACTTGACCTGGAACAAAAGAAGCAAATACTGATGAAGGGAAACCTTCTGAGATAAACATCTGGGCAGTTGCGACCTCTGAAGAGACTCCAGGAGAATCCTAGCGCAAGGCACCGGCTCGATCTGTACTGCCCTGGTTCCCCAAAAACCTGAAGAAACAATCTCTTTCCGATGGAGTCAAAGTCTGCTCGAAGAGACGGAGTTTAGACTGGAGCCGGAGGACTGAAGTCAACAGAAAACACTCGACTCCGGCTTATGGAGAACCTAGCGCTCAGATAATCTACTATGAGAGTAGAAGACAGATTCTACGCGGAACGACTACTCCAAGTTGGTGCTGCAAGAATTCTGCCCCCCCCCCCCCCCGAGCTGTCACCAGAAGACTCTTGCGGCAAGACTTCGCCCAGAACAACCAATCGTTCAATTGAAAATGCAATAAAATGCTCTTCGTTGAGAGAGCCGCCTCTACAACTACCATGACTTTGGTAAACGAAGGAAACAAATATGTTCAAGACGAATAGGAATGGTATAGCCGACTTCTGAAAGAAATGAGAGAAGTCAGAAAAATCCCATGACCGCCCTGGGACAATGACAAGCCGCCAAGTTCCCCTTCGAAACAGGGCAGCTAGAGGTCTTGACCGACCGGCATGAGATCTAAAATTGGAGAGAAAATGGAGGCACGACCTTGGTACTGGAGCGCCCAAGGGAAAGAAATTGCTCAAAGGTCCAGATGCCGGCAGAGAGCTTCTCTGACAGCCACGAGTCTGATGCGAACACCGGAACGAAATTCCTGAGCCATGCGATATGCGTACCCTAACGCATAACTGCAATACCCAGCAATCCAAAGGGTAGACTCACCTCTCTTGAAATGACACCAAGCGAGCGCCTACAAGAAGCAGCGTCTGTGCTTGCACCCTTACATTGCCCAGAACAGGAGAAGCAATGGAGAAGTATCTGACAGCAGGAAGACCCATAAAAGCCGACCAATACTAGAACGCTATAAGAGGTATAACTCCTGAAATTGCCTCACACCAGCACCTAAACTTTAGGTGACCTGTTGCAAATAACTTCCAGAGAAATCAGAATCCCAAGAGATGTAATTGGAAAAACGCTGCAGTATAATATTGCTCACCTGCTAAAACTAAAGTAGAAATTTAGAGGATAGTCTGGGAGCAGATGTGACAATTGCTGAGGACCGGATGCCACACCAGATGGTCCTACAGATTGGCCTAGAGCGGCAACACATATGCTCTCAGACTCTCCATCAGCTTTGATTGTAAGAATGTGATCAGCCAAGAAAAAGGACTCGAAGCCCTACCTTTTTGGACTAACTTGGCTAATTCGGGAGAACTGATTCTGAACCAGATAAAAAGTAGTAGTAGTAGTAGATCAGTGCCAGCTGTGCACTTATCTCCAAATGCTACTCAACAACTGTTAATAATTGGAAACTGAGCAAGAGCAGGGTTACCTGAATTGCCCTTGCATTCAAAGAGCACCAAGGGGGAATTGAGCCCAGCTTGCGAAGGACAGAGGGGGGTGTTCCAACCACTGTGCTATGCCTGCAGTCTGTCTGGACATGGCTCAGCATTGGACGCAAGTCATATAAAAAATTATATACTGAAGCTGGAAAACTGCATCAAGAACTTCTTATGCCAGAAAATGTCACCCCACTAGGAAGTGGATAAAAAGGCGGGAGAGGGGGGGGGAGGAGGAGAGAGGCGGAGAGGGACAGGAAAAAATAAAGTTGCAAATGTCTGACCATACATAAACCGCTGTACAGAAGGGGAGCACTATACGACTACAACAAAAGTGGCCACCTGCACAGCTGCATAACACTAGCAGAAATAACAATATAGATAGAACTATATATATATATATATATATATATATATATATATATATATATATATATATATATATATATATATATGTATAGATAGATAGATATAGATATAGATATATAATTAATATTTATTTATTTCAATGAGGACGCCCTGCCAAACATGCCTTAAAGCAATCCGTGACAGATATAGCCCAGATTGAAAAGATATCCCAAATATTTTGGTTGGGAAATTAGAGACATGAGCTCTGCCTTCTTTATTGGAAAGAAGTTCCCCTTGCTGTTTTGCCAAGGTTGCAATCGCACTGCACAGGGCCTGCCATTTTGTATATGTTGACAGCGCTGTGTATGCCTTGGAGCGCTAAAGAAATGATAAGCAGCAGTGCCTCTACCGAAAAAACTATGAAAAGCAATGCATGACCAGCTAGGAACTGACCACATTTACTCAACTGGCCTCCCCGTTATGGGCGGCCCATAAAAGAAGCCTAAGAAGGCTAAAAATCCACTCAGCCACAAGCTCCAGCCCCGTAAACAAAACACCAGGCTCTCTGCTTCAGAATGCTGACATCCGATCTCCAAAATGGCGGCAGTTCCCGCCGAAAATCGGAACCGAAGAGGAAAGCGCGACGAGCAACAAAACAACAGCAACGGACTCGGACACCCCTGCCCGACAGGGCCGACAGGAAAAGAAAAACAGAATCAGAAACCTGGTCCTCCTTATTAAACCTTGTGCCATAGCAGCACACACATACAGCCGCTCCTAAACTGCACCGCTGACAGAAACAGCGGCGGATTCTGTCTACATAGTAAAACAAAAGGCAAGAAACAGCTGATCAAGAAACATCTGATCGCTCTGGAGCAGCCCTGCTTGTTCTTACTGCCCATAAACGGCTCTGCCAAGCCAGCAGACCGGGAGGCTCGCTGTTTTCATTCACATAGATATTTATTTATTTATCTTTTAGATTCAGTAGCTGCCTCTCCCATCCTCTAAAGTCGCCCCCCTTGAGGCGCTTGAGGAAATTCTTATTTTGCTTTGAACAGGCAAAAACAAGCTAGCAAAGTCCAATTAGCCAGCACCAGGGAGGATAGGGGGGGAGTGACTCGGCCTTAGTTCCGACTGCAGCAGCCCCAAGGCTCTGAGGGACCCACAGGGGTTTCTGGCGTCAAATAGCAGGTTTTTGTTTTTTATTTTTAAACAAATGCACAGGGACACAGAACAAAAGGCATACCAACACTTAAAAGTTAACCAAAAGAGAAAAAAGTATAGAAAACACTGAGACTGAAGGGCTCACCACCTTCCACCTGCTGGAGACTGAGATTACTGGATCTTTCTCTAGCTGGCAAGGGCTCTTATTGGCTGGCTACAGTCACAGTTTTTTTTCTCAGTCTCCACCTGCTGGAAGGCGTACACAACCCATCAGTCACATTCTGGGCCGGTCCGGAGGGATGCTAAGGAATAATGTATTTTGGAGATAAATGTGGGTTACAAGGGAGGGGTGGTTAGTTGGGATGAAGTAAACTAGGATGATTGGAAACTATGTATTTATTGTCAACTCATTCTTGGATTGTATACGAGATGGATCAACATGGGTCTGGGAATGGAGGACGTCTTGCAGGGAGGATGGGTAAAAAGGGAAGGGGTTCCCCTGGGAACACCTGATGGGGAGAGGGAGCATGGACATTTAAAGTGATAAGATTGTTCAGTTACACTGTTTCTAGATTGAGGGAGAATAGCTTAGGGTTAGTAGGGAGGGAGAGAGTGTTATGTTTCTGTTACCAGTTAAATTTGCAAGACTACCGACACATTGTTGTATGGAGTGGAAATACACTGATGAAGTATATTGATCATATCTATAAAAGGAATAGGTTGCCTACAGAGCAAGGGAGGGGATGGGTTGGGTCGTTTATAGAATTCGGCAGGAACCTCAGAACCAGGTTCTACATTCCATCAGGTTATGTTCATTGTTAATTAATCATAGTATTGTACGTAGATCATTGTTGGTTCTCATGTTTAAAGTCGACTTTGGTTTTCAATAAAAATCATTTAAAGATACATACCATCTTCTCTATTGGATAACTCTTCAGAGACCTATGCAGTTCTTCATGGGATTTTCCCTGACCCCAAAGTTCAAATATAGATCTGAAAATGTCAAAAGTAACAAATTCATATCACATTGATTTACAGAATTATGTGGAACTCACTATTTCAATCAACCCTTGCTTTTTTGGTCTACATCAGTGGTTCTTAACCCAGTGTCGCAAGCATCTGGTTGCTGTGTCTTGGGGCTGGCAGCGGAAACATCAGTGGTTAGGAGGGGAGACCGCAGTCATCAGGGAACAGCCCGGTGGAGGAGACACGGCTACACTAACCATGACACCGCACTTCTTCCCAGATTGTGAAGGCAGCAAACTACTTAACATGGCTTTCATTTCCAGCAGAAGTGAAAGCTTGTAAGCGTGGTTTGCTGCCTGGAAATAGGACTTCATATACCACCTTCTGTAGTTTTTTTTTTTTTTTTGCAACTACATTCAAAACGGTTTACATAATATATAAAGGTACTTATTTGTACCAGGGGCAATGGAGGGTTAAGTAGGAATTGAACCCAGTTCCTCCACTCTGAGCAAGGTGTCAGGATTAGTGTACCCACGTCTCCTTTGCCAGGCATTTTCCTGCTGCCTACGCTCTCCCTTCCCAACCGCTATCCTGAGGACCAAGGCTCCACTTCTCTGGAAGAGGGGGCAGAGGAGCTGCTGGACCATGGGGGTGGAGGAGGCATGGGGTTTCTAGACCAGGGGAAGAAGAGGGGAAGCGGGACTGCTGGATCATATGGGGGGAGAGGAGACACAGAGTTGCTGAATCATAAGGGAAGGAAAGAGGGGAGCTGTTGGACCAAAACTGCTGGACTACATGGGTGGGGAAAGAGAGGGGACACAGAGCTGCTGGATCATAAGGGATGGGGACAGGGAGTTGTTGGACTACAGGAGTGGCGAGGGGAGTCATGACACAGAAATGCTGAACTATAAAAGTGGGGGGTGGGGATATGGAACTGCTGGACATAAAGAGGGGACATGGAGTTGCTGGACAGTAGGGGTGATAGGGGAGGGTGCACAGAGCTGCTGGACCATAGGGATGAAGGGGAAGGGAGAGGGGACAGAGATGCTGGACCATGGAGGGGGAAGGGAGAAGGGCCAGAGAGTTACTGAACCATAAAGCTGAGGGGGGAGAGAGGGGACATGAAGCTGGTGGACCATAGAGGAGGGTGAAGGAATGGAAGAAGACAGGCAGATACTGGAGAAATGACAAATGAATAGCATGCACTGGAAAGACAGCAGAAGACAGGAAAGCCAAAAATAGAAACAGAGACCAACATACTTGGAAAAATAAAATGAACAGACCAGGGGCGTAGCTGCTTTGGGGCCACGGGGGCCTGGGCCCCAGTAGATTTGGCCCTAGACCCCTCTGCCAGCGACCCTCTCAACCCCCCCCCCCCTCCCGCCGCCTGCTACCTTTGCTGGCGGGGGACCCCAAACCCCGACAGCCAAAGTCTTCTTCCTTCGTTTGGTTTCTGACTGACATCCTGCACGTGACGTCAGACTCACAGAAACAGAACGAAGTCCTGCAGATCGCAAGGCTTCGTTCTGTTTCTGCGAGTCTGACGTCCTGCACGTTGTACATGCAGGATGTCAGACTCAGTCAGAAACCAAATGGAGGAAGAAGACTTCGGCTGGCGGGGGCTGGGGTCCCCCGCCAGCAAAGGTAGGCGACGGCAACTGCAGGCGGGGGGGGGGGGGTCGAGAGGGTCATCGGCAGGGGGGAGGGGGGGTCAAAGTTGTTGGAGATGTCGGCAACGGCGGGCGGGGGGTCGGTGTTGGCAATGGCTGGCTGGCGGTGCCGGGGAGGGGGCTAAAATGTGTCCCCTCACCTCGGCTCTGGATCCCCCTACTGTTGAAATCTGGCTACGCCCCTGGAACAGACAGCAAAGGTAGAAAAAAGTGCTTTTCATTTGAAATTAAGTGTAATACATTAGCTTGGGAAGCTTTGAGAAATGTACATCACAGCTGTCTTTCTATTTTGTTCATTAAAAAAAGAAATGCATTTCTGTTTTTATTTCTCCAATGTTGTGGTACAAGCCTAGCATGACTTATTGAGATTCCCAGTTCATTTTTGTCTTCCATTTTTCCATTTATAATTTATGATCCCTTGTTTTGATTTGATTAACTTAATATACCATTTAGCACAACAGTATTAAAGTGGTTCTCTATTTGGTGAGGGTCTGTCTGTGTTTTGCATGTGACGGAGGTGTAGTATTCTGTTTTTATGTTCTGTTTTTACCAGAAGTGAGTGTACTGGTGTTATAGGGCTCATGTAATATTGTAGTACTGCTTGTTTATAGGTAGGATTTTTTTCAGATTTTGTATTTAACAATCCTGGTAGTGAAGAGATTTATGTTGCTATTAATCAGATGATATGAGATTGGGGGGGGGGGGGGGGGAGAGAGATAAAGGTTTTGCAGATTCAAAGCATTTTTACCTTCAACTCAAAAACTGTTATACTATGTCTAACCAAATGTCCATGAGGGAGGGTCATGTATGCAGTATGTCACATATATGAACATCGTCCGTCAGGTGTGTCCCGACTGAAAAAAATGTTGAGAACCACTAGTCTACATGTATATTTCTTCTATACTACAACCTCAGTAAAAGTCAAATTGCCTCATTTTACATAGAACATAGATCTGAATTGAAATGTCCAAGTAAGGTCATGATCAATTCCAAGGAAAAATTATGTTCTTACCTGATAATTTTCTTTCCTTTAATCATACCAGACCAGTCCAGATTAATGGGTTGTGTCCATCTACCAGCAGAAGGAGACAGAGAAAATAGTTCCAAGTAAACCGCCCCTTAAGGGTATCATGCAGCCTGGAATGTTCAGTATTTCGAACAGCCAAGCAATGGTGCTCTGAAGTCCAGAAGAAAACACAGTTGATACCAAACAGGCAAACTCTTGGAGCCAATATGCAGAACCTCACTGTTCCTGCTTGGCCAAAGGCAACTGCAACCTCCCCTCACAGTAAAGTAAGCGAGAGGGAATGGTCCATACTGAGCTTGCCCAAGCACATAGATATCTGAATCCGGGGAAAGAACTCCATGATCCCAAGTAACAGGAGTCATACAGAGCTGGCACAACAATAAGTGGCAGGAGATTGAATAGAGAAGATGAAGTAGGCAGTGCAGTAGGACATCCCACCATATTGAAGCATCGTGGAACAGCCAGGCATACATAAAAGGAAACAACACTCTGACTTTAGCCAGGGAGGGCATGTGGACTGGTCTGGTATGATTAAAGGAAAGAAAATTATCAGGTAAGAACATAATTTTTCCTTCCTTGTCATCTATACCAGACCAGTCTAGACTAATGGGATGTAGCAAAGCAGTTTCCCCTAGATGGGGGGGGGGGAGAAAAGAAGAATGCAGAAAGTTGAAAAATCAACAAAGCTATACACACAGCAAAAACTGATCAGCAGAAAAGGATTCGAATATCCAAACCACCAGGTTACCAAAATGGAACAGAGTTAGACACTAGAAAAGGAACTGGAGCCATAGGATGTAAAACAAACATCCTGAGCAAAAGAAAAATTACGTACTCCTGTCCCGACAGTAGCAAAAGAAGCAGCAAAAGATACTCATGCCAAAGGACCCCCCTTGGAAGGAAGGCAACAGTCATATCCGAGCAACAAGGAGAAGAACTGTCTCTCCTAGACCAGGATTCACTTCTCCGAACCCTGGCAGGACAAAGACTAACTCCCAAACCTGCCGGTCTGCCTTGAGTCCAAGATGGTCGGATGAAGCGACCCTAACAAGTACTAGGAGTACGCAACCCCAAATAGTGTGCCACACTTCACAGAAGAAAGGAAGCAAGGCGCAGGAACCACCCAGACCAGCGCCTAGTGAGAGAATCAAACTCCACAGAACAAGAAAAGACTCCAGAGTCAAGAGAACCAACTAACTGCAGCCCTAGTCTCTCCAAGAGAACCATGAAGAAAAGGGCAGCAGCATAGCAGGGTACTACTGTAGAAGCAGTACTCCTCAACCAGCTTGCTCTGGATTTAGAGATGAAAGAACAGAGCCAAGAGAACAAAAGGAGACAAAAAGAAAAAGAGTCGAGATGCACACTGTGGAGAAAACACCCCCAAGGTGCCAAGTAGCCACAAAAGGAGCAGAGACGAATTCAAACTCCAGGAATGGAGAAGCTTCTCGCCAGCCACCAAGAGGCTACGGCATGAAAAGGAGCCACAGGAATGGTAGCTAACGAGACAAGACAGCCTTGTCTAGCAATCTAAACTGCGGTATGTCACAGCTGCCCAGAAAAGAGCTGGGGTTGACCTACAAGGTGAAACAATGCCCAACAGGCAAAGGTGAAAATACACTCCACAGTCAGAGACTGAACTGTGCTCAAGGGACAGAAACGAAGCGGCGCTCATCAAGCAGAGTAGGATCCGTGCTCAACAAGAACAAATGGATTTGCACTCAAAGCACACACACTGAGCCATGCACCGCGGGCAAAGAAAGAGTTGCACACCTCTGGCAAAGATAGAAATGCACTGAACAAGCAGAGAAGCAGCTGAGAGTAAGAGACAGAGGATGAGCAGTGCCCCACTGAAAGAACTGAAAGAAAGAAAGGTACCTGCAGAACTGAAGCTGCGGTAGCAATGGAATTGTGTATAAAACGCAGGGCAAGGAGCTGCGCTCCAGACGCCGGCAAGGAGCTGCGCTCCACACGCAGACATGAAGATGTGCAGCACCTGCAGTCACAGAGCTGTGCTCCACATACCACCCTGGAACTTCGCCCAATTTGCAGAGAAGAGTTGTGCTAAACACACAGAGATGGAGCTACACTCAACAGGTAGTGGACCTGCGCTCTGCATGCAGACAGGGAGCTTTGTTCCATGCGCAAAGAGAGATCTGCATGCCACATGCAGACAAGGAGCTGAGTTCCACAGGCAGACACAGAGCCGTGTTCTACACGCAGACACAGGACTGTGTCCCACACTGAGACCTGCAGAGAAAGAACTACACTCAACATGTGACAATGGAGCTGCGTTCAACATGCAGAGATGGAAGGTTGCAGAATAAGCAGTGAAGGAACTTCACTCAACATGCCATGACAGAGCTGTCCTCAACATACAGCGATGACGCTAAAGCCAACATGGAACGGTAGAACTGCATGGAATAATGAAACCGCGCTCTAACATGCAGCGATGGAGCCGCGCTCAACATGCAGCGATGGAGCCGCGCTCAACAAGCAAAATGCATAGATGGAGCCCAAGGGAAAAGCCAGAGAAGAAGGTGCTGCCAAGAGGCCAACAAGAAAGGAGCACAAATTGTGGAAATGCAGACCTGGCGTTGCACTCCCCTGGCCCAGAGAGACTAAAGCTACAAGAAGAGAAAGCCCCGTGCCCCAAGAGACGCTCTCAGCCCCCAAGTGAAGTGGTCTCTGAGCCATAATGACCACCCTCCTAGGCAACCGAAACAGAGCAGCAGTCAATGTAGAGAAAAACCTCCCACCAAGAGGGAGGTAAGCACCACAGGTCTGGAATCCTCAAAATGCAACCGAAATGCAGTGAGGAAGAAACAACTCTCGCCAGGCCAGGAACAAAGAGGAAGCTGGCCACTAACACCAAACTGAGGAAAAACCAGCTAAGAGACAGTGAAACTCCAGACCTAGAACACAGCCACTTCCCTGCAGAAAAGTAGAGAAAAGCACAGAGCTAAAAGGTGATAATCCAGATGCACAGCAATAGATCTGCGCCCCTTACAGAAAAAGGAAAGAGTGCTGAATGTGCCAGGAGAGAGGCGCCTGAAACTAGAAAAGGCAAAATCCGCCTGTGCCAGGCTAAAACTCCCGCCCGAAAGCAAGGGAAAGCAAGGAAGAGCTGTGGCAAACTAGTCCTAAAAAGGCACATTCCCATAAAGAGACACTGAACTGAGTCCAAGAAAAACACTGGCAAGAATGGCGCTCTCGAGGGTACTCAGAAGAGGGATTTGAGCTAGAAGTTGCACACCAAGGGCAACTCGGACCCCCGCCAGAAGGAAAGTACCCTGCAGACAAACCAGAGCAGACAGGAGGGATCCATGGGGACGAGAGAACCAGAACCTCCCTAAGGAAGGGAGAAACAACTGCTGCCAAAACAAGAATCAAATAGCAGAGGCATCTCAAGCAAGATGCCTGAAGCAGCAGAGACCGGACGGTCTGAAAAAGTACTGACCAACAGCTGACAGGAATGAAAAGAATAGCCCTGGACTAAAAAGACTGAGCCTGCAGCCAAACGAAGCCAGCGAGAGACTTCCCCCACTTTGGAAATGGCAGATTAAGACCTCCAAACCGCAAAGGTACAAGTTCTAGAAATGGGGCCGCCCTCTTAACCAGCCGCTGTCTAGGACTGTGACAAGGAGAAAAACTACCGAGTTTCGTGATCGAGACACGAGCCGTGCCCCAGAAAAAAAAAAAAAAAAAATCAAAGCAACTGGTACCAGCTCAGAAGGGTCCAAGTTCAGAATCAGACGCCGGTCAACGAAATTCAAAGAAACTTCGCAAGCAGCCTTCTAGAATACATTGCCAAAGGCAGGAAAATAAATCAGGTAACAGGCAAGAGAAAGAAGGAAAAACAAAGTTTCTTCTTTTTTTTTTTTCTTTTTTCTTTAAACAACCTTCTTCACTAGTGACAGGAATTAATAAAGGTTTACCTCAGAGGCAGAAAAGGAGAGAAAAAAAAAACAAAATTTCATCTTCCTTTTTTTTTTTTTTTTTTAAACAACCTTCTTCACTAGTGACAGGAATAAATAAAGGCTTACCTCAGAGGCAGAAATTCAGATATACCTATCACCACAGAAGAGACGAACCCCCACAGGGGAGACAAGTTACTCCATGCCACAATCAACCATCACCCTGCTAGAAAGACAGCCAGGGGAGGTTTGGGAGGGGAGGGAACCAGGGTCACTGGATATCACCCTAGCTGGCAGATGAGGAACTCAGGACCACTGAGTATCATCTAAAACTAGCCCCAACACGGCTACCAGCACACCCCTGGCTCCACTGTCACCAGAAGAATCTGGGACAGGAGCTACCAGCTAGCAATCCAGAGCAGCTGCACGATCTGTCTACCATCCGCTAGGAGAGAGAAAATACTGAACATTCCAGGCTGTACGATACCCTTAAGGGGTGGTTTACTTGGAACTATTTTCTCTGTCTCCTTCCACTGGTAGATGGACACAACCCATTAGTCTGGACTGGTCTGGTATAGACGACAAGGAACAATATTTTAAAAAAGCTCGGCCAATGCAAAACTTTTTCTGAATTACCTACAGGAGCTCACACATATTCATCGACATGTGCAAAGGGAGTAGCCATTTTAGAAATATACATGTGGATAAAATGAACGTCACAAATCTGGTACTTTCAAGTGGAAAAGGCGATTTTGCAACTTCCACATATGAGCGATGTGCTTCCACTTGTAGCTACTCCATTTTACAAAAGAAACAACAGAGGGTTAAGGAGAATAACTCCCTTAATCTCTTGGGAAAAGCCCTAGTTGAAACCAGTGCTTTTTTTAAATCTGTGCACATCTCTGAGCTGATGTAAAACCCAACAAGGATATTTTTCCCCATATGCATATATTCCCTTTATGAAATGGGGAATACATATTTAGATTTTTGCACCACCCAAACCACCCACTGCCACCATCATCCCCCTGGAAACATCTGTGTGCTGTAGATCCCCACCTATAAACAGTGGCTTTCTAAAATTGCTGTTTACCTATACAGTATATCGATTTACATGTGTAAAAGCTATTTACACATGGAGATGCTTTTTAAATATAGAGAATATAACCTCAAGACAAAATCAAAACAACCATATCCTATTTTCTTTTTTAAACCTGCTAAAAAAACAAACCATTAATCCCAAAGATCTTGATATGCCACAGACTTTTCTTCCTTTAGCCCCCACCCCCACCAGCTCTCAGGACTCCATTAACCTGCTTATTCCAAATCCCAATATATGTTTTTGTTGTAAACCACTGCAAATATATTTTTTTCAACAGTAGTGTATCAATCAGAAAATTGGAACTGGAATCAGACTCTACCAGCAAAGCTCACATCATTACTCTTAAGACCCATATACATGTGTTACCTTGGTCGTTTCCATTCTGGGTCACCGATATAGAACTGCTCAAAATATAAGAAACACTGTATATGAAATGATAAACTGTACAGTTTCGACCACCCTGCATTCATGAAAACTGTACCATATACTCCTTGCTCAGAACTTTGATAAGCAGCTATGGAAAAAGGGTGAAATATAAAAGGAGTGCATGACATTCAGATTATACTATAATCATGCATGTTCCTACAGAGCTACACAGCATTATTGTTGGAGGGGGGGGAACCTTCAGCGATTGGTTACTAGACAATTCGTTTTCCTACTGTCCGTGACTGTAGACCTGTTACAGTTTTCACGAATGCTGTTTATTTAAAAGGAACCCATTCAGTTTCTAAAATGGGGCCATAACAGCAGTAAGTACTATCCTACTAGACCTTCTGCTGCTTTAACAAATCACCTCTTGTTCTAGGCAGGGAGATCTAGATCAAGGGTATCAAACTTTGGGTCTTAGAACAACAAAAAAAAAAAAACTAAATCAGGATGACCGATTTCAAAAAAATAACATTTTCTGAAACTATAAATAAAAGGCATAGAGCGGTGATTTTCAAACTCTCTCGTCTCACGGCACACTTACATGGTGATAAAATTGTCACACACTCCCACACGTGGTCTAGCATTTTACCTCCCCCCCCCCCCCCCCCCCCAAAACATTCAAACGGTCCAGCATTTTACCTACTCCCTCCACCCCCACCCATGGTTCAGCATTTTATCTTCTCCCCCCAAACCAAGTCTGTTGTCTCTTTATCACAGTTTTCCTGTACCTCCCCAGACCCTTCCCCCCCACAAACACACACACCAGATGTGAACCTGGACTAGTCTGGTGAGACTAAAGGAAAGAAAATTGGCAGATAAGACCTAATTTCTCCTTCCTTAGCATTCTCACCAGACCAGTCTAGGCCCTGTGAGACATATCAAAGCAGTCCTTAACATGGGTGAGAATTCGAGGCTTCTACAGAAAGCGACGCTGCTCTGAAGGAAGCCTCTGCATTTGCTACAACATCAAGTCCATAATACTTCTTAAAGGTATGAAGTGATGACCACATAGCTGCCTTACAAATATGTTCCAGAGGGACAGCTCACAATTCGGCCCAAGAAATTGTTATGCCACTGGTAGAATGAGCCCTCAGATCTTGCCCAAGAACAGACATGCTAACAAATCCTCTCCTTCGAGAGTGCACAATTGTACCTTTAAAGGCCACATCTCTTTACTGGGATTCCCAAAAAGAAAGGCTAGCCTGTCCAATCTGACAAATTCATTAGTGACCTCCAAAATTCATCGCCAAGGCTCTTCCAACATCCAATAATATTACAGACAAACTTACTGCCACAAAGCTTCTCTCAAAATGATGGAAGGATTAGCTCCTGATTGATATGACACTTAGACACAGTACAGAGACCACTACTTCTGTAAAACACAAGAAGGTGTCTCTACACAATAGCACCTGCAAATCCAATACTTTCCGAGGCAGACAACACACCCAATGAGGACAAAGTGGGAAAGTGATCATGAACTCAAGAGACCAGGAAAAGTAATCTTGATTGTAAAACCAATTTATTGCTCAAAGATTCGACACAGTAATTGTGTTTCAGCCATAGGCCTGCTTCAAAGGTCTTAAAAAAAAAAACATACAAAGTACATTAAAATACATTAAAATGAAATAAATGAATATCCTAAAAACATACAAGATACGAGAGTAAACGAAATAATGATACCACATGCAGATAAAAATATAACAATATGTAGGAATAGTTACAAAAAACATAGGATTCACCTTTTTGCGTTGCATAACTATTCCTAACAGACCAGCAATTTCTTGTTTGAGTTCTTTCAGTACCCTAGGGTGTATGAAATCTGGTCCAGGTGATTTATCACTTGTCAATAAGGTTCAGTAAGCCTTCTAGGTTCACAGAGATTTCTTTCAGTTCCTCCACATCATCACCCTTGAAAACCATTTCTGATAAAGGTAGATTTCTTACATCTTCTTCCATGAAGATCGAAGCAAAGCGTTCAATCTGTCAGTGATCTGTAACCTGTGATCCGGGAAGTTACGACTGGTAAGTCTGATTTCAGTGCCGGGTGAAAATAGTGGAAACTATTATAAAAGAATAAAATTACGGAACACAGATAAACATGGTTTAATGGGGCAGAATCAGCATGGGTTCAGCCAAGGGAAGTCTTGCCTCACCAATTTGCTTCATTTCTTTGAAGGTGTAAACAAACATGTGGATAAAGGTGAGTCAAATGATGTATCTAGATTTTCAGAAAGTTTGTCACAAAGTTCCTCATGAGCGACTCCTGAGAAAATGTTGTAAAAAGTCATAGGATAGGAGGCAATGTCCTGTAGATTAGGAATTGGTTATTGGACAGAAAACAGAGAGTAGGGTTAAAATGGAGGCAGGTGAACAGTGGAGTACCACAGGGATCTGTACTAGGACTAGTGCTATTTAACATATTTATAAATGATATGGAAATTGGAATGACAAGTGAGGTGATTAAATTTGCAGATGATATTGCAGGAAACCCTTAGGAAATTGGAACACTGGGCATCCAAATGGCAGATGAAATTTCATGTGGACAAATGCAAGGTGATGCACATTGGAAAGAATAATCTGAAATGCTAGGGTCCACCTTGGGGGTCAGCACTCAAGACAAAGATCTGGGTGTCGTTGCACATGATATGCTGAAATCTTCTGCTCAGTGTGCAGCTGTGGCCAAAAAAGCAAACAGGATGCTAGGAATTATTAGGAAAGGGATGGTGAATAAGACCAAAAATACTATAATGCCTTTGTATCGCTCCATGGTGCATCCAGCACCTTGAATATTGCATACAGTTCTCGTCGCCATAGCTCAAAAAAAAAAAAAAAAAAAAGATATAGCGGAATTAGAAAATGTTCAAAGAAGAGTGACCAAAATGATAAAGGGGATGGAACTCCTCTCATATAAGGTAAGGCTAAAGAGGTTAGGGCTCTTCAGCTTGGAAAAGAGATAGGTGATATGATTGAGGTCTACAAAATCCTGAGTGGTGTAGAACAAGTATTTTTTTTACTCGTTCCAAAAGTACAAAGACTAGGGGACACTCGAGAAAGTTACATGGAAATACTTTTAAAACAAATAGGAGGAAATATTTTTTCACTCAATAGTTAAGGTCTGGAACTCTTTGCTGGAAGATGTGGCATCTGTGTTTAAAAAAGGTATGGATAAATTCCTGGAGGAAAAGTCCATAGTATGCTATTGAGGCAGACATGGGAAGCAACTGCTTGCCCTGGGATTTGTAGTATGGAATGTTGCCACAATTTGGATTTTTGACAGGTACTTGTGACCTGGCTTGGCCACTGTTTGGAAAACAGGATACTGGGCTAGATGGATCATTGGTCTGACCCAGAATGGCTACTCTTATGTTCTCCTTAGACAGTATTTTTACTGTACGACAACCCACTGTACCACCACCAGCCACCACACTGAAAAATAACCCACAAAACAGCTGCTTTGGTGGAGCACGTTATTTAACAGTGTGGTGCCAGGCCAGCTCGAGATGAGATGAAGAGGCCAATCAGGGTCCTCTTCTAGTGATGTCAGCACGGTGGGCAAGGAGGGAACTCTGACGTGCCAGCCGGCATTTGGAGGACTGTGTGCCCGCATGTGCAGGCAGGGAGGAGCAGAGAAGAGCAGAACGAGAGGAGAAGGAATGTCCCAGCCCAGCGGTAAAACTACTACTACTACTTATCATTTCTATAGCGCTACTAGACGTACGCAGCACTGTACACTTGAACATGAATAGACAGTCCCTGCTCGACAGAGCTTACAATCTAATTAGGACAGACAAACAGGACAAACAAGAGATAAGGGAATATTAAAATGAGGATGATAAATTAAGGGTTCTGAACAAGTGAATAAGGGTTAGGAGTTAAAAGCAGCATGAAAAAAAGGTGGGCTTTTAGCTTAGATTTGAAGACGGTCAGAGATGGAGCTTGACGTAACGGCTCAGGAAGTCTGTTCCAGGCATATGGTGCAGCAAGATAAAAGGAACGAAGTCTGGAGTTAGCAGTGGAGGAGAAGGGTGCAGATAAGAGAGATTTACCCAGTGAACGGAGTACCCAGGGAGGAATGTAGGGAGAGATGAGAGTGGAGAGGTACTGAGGAGCTGCAAAGTGAATGCACTTATAGGTCAACAAGAGGAGTTTGAACTGTATGCGGAAACGAATAGGAAGCCAGTGAAGTGACTTGAGGAGAGGGCTAATATGAGCATAACGACCTTGGCGGAATATTAGTCGTGCAGCAGAATTTTGAACAGATTGGAGAGATGGCTAAGTGGGAGACCTGTGAGAAGCAAGTTGCAATAGTCTAAGTGAGAGGTGATAACAGCGTGGATGAGGGTTCTGGTAGTGTGCTCAGAAAGGAAAGGGCAAATTTTGCTGATATTATAGAGAAAGAAACAACAGGTTTTAGCAGTCTGTTGAATATGTGCAGAGAAGGAGAGGGAGGAGTCGAAGATGTCCCCAAGGTTACGAGCTGATGAGACAGGAAGGATGAGAGTGTTATCCACAGAAATAGAGAATGGGGGAGGAGGAGAGGTTGGTTTAGGGGTAAGATAAGAAGCTCAGTCTTGGTCATGTTTAGTTTCAGATGGTGCTGAGACATCCAGGCAGCAATATCAGACAGGCAGGCTGATACTTTGGCCTGGATTTCGGCTGAGATTTCTGGTGTGGAGAGGTAGATCTGGGAGTCATCAGCGTAAAGATGATACTGAAAACCATGGGATGAGATCAGAGTACCAAGGGAAGAAGTATAGATGGAGAAGAGAACAGGTCCCAGGACAGATCTCTGAGGTACACCAACTGACAGTGGGATAGAAGTAGAAGAGGATCCGCTAGAGTATACACTAAAGGTACGCTGGGAGAGATAAGAAGAAAACCAGGAAAGAACAGAGCCCTGAAATCCAAGTGAGGACAGCGTATCAAGGAGTAGGCTGTGATCAACAGTGTCAAAAGCAGCAGATAGATCGAGAAGGATGAGCATAGGCGCCCCGTATAGGAGGCTTGGGGAGGCTAAGCCTTCCCAGCCCAATCGTGGACCTCCGACTTCCCTTGGCTGCTGCAGTGCTGCCCTCACTAGCGCAGCGCTTTTGCCAGGCAGCTCTGGGCACTGGCTCTCCCTCCTTCCTTCCCGCTTTCGGCTCCCCGATCGGCAGTCCCCCCCCTCCCCCCCCCCCCCCCCCCCCCCCGCGTTTTAACCTTTACTTTTTCCGTGGCAGCGACGTCAATCAATGAAGAAAAAGGCACTTACAGGCTCGCTTCCAGCTTCTCTCTTCACACAGGGTCCCGCCTTCAGCGATGATGCATTTCCTGTTTCCGCGAGGGCGGGACCCTGTGTGAAGAGAGAAGCTGGAAGCGAGCCTGTGCCTTTTTCTTCATTGACGTCGCTGCCACGGAAAAAGTAAAGGTTAAAACGAACGGGGGGGGGGCTGCCGATCAGAGAGCCGAGAGCCGTGCCATAAATCACCTCAGCAGAAACCGGCCTTCTTTCCTGTCCTGAAACTAAAGGGGGGGAGGGAAATTAGATTAAAGAGGCCCTTAAGCTTGCAGTCAAAGTTGCATTCTATAAAGGCATAAACAGTTTCCGATGCTGTGAGAGCATCGCTTTTGCTTCCATCTATTTTAGCAATATTTTCTTCTTTTTTTCATAGATGCCTTACTTAAGTACCAATAAATCCTGGCGGCTTGTCAAGAGTTGTGACGCATTCTCAAATATGCATGTGCGATTATAAACTTATTTTTTTCGTCACTAGGAAACTAAGAAGCAAGGAAAGCCCGGTGCAGCAGACAAACAAGATCTGTGTTGCTCCCAGACTTCTCAGTACTATTTAAAAGAAATACAATTTTAATTATTTCTTGTGCTATCACCGATTTAACCAGCGTTGGCATGGACCGGGTACTATATTACCTTCCCAGAGATACTGTGAATGTGTCTGTGTGTGTGTACAGTATTGGTTTGTTTTTCCTAACCCAGCATGGACCATGCACTGTCTGTTGCTCCCTCCCCCCTCGTCCAAGTCCTGTGCCAGAGATTTCACACTCACCTTTCCTACGACATCACAGGCGGTTTGACCTGCGGGCTCCAGAGGCTGCCCACAGCCACTGCGATTTGGGGATTTTCTGGATTTCTTTTTAAACGAATTATAGTAATAACGATAAATTGGAGGTGTAGATTAAATCCAGAAAATCCAAGGAGGTGGTTTTGAATTCTTTTAACATGACTTCAAGTTCTGATTTCTGGTTTCGCTGTACATCCAGTAGTCTAGGAGAAAGGGAATGAAAAGTGATGGCGTCCTTTTCCCTCGACCTTGCAGAATTAGGGTTTAGTAGTTTATCTACATTAAATGGGAATATTTATGTAAGAGGTTTTTGAGCTGAGTTGAAGCTCAGAGAAGATGAATCCCTGCAGCTAACTTTGAACTTATCTATTTGATGTTAAAGGAACAGGTCTGTCTGGATTCTTCAAGCAGGCAAGTGGTCGTTTGGGGCTCCGTTGTTTCTTCTAGTGATCTGCTTAAATTTTTCTGTTTTGTTTTTCTCCTTATTGGTGTATTAGGGTCTGCCCAGTGTAATATTTATGGTACAGTAAGGTTCTGAGTGTGTTTTTGCACAAAGTTGTGCATAGTGTTTTGCAGTTGAGCGATTGTGGTTAGTATATGCAGCCACTTTATTCTTTGACATATGATACATATCTAATATCTAAATTTAATAAAAGGTATTAACTATTTTATATTTACTTATTTTTTTCTCTGTGTTGTCAGACAATTATGGAGGTAAGCTCCACCCCTGGCCCCACCCTAACCCCACCCCCTTTAGCCTCCCCAAAAAGTTGGGCCACCGACCGCCTATGAGGATGAGGATAGATTAGAGACCTTTGGATCTGGCTAGGAACAGATCATTGGAGACTTTAGCAAGCATTGTTTCAGTTGAATGAAGGGGGCGAAAGCCAGATTGAAGTGGATCAAGAATAGCTTGAGTTGAAAGAAAGTCAAGGCAATGGCGGTGAACAGCACGTTCAAGTATCTTGGATAGGAAAGGGAGGAGGGAGATGGGGCGATAGTTAGAAGGACAGGTAGGGTCCAATGAAGGTTTTTTAAGGAGTGGTGTGACTACGGCATGTTTGAAGGCATCAGGAACAGTCGCAGTGGACAGTGAAAGATTGAGGATATGACAGATAGATAAACGGGATGACAAGATGTGTAGTTTCCTCTTCAGTGATTTCAGAAAAGGAAGAAAAGGAGGCAGGGGTTGGAGGGTTGAGAGAATGGACTAAGGGAAGGAGAGGTGGAGATGACCTGGTTGAGAATTCAAGTTTAATCTTGTGAACCTTATCATGAAAGAACTCAGCCAGAGTCTGGGGGGAAAGTGAAGGGGGGGGGGGGGTTGGAGGTGAAGGCACTTGAGAGAGTTCAGTGTGGCAAAGAGACGAGGGTTTGAGCCAAGAGAATTAGTCAACTGGATGCAATAGTCCTGTTTGGCAAGTAAAAGAGCAGACTGGAAGGAGGTTATCAAGAATTTGAAATGTATGAAGTCAGCATGGGCACGGGATTTCAGCCAAAGGCGTTCAGCAGAGCGGGCACAGGAACATAGGTAGTGGATTCTAGAGGTCAGCCAACAGTAGTAAAAGGTAGATAGATGCCTATTTTACCGCAGGTAGAGGGATTACTACCACTCCCGCAGGGCAAGGAAATAATTGCTTTTTGCACTTACAGTAAAACCTGGAAACTTTTCGTTGTACCCGCGGTATAACCGCGGATTAAAGCGGCTTCCCGCACCCATGTCATTCTCTAGCAAGGGACTCATGAGGCTTCTGCAGGAAGTCTTGGCAGCCATTTCCACTGGAGCAGCAGCACTGGGCAGTAACAAGTGGGATTTGTTCCTGTTCCCGAAGAGACCACTAGACCACCAGGGCTTCCTGAGGTAGGTCCAGTGAGGACCTACCAGTGTCAGGCGGGGAGCATTTTCATTTACGGCTGCAGATTCAGTTTTGGTAGAACAAAAAAATTTTTGGGTTCGGTCAGGATCTACACATAATTCTGCTAGTGCTGCAATATGAAAATAAATTGGAGGGTGAATATAAGAGTTGGACTTGAAGCCATGTTTCGGTAATTCTATAGCAGGCCACCTGTGTTTAAATGCCAAAAAGTGCCGACTTTAAGCCTATTTTACAAAGGCAACAGGGCATCTAGGTACTGTACGTTAAAAAAAAAAAAAAAAAGGCTCTATGAGAACCAACCCCAACAGTGTGCAAATTGAAAACAAACAAATTTATACCTGCTCCAAAACTGGTGCAAATGTGCATGTACCCACATATTTTATAAAAATCGTAACCCCCCACCTCCATTCAAACCATGCCCCCAAGAAATGCTTTTGCAAGGGCACAATTTTTATAAAAAAAAGCCTTTTCCACACATAAAACCTTTACAAAATTACCCCAAAAATGACCGACAAGTCTCACTAATTGGATTCACTAATGTCAACAGGTTACACCAAAAAAAGAAGGGTAAGAAATGCCCTCTCAACTAGGAATGGGCTATCATTTGCAATAACAAACAAACAAAAAGAAGTGTCCTCCTAACCACAAATCACACAATATACAAAAAAAAGAGAGAAGTAGGGTGACACATTTCATCTTGAATTTGTGGCTGTGACGATATTCTTGTGACTTCACCGAATACTGTATTATTGGATTCTCAAGCCCATTTATGTGTTATCATCATCAGTGGCTTGGCTGAGACAATTGACATTGACTCCTAAGGCAGGCGTGGTAAGAGCCGAAACATACGACTGCGTCGAGTCTTTGGATTTTTATGTGAGAATAAACCTGCTGTTTGGATACACATTTGGTATACCCCTACTTCTCTTTTTTTTTTTTTGTATATTCTGACATTTGCAATGACATACAAATGTCAACTACATTACCTATGTTGTTATATTTCGTTATCAACCAACAGAAAACAACACATTTTGTGTTGTGTTTTTCCTTCACCAATAACAGTGCACACTATCCTATATAATAATTCTCACTTCCAACGTTCTAATGTGCCTGGTACCGTGGCTCCCTCGGAGGTGGTGTGCTAGGCAGTTTAGAATGCACTGATGTCAGTGATGTCACTGACAGCTGATTCCAAGGAAAGGGGAGGAGTAGGGAAATGCGCGGAGCGTGTTTCCCTACTCCTCCCCCTGCCTCGAAACAGCTGTCAGTGCCCCCCCCCCCCTCAGCGCAACACCCAAGCCCCTGCCCTGCAAAACCGCAAGCCAGGCAGGGTACTCCTCCCCCTGCCTACCAATCAGCTCTCAGTGCCCCCCCCCCAGCGCAACACCCAAGCCCCTCCGCCCCAGCGAAGCACCCAAGCCCCTACCCCCCCCCCAACGCATCACCCAAAACCCTCCCCCCCTCTCGGGCACATCAACTCCCTCACCACCCGCAGCCGCCAATACTAACGCTGTCCGGCCGCTACTGCTTCTCCTGAGGAGCAGCAGCAGCCGGTACAAAAAGAAAAAGCCAAAAAAAGATTTTTAACCTGAAATGCAGCTCCGTAGACAGCCATCTGGCATTGGCTGTCGTCACTGCAGCCGCTCCTCCTCTCCCCTCCACGTCACTGCCCCTGCAGGAAGACCCCAGAGGAGCGCAGCAACGTCAGAGAGGAGAGGAGGAGCAGCTGCAGAGATGACAGTCAATGCCAGATGGCTGTCTACGGAGCCGTGTTTCAGGTTTGAAATCTTTTTTTGGCTTTTTTCTTTTTGTACCGGCCGCTGCTGCTCAACAGGAGACGCAGTAGCGGCCGGACAGCGTTAGTATTGGCGGCTGCGGGTGGCGAGGGGGTTGATGTGCCCAGGAGGGGAGGGGAGGGTCACTGGACATGGGTGGCTGCAGGGGGAGAGGAGGATCGCTGGACGTGGATGGCTGCGGGGGGGGCAGGGAAGAGGGAGGTGGGGAGGGGGTCCTGAGACCAGATGGGTGGCTGCAGGGGAGGGCAGGGGGGGAGGAGGGTCGCTGGACATGGGTAGCTGCAGAGGGAGAGGAGAGTCACTGGACATGGGTGGCTGCAGGGGGAGCAGGGGAGAGAGGAGGGCCGCTGCAAATGCGTGGCTGCAGGGGCAGAGGAGGGTTGGTGGGGAGGGGGTCCTGAGACCAGATGGGTGACTGCAGGGGGGGCAGGGGAGACAGGAAGGACGCTTCGGGGGGGGGGGGCGGATTACCTTGCTAGCGCCTGTTTCATTGCCTACCGAAACGGGCCTTTTATACTAGTGTGGAAATAATGCATACTCTTCCTGACAGTAGAACCACCACACATGCGAGAACCAGCATGCGAGTGCAAATTAGTGTGCAAGTGCAAACGTGGGAAAACAGTATGCCCTCTTTCCATATAGTGTGCACTATTTCCAAGCTATTTGGAAGCTGACAAAACGACAAAATGGCCAAACAAAATAAAATAAAAATTCCCATAAATGACAATACAAAATTTTTCTAGCTGCCCACCCCTAGTATCAACATCTTATCTTCCCTTCTCATCTTCAGCCTTACTTTGCACACACTGTCCGCTTCATCAGGCCTCTAGCCGTATCTTCAGCAGGAATGCTGAGAATCCAAAATGGAGACTAGAAAAATTAAAAGATTAGATAAGCCATTTGCAGTCAATTTATACTCTTTCCTTTTCCTAAGGATTCATAGCTGCTTGCCTGCAAAAAAAAAAAAAAAAAAAAAAAAACACGCAAGGAAATACCAGTTCCATAGATTCAGATGAATAAAAAGCAAGGAGATTTGGTACAAAAATTTGAAAACGGTTGCTGACTACTAACCAATGTCAGGGCAACTTTTTAAATGCTCAATGATATTACAATGTACTTTGGCCTTCCTAAAGCCTCATTTGAAATGAACCTGCCCATTTATCTCTATAATATAAATACAATACAATATGTGCACTTATATAGATAGTAAATGTCGGCAGATAAAGACCTGCACAGTCCATCCAATCTGCCCAACAAGGTGGCCAGGGTTATATCTAGCATTCTACACAGGTTATACCACCAATATCAACCAGATACACCAGTCATTTCAGGGATGTTATAATCCTCTTAATATTCATATAGAGAAGTTACATATCAAAGAATCTTGGAACATAAACCCGCCAATATTCAGCCCACAGGAAGCAGGCCAGTTAGCCACTAAGGACTAGATTTTGTATATGGCTCCTGAAAAATCCGCACACAAAAAAAAATTACGCCTAGGCGTATTCTCTAAAGTACGCCTACATTTTATAGAATAGACTTAAATTTCCGCGCAGTATATAGAATATGCCGAGCAACTCGCCATGTGACTAAATTTGGTCGCATCCATCTAGGCCATGTTTTACTTGGTGTAAATCCCAACACTTAAATTGGGCGCAAATTCTATTGTATTCTATAACAATGCGCATAGATTTTAGCAATGCCTACGCCTCGCCACCTTTTCAACTACGTGACTTAGAATTTGGGCGCACCACATTATATACACTTAGGGGTCCTTTTACTAAGGTGCACCGAAAAATGGCCTGCGCTGGTGTAGACACGTATACTGGACGCATGTAGGTCCATTTTTCAGCGTGCCTGCAAAAAAGGCCTTTTTTTGGCCAAAAATGGACACCTGGCAAAATCAAAACTGGCACAAATCCATTTTGGGTCTGTGACCTTACTGCCACCCATTGACTTAGCGGTAAGGTCTCACGCGTTAACCGGGTGATAATGGTCTGCCTTAATATGATTTTGATTTTCTTTGATTGTTATTTTCTCTCAACTTCTATTATTTTGTGGACTAATAGTTGTATTATTTCCCATTAGAAAAGTAGAGCCTTTCTTTTCCTTTTTGTTGATTGCTGATTTCCCTTCCAAGTTTATACCCGATTGTAATTTTGCAAATACAAATAATAAAATTATAACCCCCCCCCCCCTTTCAATATACCTAGTTTGGGCATCACAGAGATCCTAGGCCAGAATCCATACGCCAGGGCTCCTTACAGAAAAAAATGCAATCATGGGCTCTGAATATGGCCACTTGGTGTCACCACTGGGCAATGATCACAACTCTCTCCCTACCTGGAGGGATTGAATACCACCTCTGCAACATCCCTGGCTGACCCAGAGAGCACAAGACTTGACTAAGGGGTGAATGGGCTGATTTACCCTGTTTTATCATCCTTTTTTTCCAGTTGTTTATACAATTCTAGCTCAGGCAGTACATCTGGATGACACACATGGTCTGTACAGCAGTGCATGCTAAGACTCTCAGGAGCATTTTAGAGTCATCTTCCCGCCTCTCTTCCCTATACCACAGTATACAGCTTTGTGGCTTGAGGCACAGAGGCCTGTCCTAAACATTTAATTGTCAGTTAGCAACTGTTCTGCACTGAAGAACAAATAGAAATGATTGCATAAAACCAATTTGGTTGACAACTTACTTGTCCATGAATGTCCTGTTCACTGCTGAGCTGACCTCCACAGAGAGATAGCAAGGATTTTATTTCCTAGAAAGAAAAAAACTGTATGATGATAAAAGTAGTGCAAATAGTGTTTTAATGAAATACAAATTAATCTTGAATAACAACCAGATGTTATGTCCACGCTGTGCCAACAGGGTCACTTGCAATTCTTTGCATATTTATAATCATAGATAAAGAAACATTACTATAGTATATTTGAATTCGTATCTCTATTTATAAAATTGCAAGGACAGCTAAAAGTTCAAGTATGTATATGTTATCATATCAAATACTAGGATTTTATCTTTTTGGGCAGACTTTAAGGACCATGCTGGTCTTTATCCACCATCATCTACTACACAGGGCCCAGTTCAAACCACAAGAACGGCACCAAACAATTAGAAGGGACTTAAAAAGCCAATCAACCATATTGGCCAATTCCACCCTTCCTTTGCAGTAGATTGGTGATGTCCCCCAAAATTAAATCTGGGCACTGGTGCATCTGTAATATTATTTGCACCTGAAACAGGACAAGTGAAGAACATTCAGCAAAATGAGGAGCTGGGTGATCAGTTCCACCAGAAGAATAGCGCAAAAAAATCCACCTTCTGAGTGATGCATGGAAACGTTCCTCACAATTTGCCGGCCTGGTTACAATTCAAGCTATAACACCTATAGCAAACGTAATCGCATTTGCTAGAAAGCCAACAATGTAGGTCTTTCCCACTCATGGCAGGCTCAATGCGGCTTACATATTGTATACAGGTACTTATTTGTACCTGGGGCAATGGAGGGTTAAGTGACTTGCCCAGAGTCACAAGGAGCCGCCTGTGCCTGAAGTGGGAATCGAACTCAGTTCCTCATTTCCCCAGGACCAAAGTCCACCACCCTAACCGCTCGAAACCTTGGGGTCATCTTTGACTCTTCTCTCTCCTTCTCTGCTCATATCCAGCAGATTGCCAAGACCTGTCGTTTCTTTCTTTACAACATCCGTAAAATCCGCCCCTTTCTTTCCGAGCACTCTACCAAAACCCTCGTCCACACCCTTGTCACCTCTCGTTTAGACTACTGCAATCTGCTTCTTGCTGGCCTCCCACTTAGTCACCTCTCCCCTCTCCAGTCGGTTCAAAACTCTGCTGCCCGTCTCATCTTCCGCCAGGGTCGCTTAACTCATACTACCCCTCTCCTCAAGACCCTTCACTGGCTCCCTATCCGTTTTCGCATCCTGTTCAAACTTCTTCTACTAACCTATAAATGTACTCACTCTGCTGCTCCCCAGTATCTCTCCACACTCGTCCTTCCCTACACCCCTTCCCGTGCACTCCGCTCCATGGATAAATCCTTATCTGCTCCCTTCTCCACTACTGCCAACTCCAGACTTCGCGCCTTCTGTCTCGCTGCACCCTACGCCTGGAATAAACTTCCTGAGCCCCTACGTCTTGCCCCATCCTTGGCCACCTTTAAATCTAGACTGAAAGCCCACCTCTTTAACATTGTTTTTGACTCGTAACCACTTGTAACCACTCGCCTCCACCTACCCTCCTCTCTTCCTTCCCGTTCACATTAATTGATTTGATTTGCTTACTTTATTTATTTTTCTGTCTTTCTTCTATGTTTGTACAGCGCTGCGTATGCCTTGTAGCGCTATAAAAATGCTAAATAGTAGTAGTAGTAATAGTCTTCGTTTAACAAGCACATTGTACAATACAAGTTGGCAGCATTAACAACTGGTGAATAATTTTATGTTATTTTCTTAGCTTTCACCCCAGTATTCCCTACCTAGCAAGCAAGTAGTTTTTCTCCTGGTAAACCACTTGCGAGTTACAAGAAAATCAAAGGACCCATCACATTCCCTGGTGTTCTGCATAGCATCCTGAGTTAGTACCAGGCCTAGAATCCAGTTTTTCCCAGACTCAGACAGACTATCTAATATGCTTTTTTCACTTTGGACTTTTCTAACAGCATACTTCTCAGCAGACCTTTAGGAAGGCAACAACCTCATACGAAGCTAATGGGCTCATTTTCAAATCACTTAAGACACAAAGTTACTTTGTACCTCTAAGTACTTTGAAAATGAGCGCTTAAATCACTCTTTTGGTGCCTCCCTTAATCAAGCAGTACTGTCTTGAGATGCATGGTAAGAAATAGGCAGGGCATCCTGGAGTATAGAAAACTGTACACCTATTAAATCATTCCAGTTGGTAGCCATCTGTGCAAAAAGATATCAAGAGTCACACAGCTCCTTGTACTGCCTGTGTCAAAGCCAGAATTCCCCATGCTCATACACGAGGGTTACTTCAACCTCTCCCTATACCCTTGTACCCAGGGTCCCACATCACTATATATTTTATCATGGACCTACCTTCATCAAAGGGAAAAACTACTTTCTGGGTGGTGGCAGTAGGTTTAGCAAGATGATCCACATCCATGCAGTTTGCTACCCTCTTCAAGGAGCGCATCTTCCATTTACAAGGAGTACCCTAAATTTAAATTTAAAGGAATACTTTAAATGCTTTACTTTTTGTCTATTAGATTGTAAGCTCTTTGAGCAGGGACTGTCTTTCTTCTGTGTTTGTACAGCGCTGCGTATACTTTGTAGCACTCTAGAAATGTTAAATAGTAGTAGTAGTACCCAAGAGCATCAGGTCTGTCCAAGACCAATTTGTCCCCAAACTAAAAAAAACCTTCTGCAAACAGTTGTAAAAATGTTACTTTCCTCAGCATACTACCTCTGGTTTAATGGTCAGAGATAACTAGATTTTGGAAAAGCTCCTACACTGCTATATTTATGATCATCATGACAATTGGACAAATACTACCATAGGCCAAGGTTGCACAGATTATTACATCCTATTAATCCACCAATTCTACCACCTTTCACTCTATGTACAGGAGACATCTAAGCGTCTTAATTCATTCCCTTGTTGAAGGGAAGTAGCCTAATGGTTAGTGCAGCAGGTTGCAGACCTGAGGAACTGGGTACAATTCCTGCTACTACCTAACGGTCAGCAATGGGTTGAGATCCATGAGAACTGGGTAATTTCCCTCTGCAGCTCTGTGTAATCTTGGGCAAGTCACTTAGCGCTTCATTGCTCCAGGTACAATATAATACTAGATTGTCAGCCCATTAGAGAGTACCAGTATCTGAAAAATAAAATAATAAACTGCTTAGGTCTGGGCAGTATATAAATATTGAAAATAAATTAAAATAAAATACAGATGTGCCTGCAGTGGATCAGCTCATACAGCACATGAGGGAGATTTGACAGTCTGTCCAGTGTACCTTGCATTCAGCCATGCAGAAACAGAAGTGACAGGCTCCAATTCTTTTTTTTTTTTAGATTTTGCTTACACCTTTTTCAGTAGTAGCTCAAGGTGAGTTACATTCAGGTACACTGGGTATTTCTGTGTCCCTACAGGGCTCACAATCTAATTTTGTACCTAAGGTGATGGAGGGTTAAGTGATTTGCCCGAGATCACAAGCAGCAGCAGTGGGATTTGAATCAGCCACCTCTGGGTATCAAGACTGGTGCTCTAACCCCTAGGCTACTCCTCCACTCCACAATTGTACTTATAAATAATAAGTCTGACTGTTAAGCACCTGATTCCCACAACATGACGCCTGTTCTGGTGCCCCCCCCCCCCCCCCCCCCCCACTAGATGAAAACATCTCTACACAAATACATGGATTCCCCACAACCAGTCTCTCCAAATGACACAATAACTTACAATCCAGAAGCAACTACTCTAACCAATGAAACCAATACTTCCTTTGTGTACATCCCTATGCTGCACAAGCTGGAATGTTTGAAAATATAAATGAGATCAAATAAAAATTCTACCTAGGGAAATGGAAACTTACCTAATTGGCATTAGAACTGTAAGGCTGTTGCTAGAAGTCACAGCAGCCATTTTGAATATGGAATTTAAATTTGAAAGGGGATCGTTCCTGCCCCAAAGACTCCTAGACCACCAGGGATTTGAAAGTTAGGGGCCAATGAGATCTACAGAATGTAAGGGGAAGGGGGGGGTCAGATTCAGGGGTGGCCTTTTGCCCTTACAGAGGATGGGAGTGGAATAGGGGGATTGTGTCATATGGGGGAGATTCTTTAATGAGAGGGTCCAGGAGGGGTGCCTGATCATAATGGAGGGGGCAAGGAGAGAAGAACTTTGCATGCTATTGGCTGCTACCTGGCAGCTATGCATGTTAGCTGATACTCAGCAGCGGCACCCACATAGCCAAGTGACCAATTTAGGGCAGGTTACTTGTGACCTTGGCCACTGTTTGAAAAACAGGATACTGGGCTAGATGGACCATTGGTCTAACCCAGTATGGCTACTCATGTTCTTATGCTACTCTTATGTTCTTATGGTAACGTGATCTTATTAAGAACGTTACTTTGCTTGTGTAATTCTATTAAATGCTATGGTGACTCTGGAAATACTATGGGGAGGGAGAATAGCTGAAAGGAATACCAGGAGCAAGGGGGACAGATTCTGCATGTGATTAGTAAAAAGGAGAGGGGGAGGGGAGAAGATTTTAGGAATTAGAGGTTTCTAGGTATGGCAGAGGATTATGGCACGAGGAAATCTGCTTTGCAAGAAAGCATGAGTGAGATGATTTGGACATGGAGATTGATTGAGTCAGTGGGATGCAGGATCAGGTAGGACAAGAGCAGCGTTATGTGGAAGGGTTCAGAACTGGCACTGGGGGGACATTACTGAAGGTTCCAGGTGTGTCCAGGGTAAACGGGACTCCTGGGAAACCCTGCTGAGAGATCTCTACTATAAGTAATTGTGCATTTGCAGCATTGCCTTTTGCTAATGTGGAATTGGGTAACCTCAACATTGTAACTCTAAGTGTTGAGAATAAAAAGCAGTGCAAGCCTTGAGGAGGGAGGGTGCAGATATTGCATTTCTCCAAGAAACACTTTTGACTGGGACTGAGCATATTAAATTAAAAAGAGAATAAGTGGGAGAGGTCTACCTTGCAGCCTTTGATGGGATACTCCTACATAACAGCTTATTGTTTGTTATCCACAAATCTTACCATGACCTAGAGTGTATCTATGTTATACTTGGTGGATAGCTCTATGTAGCATATATGCTCCCAACAAAGCAAAGATACTCACCTGTAGCAGGTATTCTCTGAGGACCGTAGGCTTCATATTATCACAAGTAGGAGACTCTGCATCACCCGGTCCAGAATTTTGCCAAAAAGTAAAAACTTTGAGGAGCGCAAGCACGAACGCAGTCTACTCAGTTAATACAAAAGCAAAAAAATAAAATAAAATAACCAAGAAGACAATTCCAAGCAGAGGCAAGACTGTGAGAATATGAAGCCTGCTGTCCTTGGAGAATATCTGCTACAGGTAAGTAACTTCACTTCCTCCGAGGACAAGCAGGCTCCAATATTCTCACAAGTGGGGAATCCCTAGCATCCAGGCTCACTCAAAACAAACACTGATCAACTGGGCCTCGCAACGGCGAGGACGTAAAACAGATTAACATTAAACTATATACAGTCTGAATGAGAGTGCAACCTGGAACAGAATAAAACGGGCCTAGGAGGGTGAAGATGGATTCTAGACCCCAAACAGATCCTGCAATACTGACTGACCACACCGTCACGTCAGATATCCTGCTCAAGGCAGTAATGCGATGTGAATGTGTGGACTGAAGACCACGTCGCAGCCTTGCAAATTTCTTCAATGGAGGCCGACTTCAAGTGGACTACCGGACACAGCTATGGCTCTGACATGACCCTCCAAGGCCAGTCCAGCCTGGACATAAGTGAAGGAAATGCAATCTGCCAGCCAAATTTAAATGGTGCATTTCCCGATGGTGACCCCCATCCTGTTGGGATCAAAAGAAATAAAAGCTAGGCAGATTGTCTGTGAGGCCTTGTCCACTCCACGTAATAGGCCAATGCACTGTTACAATCCAAGGTGCACAAGCAGCTTTTGCCAGGATGGGTATGAGGTCGGGGGAAGAATGTTGGTAAAACAATAGACTAGTTCAGATGGAACTCCGACACCACCTTCGGCAGGAACTTAGGGTGTATGCAGAGGACTACTCTATTGTGATGGAACTTAGTGTAAGGCGCAACCACCACCAAGGCCTGAAGTACACTGACCCTACGAGCTGAAGTAACGGCCACCAATAAAACGACCTTCCAGATTAAGTACTTCAGATGGCAGGAATTTAGTGGCTCAAAAGGAGCTTCCATCGCCTGGGTGAGAACAACGTTGGGATCCCATGACACTAGTGAAGATTTGACAGGGGACTTTGTCAAACGCAAATCTCTCGTGAATCAAACTACAGGCTGTCCTGAAATGGGCTTACCTTCTACACATTGATAAGCAGCACTAAATGCATTAAGGTGAACCCTTACAGAGTTGGTCTTGAGACTAGACTCTGATAAGTGTAGAAGGTATTCAAGCAGGGTGTGTGTAGGGCAAGCAAGAGGATCTAGGGCCTTGCTCTCACAACAGAAAGCAAACCTCCTCCATTTACAAGAATAGCACTTCTTAGTGGAATGTTTCCTGGAAGCCAGCAAGACTCACGAGACACCCTCTGAAAGACCCAAGGAAGCGAATTCTAGGCTTTCAACATCCAAGCTGTGAGAGCCAGAAACTGGAGGTTGGGATGTAGAAGCGACCCCTTGTTCTGTGTGATGAGGGCTGGAAAACACTTCAATCTCAAGTTTTTTGGAGGATAATTCCAGAAGAGGGAACCATATCTGTCACGGCCAGTACGGCACAATCAGAATCATGGTTCGGCAGTCTTGCTCAAGTTTCAACAAAGTCCTTCCCATTAGATGTAGTGGAGGATACGCATACAGAAGGCCTGTCCCCCAACTGAGGAGGAAGGCATCTGATGCTAGTCTGTCATGGGCCTGAAGCCTAGAACAGAACTGAGGGACCATGTGATTGAGTGCCAAAAAGATCCACCGAAGGGGTGCCCCACTATCGCAATACATTGCAGGTTATGCCTATGTGGAGAAACCATTCGTGTGGTTGCATTATCCTTGTCAGCCTATCGGCTAGGGTGTTGATTGCACCAGCCAGGTAAGTGGTTTGAAGGAACATGCCGTGCTGGTGAACCCAATGCCACATCCAGATGGCCTCCCAATACAAGAGGGCATGATCCAGTGTCCCTCTGCTTGTTGGTGTAATACATTGCAACCTGATTGTTTGCACTAGAATAATTTGATGAGATAGCCAATCTCTGAAAGCCTTTAGAGCGTTCCAGCTCACTCAAAGCTTCAGGAGGTTGATCTGAAAGAGATGCATCCATCGTCAGCACTTTTTGAGGCAAAGGAATTTGGAACGAAAGTCCCAGAGTCAAACTGGATCAAATGAGTGGAGGAGTGGCCTAGTGGTTAGAGCACCGGTCTTGCAATCCAAAAGTGGCTAGCTCAAATCCCACTGCTGCTCCTTGTGATCTTGGGCAAGTCACTTAACTTTCCATTGCCTCAGGTACAAACTTAGATTGTGAGCCCTCCTAGGACAGAGAAATATCCACGTACCTGAATGTAACTCACCTTGAGCTACTACTGAAAAAGGTGTGAGCAAAAATCTAAATAAATAATAGATAGATTGTCCACCACTGAAGAGAGCGTACAAGCTCGTGGGACACCTGGATGACATCTTCTATATTCCCCGCAGCTTGAAACCACTGAGAATCCAGGGTCCACTGAGCTGATCTCATGTGAAGACATCTCATGGGTGTTAACATACACTGTGGAAGACATGTGGCCCAGCAATCTCAATATCTGCCGAGCTGTGACCTGCTGAGAGGCACAAACCCTGGACACTAGTGACATAGTAACATAGTAGATGATGGCAGAAAAAGACCTGCATGGTCCATCCAGTCTGCCCAACAAGATAAACTCAAATGTGCTACTTTTTTTATGTATACCTTACCTTGATTTGTACCTGTCCTTTTCAGGGCACAGACCGTGTAAGTCTGCCCAGCACTATCCCCGCCTCCCGCCACCGGCTGTGCCACCCAATCTCAGCTAAGCGCCTTAGGATCTATTCCTTCTGAACAGGATTCCTTTATGTTTATCCCACGCATGCTTGAATTCAGTTACCGTTTTCACTTCCACCACCTTGCGCGGGAGGGCATTCCAAGCATCCACTACTCTCTCTGTGAAAAAATACTTCCTGACATTTTTCTTGAGTCTGCCCCCCTTCAATCTCATTTCATGTCCTCTCGTTCTACCTCCTTCGCATCTCCGGAAAAGGTTCGTTTGCGGATTAATACCTTTCAAATATTTGAACGTCTGTATCATATCACCCGTTTCTCCTTTCTTCCAGAGTATACATGTTCAGGTCATCAAGTCTCTCCTCATACGTCTTGTAACACAAATCCCTTACCATTCTCGTAGCTTTTCTTTGCACCGCTTCAATTCTTTTTACATCCTTCGCAAGGTACGGCCTCCAAAACTGAACACAGTACTCCAGGTGGGGCCTCACCAACGACTTATACAGGGGCATCAACATCCCCTTTCTTCTGCTTGTCACACCTCTCTCTATACAGCCTAACAACCTTCTAGCTACGGCCACCGTCTTGTCACACTGTTTCGTCGCCTTCAGATCCTCAGATACTATCACCCCAAGATCCCTCTCCCCATCCGTTCCTATCAGACTCTCCCCGCCTAACACATACGTCTCCCAAGGATTTCTATTCCCTAAGTGCATCACTTTGCATTTCTTCGCGTTGAATTTTAATTGCCAAACCTTAGACCATTCTTCTAGCTTCCTCAGATCCTTTTTCATGTTTTCCACTCCCTCCCGGGTGTCCACTCTGTTACAGATCTTAGTATCATCCGCAAATAGGCAAACTTTACCTTCTAACCCTTCGGCAATGTCACTCACAAATATATTGAACAGAATCGGTCCCAGCACCGATCCTTGAGGCACACCACTACTCACCTTTCCCTCCTCCGATTGAATTCCATTCACCACCACCCTCTGTCGTCTGTCCGTCAACCAGTTCCTAATCCAGTTCACCACTTCGGGTCCTATCTTCAGCCCATCCTGTTTATTTAAGAGTCTCCTGTGGGGAACCGTGTCAAAAGCTTTGCTGAACTCTAACTAGATTACGTCCATAGCTTGTCCCTGATTCAATTCTCCTGTCACCCAATGAAGGAATTCAATGAGATTCTTTTGGCACGATTTCCCTTTGGTAAAACCATGTTGTCTCGGATCTTGCAACTTATTGGCTTCCAGGAAATTCACTATCCTTTCCTTCAGCATCGCTTCCATTACTTTTCCAATAACTGAAGTGAGGCTTACCGGCCTGTAGTTTCCAGCTTCTTCCCTATCACCACTTTTGTGAAGAGGGACCAACTCTGCCGTTCTCCAATCCCTCGGAACCTCTCCCTCTGCAAGGATATATTAAACAAATCTTTAAGAGAACTCGCCAGAATCACTCTGAGCTCCCTCAATATCCTGGTGTGGATCCCATCCAGTCCCATTGCTTTGTCCACCTTTAGCTTTTCAAGTTGTTCATACACACTCTCTTCCGTGAACGGTGCTCTATCCACTTCAATCTCATTTGTACTTTTTGCACTCCATCGCGGTCCTTCTCCAGGATTTTCTTCTGTGAAAACAGAACAAAAGTATCTATTTAGCAAATTTGCTTTTTCTTCGTTATCCACATAGCGGTTCGCAGTATCTTTTAGTCTCACAATTCCCTTTTTAGTCATTCTTCTTTCACTAATATACCTGAAGAAATTTTTGTCATCCCTTCTTACATTTCTAGCCATTTGTTCTTCCGCTATCGCCAGTCGTATCTCTCTCTTGGCTTCTTTCATTTTCATTCGGTATTCCTCACGTTCCTTTTCTTGAGTTTTTTTGTATTTCTGGAACGCCAACTCTTTAGCCTTTATTTTCTCAGCCACTTGCTTAGAGAACCAAGATTATCTGCTTACATCTCCAGGAAGTAGGTTCAAACCTTCTGTGTGTCAAGCAGGGCTCCTAAAAACTCCACTTGCTGAACAGGGTGGAGATGGGATTTGGGGTAGCTCGAGTACCCAAATAGTCATCGACATGGACTCCCAAGCACCAACCTGTGAGGTGCTCTTCACCAATTATCAAGATATGGGAACACATGGACTCCTAGTCTGCATAGCAATGCTACAACTACCACTAGAAACTTGGTGAAGACCCTGGGAGCTAACACAAGGCCAAAAGGCAACACGTGATACTGAAAGTGATGTGTTCCCAGTCAAAATCTAAGATACTTCCAGTGGGCTGTGGGTATATGCATCAAGTCCAGAGAGAATAGCCAATCATTTCTCTGAATCACTGGAAGAAGGGTGCCCAGGGAAACCATCAACTTTCCTCACACTAGAAATTTGTTCAGGGACTTCAGGACCAGGATGGGACGCATTCTCCCTGTCTTTTTCTGCACAAGGAAGTACCTGGGATTGAATCCCTGTCCTTCTTCCCCTGGTAGAACGGGTTCGAGTGCATGGGCCTTTAAAAGGGCGGAGAGTTCCTCTGCAAGTACCTGCCTGTGCTGAGAGCTGAATTAACAAGTTCCCTGTGGGCAATTTGGAGGTTTGGAGAGCCAATTGAGGGCGTACCCGAAATGGACAATTTGAAGAACCCAGCGGTCGGAGGTTATAAGAGGCCACGTTTATAGAACAAATTTTAACTTTCTCCCGACCGGCAAGTTGTCCACAACAGACACTTTTACTATGGCTATGCTCTGCTGGAGTCAGTCAAAAGCTCGTCCCTTGCTTTGACTGGGGAGCAGCAGGCCTTAGGCGCACACTGTTGACAGGAAGAAGCACGCTTGGGATGAGTAGGTTGACAAGCCGGAGTGTACCTAAACCTAGAATAATAGTAGGGATTGCTCTGTGGCTTGCCAAAAACCCTCCTAGATGAGGAGAGTAATACAGAAGGCACCCAGCAGGAGAATGACAAGATGGTATCAGTGTGGGGGGGGGGGGGTTCCATTTGGCCTGTGATATCCTCAACCTTCTCTCTTAAAAAAAAAAAAAAGTCATCCCCCTGGCAAGGGGCAACCGCCAACCTCTGCTGAAGTACATAAGTACATAAGTAATGCCATACTGGGAAAAGACCAAGGGTCCATCGAGCCCAGCATCCTGTCCACGACAGCGGCCAATCCAGGCCAAGGGCACCTGGCAAGCTTCCCAAACGTACAAACATTCTATACATGTTATTCCTGGAATTTTGGATTTTTCCAAGTCCGTTTAGTAGCGGTTTATGGACTTGTCCTTTAGGAAACCGTCCAACCCCTTTTTAAACTCTGTTAAGCTAACCGCCTTCACCACTTTCTCCGGCAACGAATTCCAGAGTTTAATTACACGTTGGGTGAAGAAAAATTTTCTCCGATTTGTTTTAAATTTACTACACTGTAGTTTCATCGCATGCCCCCTAGTCCTAGTATTTTTGGAAAGCATGAACAGACGCTTCACATCCACCTGTTCCACTACACTCATTATTTTATATACCTCTATCATGTCTCCCCTCAGCAGTCTCTTCTCCAAGCTATATAGCCCTAGCCTCCTTAGTCTTTCTTCATAGGGAAGTCGTCCCATCCCCGCTATCATTTTAGTCGCCCTTCGCTGCACCTTTTCCAATTCTACTATATCTTTCTTGAGATGCGGTGACCAGAATTGAACACAATACTCAAGGTGCGGTCGCACCATGGAGCGATACAACGGCATTATAACATCCTCACACCTGTTTTCCATACCTTTCCTGATAATACCCAATATTCTATTCGCTTTCTTAGCCGCAGCAGCACACTGAGCAGAAGGTTTCAGTGTGTTATCAACGACGACACCCAGATCCCTTTCTTGGTCCGTAACTCCTAACGTTGCATGACGTAGCTATAATTCGGGTTCTTTTTTCCCACATGCATCACCTTGCACTTGCTCACATTAAACATCATCTGCCATTTAGCCGCCCAGTCTCCCAGTCTCGTAAGGTCCTCTTGTAATTTTTCACAATCCTGTCGCGATTTAACGACTTTGAATAACTTTGTGTCATCAGCAAATTTAATTACCTGATAGAAGTGTATAAAATAATGAGTGGAATGGATCGGGTGGATGTGAAGCGACTGTTCACGCTATCCAAAAATACTAGGACTAGAGGGCATGAGTTGAAGCTACAGTGTGGTAAATTTAAAACGAATCGGAGAAAATTTTTCTTCACCCAACGTGTAATTAGACTCTGGAATTCGTTTCCGGAGAACGTGGTACGGGCGGTTAGCTTGACGGAGTTTAAAAAGGGGTTAGATAGATTCCTAAAGGACAAGTCCATAGACCGCTATTAAATGGACTTGGAAAAATTCCACATTTTTAGGTATAACTTGTCTGGAATGTTTTTACGTTTGGGGAGCGTGCCAGGTGCCCTTGACCTGGATTGGCCACTGTCGGTGACAGGATGCTGGGCTAGATGGACCTTTGGTCTTTCCCAGTATGGCACTACTTATGTACTTATGTAGTTACTCCCATCTCTAAATCATTTATAAATATATTAAAAAGCAGTGGTCCTAGCACGGACCCCTGAGGAACCCCACTAACTACCCTCAGGAACACGCAGCTTGATATACCACAAGGGCCAAAATTGGCTTCTAAGTAGTTAACAGAGAAAAACAGCATAAAGAGGAAAAGAGATGAGGAATATAGTGAGGCTAGGGAGAGAAGGGAAATTAAACAAAAGACAAGAAAGTGGGAAAGGAACTAGGTCAGGATTTAGATTATTTTAAGAGCATATTCATGTGGCAGCAACTTGCACATGTACATAAAGTCCTCTAGCCTCTTCCAGCACAGCCAGGGCACATTGCTGCTGCCAGCACCGCTGGACAATAATCACTTTAGCCTGCTTGTTTATGGAGAATAAAGGTCTTCTCACATTTTGCTTCTATAGGAAAAAAAAAATGTTTTGAATGCACATGAACTAGATTTGAAAGAGGTGATGCCAAAATGTAGCAATTTTGATTTAAAATCTTTGTCAAAATTATTTTAAGCAACATTGGCTAAGGTCTATTTTGTAAGTTTGGGTGCTGGAGTTGTGAACCAGAATTAAAACAAACAAAAAAAATCCTCAAATCCCACTTTTTTAGGCAGGCCTTTGTTCTTTCCACCCCCCCCCCCCCCCTTATCCCCTTACCAATTATGGATTGTAATTTCTTTCATCTGTTGTATTTTATTTTTGTTGTTGTTGTCTACGTGTTCGTTTTGGTCTGTTTATAGTTGTTCCCCTATTATATTAAATTGTAAGCTGCCAAGATACCTTACCCATTTATCATAATAAACTGAATGTGAACTAGTTATTACCCTCCTTGACTATCATGCTACACTTAGTTATTCTGTTTTGGTGTGTGTGTGCACTCTGGTGAGAAAAAAAATACTGAGTAGTCACTATAATGACCAAATGGGACTTGCCAACACCGCTATACTCTTGAAAAAAACCGTAGAAAAGTAGTCATGGGTTTCATGTAGATCTATTCTAGGAAAATAATGACCGTTCCTTTGTCGCCGCCAGCGGCTAAACATCTTCCACAGCCGGATAATTCTGTGCCAAGAGGTCGAGTGACACCTATAAAGCGAAAGTGAAGCAATTTCCAAGCATAAGGCTCCTATGAATCCCCTACTCTTACACGACCCTGGCTACATTCTGGCCCACAGTACACGATAGCAATGCTGACGTCAGAGGCGTGACTCCAAGTACGACGCCGACTAGGGAAGAGTCGGAGAAAAGCAGTAGGATGCTAACTGCTTCAAGTTCCCGAAGTCTGGCGTGCGCTTTAGTGCCTGCTACCCACCGGCAGTCTGAATTCGAAGTTCTCATTCGCCAGCAGCAGTAGGTAGTTCTGCAAGGCACCTCCTCGAAACGGCGCCATATTTGTTGAAATAACGTCACTGCAGTGTGTACCAGTAGGAGGTTTAATAGACAGGAGACCAAGTGACGTCAACACGTTGAAACCAAATAGGTTCATCTCTGTTTCCACTCCCCCGTGCAGCCGTCATCTTTAGTAGACTCAAAACAAACCTGTGAGCTGCTGCATCCATGTTGTCGTTCTTTATTGTTGGTAGCATTTTTATTTAGTCTCACTTATATTTTCAAACATGTCAGCTTCTGCAGCATACGGATGTACAGAAAGGAAGTATAATAACGGAATAACTTTTATCCTGTGCTTAATGACAAGAGAAAGATGGTTTGTGGGAACTCCTTTTGTGGATTGCAGTGGTATAATATAAAATGCACTTAATAGTGTGTATTACTACTATTTAAAAGAAAGATATTAAATAATGAGGACAGAGCTACCTTCATGTAGAAGCCCAGAGTCAGTCTAAATGTGCCAACGTTGTCCTGTTCAGGATAGTATTAGCAGCCAAGTTCATACAAAGGTCATTATGTGCAGTGGAAAATAAATCTATTGCCTCAGACAACTTGCTATATGCCATCTTTGTTTCATTATTGCTACCACATATTACATATTATGGGCATTTGCTTTAAACTTTGTTTTAATTTGTTTATCCACACCTTACATGCTTTTTAAACCCAAAGATGAATCCTAAGGGTGGTTGAACAATTAGGTATAAACTGTGTTGTTTCTCACTTTACTTGTTTTGGAGTGCTTTGGGTCCTGCTGAACTTTACATCTGCTGTCTGGAATTTTGGAAGATGGAAATAAATAAATAAAATTTAAATTCTGGATGTACTCTGTAGAAGTTGTTGTTTACTTTTGCAATGTGATGGATGCCTGGTCTGGTGTGTGCATGTGATAATCTTTGAATAACTGTCTATACTTTTAGCTATGATTTCTGAACATGTGTCATCATTAAAGGATAAAATTTTCAATGCTCATTTGGGTATATATGCTAATCTCAACTTTGTTAAATGTTTCAGACATATCTATGTGCTCCCATGATGTAACTGAATTCTATTATTCTGTCTCACTGTATTTTCAGATGTAAGCCACATTGAACCCAGCTTTGCTTGGGATAATGTGTGATTTAAATTTTTTTTTTTTTAATCATTTATTCTCCACCTTTTAAGACACTGCCTACCCGCTGGATAGTGATGGCACAAGGAAAGCAAGTTTGGTCCAATGAAGACTAACTCAAAATAACCTGGCCCACCCAATTTCAGTCCAGGCCTGCCCAGCGCCAGCTCCCATTGCCGGCCACTGCTTTTCCTGATGAGCAGCAGGGCCGGCGCTACAAAAAGAAGAAGCGCTCAGCTGACTGAGCTGAGCGCCAACGCTAACCCGACGAGAAAAAATGTTAAAAAAAAAAATGCGGCACTGCACGCAGCCTCAAAGCATTGGCTGCTGGCTCTGCAGGCTCCTCCTGTCTCTTACATCACTGCCCCTGTAGCGACTGCTGGGACGTCAGACTCCAAACTGGATTGAACAGCTATCAACTACAGCACGGCCACGGAGGCCGAAGAAGAACTTTAAAGACGTCAGGTCGGCTGGCGGGGGTTGGGGGTCCCCCGCCAGCTGAAGAAATATCTTTAAAGGCGGCAAGCGGACCTCGGCTGGCGGGGGGTTGGGGTCCCCTGCCAGCAAGGGTAAACAACAGCAGCGGGGGAGGGTTGACGGCAGTAGGGGGTCCAGGACGAAATCTGCAGGGGCCCAGGCCCCTGTGGCCCCACGCAGATACGCCCCTGACTACAACAACAGTTAAGATGAGCACATCAAGAAACAAGATATCCTCACTGAAATTTGGCCATCTGTATTGTATGCAGTGTATTTATTTATTTATTTTGATTTTACTGTAGAAAAATAAGCACAAAATACAGTTTAAAATTGCTGTTTCTACCAGCTAGAATAAAATTTTAAGCTGTTTTAGTGATATTTCATTGCTATTTCATGATATTTATATCTACATATGGGAAGCTTTCAAATAAATTATAAAGCTGACCAATAAGTATTAAAAAACAAACTTTTGTCCTCCACCTTTTTAACGCACTGCCTATCTGACTGAAACAGCTTTAGACTTGTTACAGATGGATCAACAATCAAGAACGACAACGTGGATGCAGCAGCTCAAAGGTTTTCTTGCTTTGTTTTGAGTGTGCTAGAGATGACGGCTATGCGGAGGGGTGGAAACAGAGATTAACCTAAGTAGCTTCCTTGCTTACAGTGGAGTAGAAAGGCTCACTTCCACTCCTGTCTATTAAACCTCCTTGGCACCAGCCCCCTCCCACCTTTCGGCTTGCGGATGCAGAGCATGTGCATTAGAGAATATGTGTGCGCGTGGGAGGAATTGAACTAGGGAGGTAGGACATTTGTGAAGAAGGACCTAAGACCCATCTCCGTTTCTCAACAGGTTGCCATTGAATCTAGGTCATCCCAAGGAGGCGCTCTAATAGTGGATTTTCCTAATATATCTTTCTTTAGATTCTGTGGTTCATATCTGTGATATGGTAGCTACATTTCCTTTTTTTTTTTCAGTACGGCCTGTGTACCTCTCCATAGCTGCACAGTGTCCATGGATTTTATAGCAGAGTTGAAAAATACTATGGCAAAATGTGAAGTAGTTATGGAATATAGTTGCATAAAATTGAATGATTTTATTAAACAATGCAAATTTACTTTACATAATAGAGCCATGGTATTTGCTCATTTTTAATTTGGAGTCGCTTTCACAGAGACACCAAGGGTACCCATCCCAAAGAATAAGAGTCACCCTTGTTTTGCTTTCTAAGGAGCCCTTTTACTAAGCAGCGGTAAAAAGTGACCTTGTCATTCCTGCGAACTAAGGCTATTTTTACCATGTGGGTAAGATGGTTGATTTTTCTATTTCCAGCATTGTCTTGACATTGTAAGTAGTATACTATGCCATACTTTGTATTGTTATTTGAATATTTTTACTGCTGTAATTGCCTATTGCTCATGTTTGATCTATTTTTACTGTACACCGCCTTGAGTGAATTCCTTCAAAAAGGGTAAATAAATCCTAATTAATTAATTAATGGCCACACGCTGTTTTCCATTAGCATGTGACCAATAGCGCATGAGCACTTAGCGACATCTATTTTGTAGGCAGAAAGGGTTTGTGCATTAATCGGTTAGTGTGTAGTAACGAAGTTGCACTAACCGATTAGCACAAAACCTGCCCCAACCCTCCCACTGCATTAAAAAAAGTAAAGGTACAGGGGGCGGGGAAGAGGGCCGCTAGACCGCCAGGTTGGGGGGGCTTGATTTGTGGCCCACTGGGGATGTGAGAGGGGTTAAAGGGGCTGGAGATCCATCAGATCTCCAGGCCCCCGTGAACTTGTGTGTGTGTGGGGGGGGGGGGACTGGAGGTACACTGCACCTCTAGCCCATGTGTTTCTGGCTTGGGGTGGGGGTTCATGGGGGGACACTAGGCCACCAGGGCCTTGCTGTTTGGGGTCTGGTGTTCCCACAGACCTCCAGCCCCTGTGTTTGATAGGTCTGGGCTTTTGACAGCCCGGATCTGTCAAACAAGTGCAGGAGGATGCACTCAGGCACAATCCTCCCACACTTTACCCTATGATCAGAGATAATAGTGTGCATACATTTGCATGCTATTATCTCTGATCATAGGAGCAGTAAAGCCCCGCGCTGTTCCAGTGCTATTTTTAGAGCACAGCGCGGGGCTGTGGATTATCTGGGCATGAGTTTGGGGTGAGAGCCTGTCTGTAAACTGTATTGAATTCTCAGCAGCTAAGAGCTCTTTCATAGGGAAAACAGTTGAGATGGGTCTCCTAGTAGGAACAATAATTATTTATTAATTTTATTAGTTATCTGGTCACAGTATTTAAGAGAATTAAAAAACACTAATAGCTTGTCACTAGTGAGGGAGACCGGGTCTTTATCCTTTTAAGTTGGTTAAAGTGACAGGTTCCAAAAAAAAAAAAAAGGTACCAAGCAGACTATACTGGAGCAGCAAGTGTACCTCCATCAAGAAAGACCAAAGTTACCATTCAAGCAAGGTCTACAATCCAGCTGTGTCTACCCCAGTGTTTCCCATGTTGATCCTGGAGTACCCCCTTGCCAGTCAGGTTTTCAGGATATCCAAAATTAATATGCATGAAAATATTTGCATACAATGGAGGCAGTGTATGAAATACAATCTCATGCATATTCATTGTGGATATCCTGAAAACCTGACTGGCAAGGGAGTATTCCAGGAACGATTTGGGAAACACTGGTCTACACCATCAAATCGTACAGTTTAAAAGGGACTCTTTATTATTTGGGGTACTTACCTGAAATCCAGTTCCCGGGGTTCATTCGTACGGGAAGAAAGGGAAGCTTGGTTCTGTAAGATAGTAAGAAACATTCCTTGAGCAAAGCTTTTGTTCTGCCCCCATATTCATGGAAGCAGGGTGCTTGATGTTTATATGTGTATTGTGCTCTTTAAATAGTATAGGACTACAAAGTGATGTAACTGTAGTTCTCTTGTGATAGGCTCTTCCTGAGCAAGGAGGTTTAATAAACAGGAGTGGAAGTGAGCCTATCTAGTCCATTGTAAGCAAGGAAGCCAATTATGACAGTCTGAATTTCCCCTTCCCAGCGCAGATGTCATCCCCGTTTACTCAAAACAAAGCAAGCAAACCTATGAGCTGGTGCATCCACATTGTCGTTTTTTTATTGTTGGTCCATCTGTAACATGTCTAAAGCTGTTTCAATTGGACAATTAGATAGGCAGTGCCTTAAAAGGTGGCAGTGGCGTTCCGAGGGGCGCTGACACCCGGGGCGGATCACCGATGCGCCCCCCCCCCCCCCCCGTGCAGCGCGGCCCCACCCGGCGAAGGGACATCCCCCCACCACGGCGAAAGACCCCCCCCACGGGTGCACGCCGCTGGGGGGGGTGCCGTGCACCGGTCAGCGTCGTTCGTTTCCATGCTCCCTCTGCCCTGGAACAGGAACCTGTTCCGGGGCAGAGGGAGCATGGAAATGAACGACGCTGACCGGCGCGCGGCACCCCCCCAGCGGCATGCACCCGGGGCGGACCGCCCCCACCTTGGTATGCCACTGAAAGGTGGAGGACAAAAGTTGTTGTTGTTGTTGTTTTTGTTTTTTACTTATTGGACAGCTTTTTATTTTATTTGAGAGCTTCCCATATGTAGATATGAATATCATGAAATAACAATTGAATATCACTAAAACAGCTTAAAAAATTATTATTAATTCCACCTTGACCATTTTTTAAACCTCACCACCAGGGAATCTAAATTATGAATGGAAGATGGAGGGAGATACTAGACACAGGGTGGGGGAGATGTAGGGAAAGGAAGATACTGGGCATGGGGAAGTAAGGAAGGGAAAGAGATGTTACATCTGGGGGGAAGAGAAGGGGAGATAGTGGATGGAGAGAGGGTAGAAAAGAGGAATGGAAGGGGAGACAGGCTATGTGGGGGTGTAGGGTAGAGAAGGGGAGTGGCTGGACTTTAGAGAGGTTAGGCAAAGGAAGGAGAGGTGCTGGAATACAGGGAGGTGGAACCTTGGGCCATCCAGGTGAGGGGGTGCATAGCTGAAGGTTCAGCAGATACACTTGCGCTGACCCTGGGAGATACTGGAATGGAGGGGCTGAATTAGTGGGCAGAGCTTCTCTTATTTTCTATGCTTACTTTGGTACAGTCTCACTCTCACTCTCACCCCCTCCCCCATTCCTTGCACCCTGCCTGGGAGAGGAATAGCAGGAAAAGAAAGCAGAGAGTTCTCTACCCATGAAGATTGATTGCAGGGTCCCTGTGTGCCTATGTATAGGAAGGGGAAAACACATACCAAGGTTATGAAATGGGGAGAGTGTCCTCAGGAAGGGGGAGAATACTGGGATCTGGCTTGGATAGAGGGGAGTGTGCTAGGGTTATCCCTGGAAGAAGAAAGATTGAGAATTTACATATAAGAGCATTGGTGGGGAACATAGGAGCCAAGTTTTCAACTGATAGGGGGTGCTAAACCCAATGGAAATTGCCCCTCCTTGAATACAGTGAAAGATTTAGCTCAATATTAGGGGTGCTGAAGCACCCACAGAGCTTGCTCCTATGGTGGGGAGGAATGGAAAGGAGAAACATGAAGCACCCTTTGTCCCTTTTCTTCTAAGCCTCACTAAGAGAGGCATTTTTGGAAGGACAGCCAAGTCAGAATTCGGACGTTCTGCTCATAATGTCCAAATAAATGTCCATCTCACAACCAATTTCGGAACAGAAAAAATGTTGGGGGTTCCTGTTCGAAAATACATGAGAACGTCCAAAATTAACAGCCATTTTCCAAAATGGAACATCCAAATTATGAATGCCAAAAAAAACAGGGACAAGGACATCTGGCAGCATTTTTACAAAAATAGTCACACAGCCATCGCTGCAAAGCAGAGGGGCAGCCTAGTGGTTAGTGCAGTGGACTTTAATCCAGGTTCATATGCCACTTCACTCTGTTATTTAAAATGATAAGCCCTCCAGAGACGGAAATATCTACTGTACCTGAATGTGCACCACCTAAGTAGCTCAGGCTTGCAGGTGTCTTAAAATATTTATATCTCTGATTTTGGAGGGCTCACTAATTAAAGGTAAAGAATGAGAGAGTTGAAGTGGGATTCAAACCTGGATCTCTAGGTTTACAGTCCACTGCATTTACTAGGCTATCCCTCAGACCTGCTTGCTGTTGTGTACAGAATGCCTACAATACCTGATGTTGTTAGGGAGCCTAGTTTCACTCTCTGGTGTCACTTTCAGGGATGAGGGAGGGGGCCCATAACTACTGGAGAATTAAGGAGGCGTCGTGCCTTAATCCAGTGGTTCCCAAACCTTTTTGGTTCACGGCACCCTTAGTGTCCGAGCAAATTTTCACTGCACCCCTCCCAGCCACATAGATCCTCCCCCAGCCACATAGGTCTCCCTTTCCCTGCAGCCCTCTTCTCTCACTCCAGCACACCTCTCCATTCCCAGCAGCTCCTCTCCTTCCAGAAAGTCCAGCACATTCTTCTCCATTCCCTGCAGACCCCCTCCTCCCAGAAAGTCCAGCACACTTCTGACTTCTGCCTTCCCCAAATCCAGCCTTCATTCTCACAGGGTCAGGAACACTGTCGTTTCCTTCTCCTTCCCCCGCCACCGCCGCAGTGCTTGCAGCTTACATTTTCAGGCTTACATTTCCCTCCAGTGGTCAGCTTCTCAATCAGGGCACTTTTATGTACTCTGGATGTGATTGAAACAGGTGTAACACTGGAAGTCCTTTTTTGACTTGGACAACCTAAATTTGGGCCCTCCCTAGTCCTGCCCATAATACGCCCCCTTTCTATTTGGACAAATTATAGTGTAGTACATCCAAATTATGCCTTTAGAAAATTGCAATTTGGACGTTTTTAGCGGGGGCCATTTTGAGACATCCAGCTGCTTAGAAAATGAGTGCCATAGGGTGCCCATATTGAAAACAGTACCAGGTATGACTATACACATAGTCAGCACTGTGGGTGCCTGAGCACCCCTATTAAATAAACTCCTTGATTGTATCCAGACAGAAGTAATTTCCATTGGGTTTAGCACTCCCAATAATTCTGAAACGTTGGCTGCTGTGATTATAAACAGCCAGATCAGTATTCAAACGCCAGATTCGTTAACCATTTTAAAAGTTATGCTAAAGATATCTATATGGTTTTTTTTTGTTACATTTGTACCCCGCACTTTTTCCCACTCTTGGCAGGCTCAATGCAGCAGGCAATGGAGGGTTAAGTGACTTGCCCAGAGTCACAAGGAGCTGCCTGTGCCGGGAATTGAACTCAGTTCCTAAGTTCCCCAGGACCAAAGTCCACCACCCTAACCACTAATTTTTAGAACACTCATTTGTACATTATCACTGCTTCTATTCTGGGTTTTTCTAGCTGTAAAAGACAACTGCAGAAGACACTGTGTTTATGGTGTTAATGCAGCAAACATGTGAACTATAAATAAGCAGTACTCTTTAAAGAAGGGGTCAAGAGTTCGAGAGACATTGCGCTGGGGGACTGTTAACTAAATTAGCTTATTACCAACTTTCACACTACATACATGGGCTCCCCACCACAAGCCTATTACCCGAATTTGGGAAGGAAATTAGGGAATTTCTGGCTGGGGATGCAGCAGGGCAAATATTGGTGTCATGGTTTCACAAGGCACTGGAGGGGAAAAGAAATGTTAAGGTGGTCGCTGAGAGATGGAGCCAGGAGGTGGGAAGACGAATAGCGGAAGGGAAGATATTAGCAGCGCTCCAGGGAGGTGTGAGGGTGGTACACAGTGCCGAACTGCAGGAATGCCACTTTAGAACTATACACAGGGCGTATTTCTCAGCTAAGCAGGCGTGGTATGCAGGAGTGGTGGAAACAAATGAGTGTCCCAAATGTGCAGCTACAAATGCATCGTTTCTACATGGTGTGTGGCGGTGTAGGGAGATACAGGGGTTCTGGTCGGCTCTCTCCTGGTTTCTAAGTTGGGTTCTTGGATATCAAGTGGATCTGTCCTCTTTGAGCGGGTAAGATTGAGCTCTATGACGATATGGAATAAAGGATCTCTAGAAGAAAAGTTTTTTCTTAGTAAACTCTGTATTTTGGGGAAAAAGTGCATCCTTAATCATTGGACTGTAGATAAAGGCCCCTCTTATTGGTATTGGAGGAACAGACTACATGAGCTTATGTTATGGGAAATGCAGGACGCCCGCAGCACACAGAAGAGGCGGCAGCGGTTCATAAAAGTTTGGGGGGCTTATTTACGTAAAATATCTCCACGAGCGCGGAGTCAAGTCTTAAATGTATTAGGTTAGTCAGTGTGCATGGAAGGAGTATGATAGAGATGTACGAGATGGAAATTAATGTAACAGGCGACACTGCTAGGTGATTGAGTTTATTGTGAGGGGGGGAGGGGGGAGAGGTATTAAAATTGATTTGATGTTAGCATTATTAAAGTGTTCATATAAGAAGATTTGGATATCAGCTGCTGCAGTATGATGGGGACGTTGCAGTTACATGACATGTTTAATTGGCAGCAACTGTATTGGAACGAAATAGGGAAGGGGGAGGGAGGGGGGAATTCTGAGGGAGGGGGAGGGGGGAGAAAAGATTAAAAACAAAACACTGGATAATGCTTGAAATGTGATGGCATGGTATGTGTTCTGAGGTTTGATCTATGCAAACTTGTAATGTAATAACATGTGCAAGTGTTAATAAAAACCGTTTAAACATAAAGAAGGGGTCAGTAAACACTTCTGAACGGGAAGGAAAATCTTTCTGCGTCATCGCACCAGTTGGCATAGCTTACTTTCCTCTCAAGGACTGGTTGGTTGTGCTGTCAGTCAGACCTGCAGCGTTTTAAAGCAGATCAAGAACGAATGGGCTGGGCTGTATTTCAGCCTGCATAAGGGAGGGAACAAGCGCCTTGGGAGGGGGAGGGAACTAAGGAATGAAGGTTAGTTGTTGGTTGGAAGAGGGTCCTGGCAGTGATTGTAAGTAAACAGTACTAAAAAATAAAAACCTGCATCGGCTTGCTCAGAAGCATGTTACGATTTTAAGAGTGCCTCTCAGTAGCAGCAAAGAAACCTTGAGGACTAAGTGAAGTTTCATGCTGTGTGCCGTTTAAGGTTTTAACAAACGTGTCGTCTTAATCATTCTCACCACTATTAGTGGTTCTCTCAGTTTAACATACCTTTTTTGGGATTCAGTGACGCTTTCCGCAGTTGATCATCGGACTGAGTAGAATCACAGCACTGTATGTTTCATAGAATATGTAGGTGGTTTATTCTGTCAGTGTATTGTTTATAGTTCGAATTTGTTTTTAAAGTGCAACTTCCTCTGTAGTCTAATAGCTAGCAAAGGAGCTAAGTAAATTGCAGTATAACAAAGGCTCGGCACCATACGAAAGACTTTGTTTTCTTTATTTACAGACTCATAATACAGCCTGGATGCGAGTGAAGCCAAGCTCAAAGCTTTCCTTGTGGATGCAACCGGATTCCTCATAGAAGTCATGGCCAGTGATAGACAGGGAGCTGGAGCCCGGGCTAGTCCTGTGGGAGATCTGAGGAAGAACTGGCAGAGCTGGGCACAGGGGCACATCAGCTATCAACAGCATAATCCATTCAGCAATGAGAAGGACTCCACTGTTACTGTCCATTGCCAGAGGAAAGATCCTGAATACGGGAGACCCACAAAAGGCTCGAAAACTGAGCAAAGAGGCAAAGAGGCGCATATGCACTTGGGGAAGGAAGTGCAGGAGCTCTGTTTGATTATTAAAAGCATTGGGGAGAAAGGGGAGGATGGAAACACCAGAGTGACTTTTGGAAGACTGTTTGAAGTTTATGTGACTATTTCTAATAAAGTGGTGGGGATACTTCTTAGAGCAAGGAAACATGGGCTGGTTCAATTTGAGGGGGAGATGCTTTTCCAAGGAAGAGATGACAAAGTTGTCATTACTTTATTAGAGTGACAGAGTTAACAGTGTAGAAGTGCTGCTGCAGTGTGACTGCATTAAGTTGAGACCACTGGGTATTTCAGAGAGCTGGCAGAGGTTTACAATCTTTCGCCTCTGTTGCTGGTTCAAATCCAGATTTGGTAGCAGTTGAATCTGATTACCGTCTGAAAGTTGTGTATTGGCCTCTATGTAAAAGATTTAATGATTTCAGTGTTGTCAGCAGCAATCATTGCAATCTGGTTCAAATTGCCACTTTGGCTTGAAGAGAGGCCAGAGATTTTGCAGACATGAACATGATTCTGCTTTTCAGCCTTAGGGGGAGAATTCTGCAAAAGCAGGGTTGGGGCACATTACTAGAACAGCTGGGGAAACTTGTGCTGTTGTTGCCTAAGCTGAACCTATTCTGTGCACAAATGGAACACTTTATTTTCTGGTGGTCATTCTAGAGAATCTTTCACAAGCACTAAAAGGCTAACTAGAAAAAAAAAAAACGAGAACAAGACTGTGCAATATTGATAAATATGGAGTGTAAAATTGTTTCTGAAGAACATGTTTGTGAATAATTGCATAAAAAAATTACTGTTTGCAATGATCATTAATAAAAGCAAAGTTTGCCAAAATATACATTTAATTAAGCATTAACCCCCGGATTCTATATATCGCACTGAGAGTTCTGCGCAGAAATCGAAGTGTATCCATAACAATGCGCATAACTTAATTAGTTAACAAGCTAATCAGTGCTGATAATTGAATGTTAATTATCCACACTGGCATTATTAGAATTTTTAGGTATAACTTGTCTGGAATGTTTTTACGTTTGGGGAGCGTGCCAGGTGCCCTTGACCTGGATTGGCCACTGTCGGTGACAGGATGCTGGGCTAGATGGACCTTTGGTCTTTCCCAGTATGGCACTACTTATGTACTTATGTACGTGCACTACCCGGTAACTGTATTCTGCAAAGCAGTGTGCATAACTTTTCATGCGTGCTGATGAAAATGGGGGCATGGCTAGGGTGGGTCATAAGCATTCCAGAAAACTACATGCAGGGTTATAGAATACACCTGCTCTCTGCCTAACTTAGGCACCAGTATTTACACTAGAGTTGGGCGCTGTCATGGCCGCTTGCTGTATTCTATAGGCCGGGTGGAAATGTAGGTTTATTCTCTAAAACGTATACCTACATGAAAGCATACTTTATAAAATGTGCTTAGGTGAATTTCATTTCGGCTCCGAGTGGTGTGGATGGACTGGTGCAGCAGTATGCTTTTTTCATTGGGCCTGACTCCTTGGAGCACAGTCTTGGGAGGGGGGAGAGTGTGGGGGGATTGAACGGCGATTCAGGAGGGAGTCAGTCGGTGAGGAGGGGGAGGGCCGAAGTCGGAGAGGAGAGGGCGGGGGTTCGAAAGGCGGATAGGAGAGGGAGGTATGTGGCAGTGTGCATTGGGGAGGAGAGTGGATGAGGGGGGCTGTGGCCGGGGTTCAGTGGCATCTCGCGAGGGGCAGAGCACTGGGGGGGGGGGGGGGGTGCTGTCGAGTGTGTCTGTGAGGTGGGTTTACCGGCAGTGTTCACAGCGGCTCTGTATTGTTGACGTTGGGGCCAGTGGCGTAGCCACAGGTGGGCCTGGGTGGGCCAGGGCCCACCCACTTAGAGTTCAGGCCCACCCAACAGTAGCACATGTTTAGTGGTAGCTGGTGGGGATCCCAAGCTACGCAAGCTGAAGACTTCCCCCTGATGGTAATGAAAACGCTACTCTCCATGATACTGGCATCTGCACATGCTCAGTTTTCAGTGCATGCCTGCTGCAGACTGCCAAGGAGGAAAGAAGTGTTTTCCCGCCAGCTGAGATATTTTTTGGGGGGGAGGGGGAGAACACTTGGTGCCCACCCACTTCTTGCCTAGGCCCACCCAAAATCTGTTGTCTGGCAATGCCCCTGGTTGGGCTGTTTTTTTCTGTCCATTGGTGTCTCGTGCTGCTTTCATGTGGTTGGTCAGTGTCGCTGGTGACGTACCAGGAAGTACTGACGTCAATTAATGAGATGAAGTTACAGAGAGCATGAATGCTTCAAGGTTTCAGTGCCACGGAGTCAGCTTCAGAACATTGGAGGTGCTTTTTATTATATAGGATGATAGCATTTTATGTCAAGCTTCATTGGTTACTAATAGAGGCTAGGGTTCTCTTTAAATTTACTTGTTTCCTGTTTTAAGTGTATCATGGGTTGGTTTCCATTTTATTTTATTTTTTATTTTAACTTTTCTGCTGTCTCTAAAATCAGGAGACTTCGTAATATTGATCTTTTTGACTAGAACCTTAAGGGTCAAAAGCATTTAACACGTTTTGAAAAATCTTTAGCTTTTCTAGTTGCTAGATTGTGGAACAGTTTCACTGGTATTTCGTTGCCTTCTTTATCAAAAGGAAGGTTAAGGCATTTTTGTTTAAGAAGATTGTATGGTGAGATGGATATGTAATTATTTTTTGTTATTATTTGGTGTATGTTATTCTCAGAGGGTGGGGGGAATAGGAGAGGAACCTTTGCTAGAGGTAAGGGAGCAGTCATAAGCACAGGATTCCTTATATATGCTAACACTGAAGCTCTTTCAGGCAGTATGCTATTCTGCTAGGATTGTAGGTGTGGATAGAATCTCCTTAACTGGGGTTACTTTGGAATGGTAGTTTCAAGTTCAGAGGATACCTTGTCAAGCTGCTTAATGCAACAGCAGACATTCTCAACTGAAACAGTGCTCAAGTTTTCAGTTATCACGCTGAGGTCCAGGACTGTAATAATAGTGGCTTATTAGACTGTAAGTGCTCTGAAGAGAGGGCATTCTCTTCTGCAGATTAAGGTAGAAAAACATGGAGAATAATTTCAAATATAAAAATATATGGTATTTACATTTTACTTGAAATAAGTTTGAGAAAATTAGGAACTACCTAGTTGAAACTTTTAATATCCATCCTCTCCCTTCCTGGGTTGTGAGGGTGTATTCTATCCATAGCTCTCAGAAGTAAGGGTAGAAGAGGAGTTTTGAAATGTTGGATAGGCTTAATTCTACTGAGCTGTTGGAAACATCTGTTGAAGAGTTAATGAATAGAACTACAATTGTTTGATATAAGTTGCTACAGGATAGTGATGTTTAAAAAAATGTAATTTTGGGTGATGGGGGGGGTGGTTTGGAGGGGAATGGGTATAAATGAAAAGTTTAAATGTTACAAGAAATATTATTGCTGATGTACGAAGGCTTTCAGTAGAGGACTGTATGTATACCAGATGTTTAATGGAGAGGAATCTGTATGAATTTTGCCTGTAAAGCTTCAGTTGTAATCCATGGATTCCGTCAATAAAGATTCTTGTTAAAAATTTAAAAAAAATGTAATTTTTAGCTGCCATGCCAATAAAAAAATGAAATCTGTTCTGACATCCGATAAAGGGTCAGATTTGATATACTTCTTTACTGTGGTACCGTACATTATATGCTGCTACTTTCTCTGTCCCTATTGGGCTCACAATCTGTTTTGTATCTGGGGCAATGGAGGGCTAAGTGACTTGCTCAGGGTCACAAAGAGCTGCAGTGGGAATTGGACCCAGTTATCTAGATTCTCAGCCCATTCCTGCACCTATCAGTTAAAGGGGATCTCATCAGTTCTAGTCTTATTTACTAACCTACATGACCTATTTAATGTAGCAATTCGTGCACACTAACAACGTGGGGAAATACTATTTTGGACTGGGAAATGTGCAGTGACCACCTTGCAGTTAAAGAAGCAGCTCGTTACACCATAATAATTGCTAACATAGCAGATAACACATGCAGTTAGCTATACCTGAAGTGCAGTTAAATGTTCTCTGAATTATGTCATGCCATTAACATGCAATAGCAAACTTTGCTCTATGTTAACTACATGCCATTGGCAGCCTTCCTTAAAATACTGAGACCATCCTCAACAGGTACCACAGAGGTTTTGCACAAACAAGTATTCATTGCAAAACTTTAGCACATCTTAGTATGTTTGTGGGGGAGGATGATGGCGAGAGGCCAGTCTCTGCTTCTGTTTCTGTGTAATAGCTAATTTAGGAGACAGGAGTCCTTTTACTAAGCTGCACTAGAAAGGGGCTTTAGCATGCCCATACGTGGGTTTTTCTCATGCACTAAGGTAATGTTTACCGCAGCCGGAAATGGCCAATTTTCCATATTAATGGCATGCGCTGCTGTCATAAAAATAAATTAGCAGCACTTACTGACCCATTTTGTAGGTAGTAAGGGCTCACATGCTAATCAGTGTGTAGCATTGTAGCTGCATTTATTAGTACAGACATGCCCGGTCCACAGAAAAATGAAAAAAAAATTTTAATGCACAATTTGCGTGCACAGATTAGAAATTTACCACAGGACACCTGAGTGCTTCCGCAGTAAACCCTTTTAAGCTGTGAAAAGCACATGCTAGCACTTACTGCAGCTTAATGACTCTTTAGACCAGAGGCTGTTTAATTAATCTTGGTATGCCCTTACACACGATGTATTTATGTTTTGTTGCTTCTCCTTCCAGGTGGGAATTTGTAGGTATTTGTGATAATTTCTGTACACTATTTTGCAGTTCTTTTTCTTGGGGATTACTTATTGCCATAACATTTTCTTCCATTGTATTACATTAATTATAGCTTTAAAAAAAGGGAAAAAAAGCACACTGACTCAAGACTAATCATCATCTTGACTTAAGTACCTGAAAGGATGTTTGAGCCAGGTTATCAAAAAAATATTTGTAAATAGCAGGTAAAGACCTAGGGGCTCTTTTACAAAGGCATGTTGAAAAATGGCCTGTGGTAGTGTAGATGCGTGTTTTGGGCGCGCACAGAATCATTTTCAGCGCACCTATAAAAAAATGCCTTTTTAAAATTTGTGACGAAAATGGACATGCGGCAAAATGAAAATTGTCACGTCCATTTTAGGTCTAAGACCTTACCGCCAGCTATTGACCTAGTGGTAAGATCTCACACAGTAATTGGGCGGTATGGTCTATGCGTGTAGAATGACAATTACTGCGCCCACGCGCCAGAAAATAAAAATATTTTCCAGTGCGCCAAAAATGAAATTACCACAAGGGCCACGCGGTAAGCTGGTGGTAACTCAAAATTGACACGCATTGGGCGTGCGTAAGCACCTATGCAGCTTAGTAAAAGGGCCCCCTAGTTTGCCCCTGGCGCACCACCACAGATTTTAGGTTTTACCCTTGCATCTAAAGAATCAATTATGGTCATTCTATGCTTTCTTGAACTGTTCCTTTTTAAAGTCTTTGTTAGGAAGCTGTTCTGTGTATTTATCAATGTGTTTTGTCCTAAAATCCATACTTCTTAGGTTTTAAAATCCATGTTGATTACTATCCTCCAAAAGGTACATATCTGGATAAAATTAGCTATGAAGGAATTTGTGTTTACTGAAGCAGCAGGACATTTGACTTCTACAAAATGGAAATTTTTGGTATACAGATTTAAAAGTAAAACGTTCTGCTGGGTTGGTTTCAAAAAATTATCTTGGATTCTAGCAAATGCTAAGCAAGCAGCAGGTGCAGTGTCTCTTCCCACCTCTTTTTGACTCGTTATGAGCAAGCCCACTAAACATATTCACAGATTGAAAATAACATGTATTTCTTGATGACAAAAAGAAGACCTAAGAAGGTCAGTGACACTTTACAATCTGCCACACCATATTTTATTGAATTCAAGAAAATTATCTTTTAAGTTGCCTTTTTTGAATTACTTTGCCTTCTTTATGCACTCATAAGATCATCAGTGATGCCATACTGGAACAGACCAAAGGTAATAAGCCCAGTATCCTGTTTCCAACAGTGGCCAATCCAGGTCACAAGTATCTGGTAAGATCTCAGAAAAGTAAGAGATTTTATGCTGCTTATCCTAGAAATAAGCAGTGGATTTTCCCAAGTCCATCTTAATAGCGCTGCGTATGCCTTGTAGCACTATAGAAATAAGTAGTAGTAGTAGTATGGCTTATGGACTTTTCTTTTAGGGAATTATCCAAACATTTTTAAACCCTGCTAAGCTAACTACCATTACCACATTCTCTGGCGATGCTCTAGTTGAGTGACAAAATATTTTCTCTGGTTTGTTTTAAATTGACTACTTACTAGTTTCATTGCATGCTCCCTAGTATTTTTGGAAAGAATAAACAAGCAATTCACCTCTACCCATTCCACTCAGTATTTCATAGGCCTCCCCCTCAGCTTCCTCTCTTCTCCAAGCTGAAGAGCCCTAGTCGCTTTAACTTTTCCTCACAGGGAAGTAGTCCCATCCCCTTTATCATTTTCATCGCCCTTCTCTGTACCTTTTCTAATTTTGCTGTATCTTTGAGATGCGGTGACCAGAATTGTACAAATTATTCGAGGTGTGGTTGCACCATGGGGCGATACAAAGGCATTACAGCATTCTCATTTTTGTTTTCCATTTGTTTCCTAATAATTCCTAACATTGTATTTGCTTTCTTAGCTGCCGCTACACACTGAACAGAGGGTTTCAACACCTACATCCTTTTCCTGGGTGGTGACTCCTAATGTGGAACCTTGCATCACATAGCTATAGTTTGGGTTTCTCTTTCCCACATGCATCACTTTGCACTTGTTCACATTAATCATCATCTGCCATTTGGATGCCTAGTCTCCCAGTCTTTAAGGTCCTCTCAGTTTTTCACAATCCTCTTGCAATTTAATAACTTTGCATAACTTTGTGTCATCAGCAAATTTGATTACCTCACTAATTATTCCCATCACTACATCATTTATAAATATGTTAAAAAGCAGCTGTCCCAGCATAGACCCCTGGGGAACCCCACTATCTACTCTTCTACATTGAGAATACTGACCATTTAACCCTACTCTGTTTTCTATATTTTAACCAGTTTTTAATCCACAATAGGACATTACCTCCTATCCCATGACTTTCTGATATCTTCAGGAGTCTTTCATGAGGTACTCTGTCAAATGCCTTTTGAAAATCCAGATACACAAGCATCTCACCTTTATCCACCCCTTCAAGAAATGTAGTGATGAGGCAAGATTTCCTTTGACTAAATCCATGTTGGCTTTGTCTCATTAATTCATGCTTATGTATACACTCTGTAATTTTTATTTATTTTTTTTATAATAGTTTCTACCATTTTGCCTGGCACTGACATCAGCCTCACCAGTCTATTTAATTTTCCAGATCGCCTCTGGAACCCTTTTTAAAAATTGACATTACATTGGCCACCCTCCAATCTTCCAGTACCATGCTTGATTTTAAAGATATTACCAACAATAGCTCTGCAGAAAAATTAGCTTTAAGTCAATCACTTGAGTTTTCCATGTGGTAAATTGCTGCTTTCCAGCAAGCTGGAAGCACTGCTGCTCCAAAATGTGATATCCTTATTGGCAAGTAAAGCATCAATGCATGTAATGCACAAATAAAGAAATTGCAGTATATTATTAAAAATCTTTATTTAAGTTTGGTCAGTACAGGTAAGCTAATATCAGAATCACATGTCAATATGCATAAACAGGATACAACAGTTCTTAAAACTGAATAACTATGCACACAATTCTTAAATGCTTAGTCACCTAGAGAAAAAAAATGCACAGATGTATGGTGAAAACTATAATTAACACAAACTATTGCAGGACTCCTTCAGAAAGTTAAATTTCTTGTAATAAATCTACTGTAAGACAGCAAACTTGGCAGTCAAACCCACAGCATGACAAGTATTTGAATGGGTCCAAGTACAGTGAGAGTAAGAATGCCCTTACACAGCACAAGTTCTAGATACACAGATTTGTACAGACATCATTAATGTTCAATTCTGGAAGTAGGTTCCATTTTCAACTTCACATTAACTCATATAAAAATAACTTGAGCCTACACAAATGTCTTTAGCAACTTCAACGTAATTAACTGTTAAAATTTCCCATTTGGCAGAGGTATCACACAAAGCAAAAAAAAAAAAAAAAAAAAATCACACAAAGGCAGAATTGTGACAAATTAAGCACTATTTAAACTTTCTGGACAGTATCCTCTCCAAACTTAATGACACTGTATAAAAACTTTGCAGAAAAAAAATGTTACAAAACTGAACCATGTACATTTACATTCGAGTCCAAACCATTCTGGACATGACGGGAACTCAGAGTTCTGTTACCTTTCCCACTCAATGGCTTATCCTCTTGGGGATCATGATTGGAGTCTGTGTCATTTGAATGGTGAGTGACAGAGTTTTCACTGCCTGTGGGAGAGTCTACACTCTCATACCCAATACTGAGCTGATTTATGTAACTACTACTGCCTCTGCCAGTTCTCTCTTCAGAATGGTTGGAGAGTTTGCCACCACTTTCTGGGGATGTAGTAAAGTCCTCTTCTGTGCTGCCACCTTCCCTATAAAACCCAGGCCCAGATGTCCTCTGATGGGAAGAGTTTCCATTGCTAGGTCCGTTAGCCAGACGGCTGCAGTCTTTATCCAAGGCCTCTCCCTGGTCTGTGGGCTCAGAAACTGGAGTCCTGTTGGTACCTGAGGCCGAGGCCTGGGACTGCTGCTGCTGGGATAAAGACAACTGCTGGCGAGACTCCTTCAGCTGCTGTTGGAGTACTAGGATGGTACTCTGCATGCCCTCGACCTCCTCATCAAGTTGAATAATAAAATCATTCAATTCTGTACAAAAAACAAAACACAAATTTAAACATACATAAGCATGCTGTATTTCTGAATATTGAACTGAGCATACATGATGAACACAGAAAATAAAAGCTATTTAAAAAGTCAAGCTCTCATGACCAAATAGCCATTAACCCAAACAAGCTCGTCTGTAAGATAAGAAAACTCTTGTAAAACAGCACCTTTTAAAAAGGACCAAAAAAGGTATCAGTCTATAAAAAGTCCAGCTTTCTCTAGGACCAATACGATTATTGGTAATTTATGTATTGTTTATTATGAAGAAATGTAAATGCACCTATTATATAGCATTAATGTGCATCTTACATTTTAATTATGACAAATCATACTGTTATTGAAATTGTGAATCTCAAACAAGTAATGTACCAAAACAGGAGTGCACTGTAAGAATATTTTCACTATTACTTTCAATGTGGGTATATGCAAGACCCTAATGAAAATGTGGGATGAACTTCAAGTAGTTGTAATTAAGGAACAAACTACTAGTTTGCAATTTTGTCTGTCTTGTTTACTCAGCTGCAATTATTTGAAGTTAATTTCACAATTTAGGTAAAAGGTCCTATGCAATGATTGGGGTTTTTTTTTTCCAGTAGCTTAGAATTAAAGTCTTGCCAGAATAAATAAAACACCCAATAAGCTGTTTATATAGTATATACATTGTTCTGTATTGCTATAGTGTTATCAGTCAGCAATTCTACATTCCTATACAAACTTTATTAAGTAGTCTCTTCAAAGAACTGAGGTCAGAAGGATGCCATCAAGTTATGTGAAAAACTCCACATTTCTGGCCCTGTGACCAAGTAAGGAAAGAAAGAAAATGGTTTGGTGGCCAGAGTGCAATGCTTTTATTATTATTATTTTATAATTACATCCTAGAACAAGATTTCTATGACTACACTCAGTTACTGAGGCACAGTTAACAGAGATTTTTAAAAAATCAGTTTTTGTTCTGCTCAACTGGAATTGAGCTCAACTGGAATTCCAGCTCAACTGGTACTCCCTTTGTGTTCAGCTAAAGCATCATGGGCTTTCATTTGCAATTACATAGGGTTTCCCCTCCCCTATTTTTAAAAATTGTACACCGCTTAGGTCCACTTGCTGGTTATATGCGGTATAACAAGTTTTATTAACACTGTAAACTGTTCATATGCTCCCTCATACATCTGAGGTATCTGCAGACCAAGAAGCAGGTTTTCTGCATGGAAGAGTTCAACATTGCCTCTGAGGCACTGGGCTGGCTAAAACATTTTAAACATATAAAACATCTGTCTCTCCTCAAATGGCAAGAATCTAATGGCTGGTCCAAAGTAGCTGCACAGTAAATGCAAGCCAGTTAAAAACTTCTGCATAGCTGCATTTCAACTCAGTGTAAAGAAGTGGGGAAAAGCTGAAAATTAGGCTAAATCATTGGCTTTTTCAAGTGAACGTGAACACCCAATACGCAGTCACAGAAAAAACTAGCTATTATATAATGGGCCGGGCCCTACACATGGCCTTGTTTTCAGTCCCTACTGACTAATGCAGTAGGTCCAACTATTCAAAAGTTACACACACTCAAAGACAAACTGCAAAAGATATCAGAATGATTCTCATCAAACTGGGGGCTAAAAATAGACCTGAGAAAGTAAGGAGAGCAAAACGTGCATTTTTGGAGAATTGTTCTACAGTACTGTAAGATGTGTATATTTCTGATACAATGAAGATACATACCTGTAGCAGGTATTCTCCGAGGACAGCAGGCTGAATATTCTCACCGATTGGTCGTCGTCCGCGACGGCCCAGGAGACCGGAACAAACTTCAAAAGCAGAGGAATCCTCTGGAACATTCCGTCACGCGGGCCGAACGCACAGCGCATGTGCGAACGGCTTCCCGCCCGCGACGTGAATGTGCCCTCTCAGTTTAATAAAGAGCAAAAACAGAGAACAGAACAACTCCAAAGGGGAGGGAGGGTGTGTGAGAATATTCATCCTGTCCTTGGCGAATACCTGCTACAGGTATGTATCTTTTGCTTTCTCCGAGGACAAGCAGGCTGAATATTCTCACCGATGGGATATCCCTAGCCCCCAGGCTCACTCAAAACAATGAAAATTGGTTAATTGGGCCTCGCAACGGCGAGGACACAACATAGATTGACCTAAAAAGAAAAAACAACTAAGTGGGAGTGCAGCCTGGAACAGAACATAAACGGGCCTAGAAGGGTGGAGTTGGATTCTAAACCCCGAACAGATTCTGCAGCACCGACTACCCAAACCGACTGTCGAGTTGGGTATCCTGCTGAAGGCAGTAGTGAGATGTGAATGCGTGGACTGATGACCACGTTGCGCCCTTGCAAATCTCTTCAATGGAGGCTGACTTCAAGTGAGCCACTGACGCAGCCATAGCTCTAACATTATGAGCCGTGACATGGCCCTCCAGAGTCAGCCCAGCTTGGGCATAAGTGAAGGAAATGCAATCCGGCAGCCAGAGATGGTGCGTTTTCCGATGGCAACTCCCCTCCTGTTGCGGTCAAAAGAAACAAACAACTGGGCGGACTGTCTATAGGGCTTCGTCCGCGCCACGTAAAAGGCCAATGCTCTCTTGCAGTCCAAGGTGTGCAACTTGTCTTCACCAGGGCAGGTATGTGGACGTGGAAAAAATGTTGGCAGGACAATTAACTGGTTCAGATGGAACTCCAACACCACCTTCGGCAAGAACTTAGGGTGAGTGCAGAGGACTACTCTGTTATGATGAAATTTGATATAAGGTGCATGGAGCTCACTGACTCTATGAGCTGAAGTAACAGCCACCAAGAAAATGACCTTCCAGGTCAAGTACTTCAGATGGCAGGAATTCAGTGGCTCAAAAAGAGCTTTAATCAGCTGGGTGAGAACGATGTTGCGATCCCATGACACTGGTGGAGGTTTGACTGAGGGCTTTGACAAAAGCAAACCTCTCATGAAATGAACTACTAAAGGCTGTCCAGAGATAGGCTGACCTTCTACACGTTGATGATAAACACTAATTGCACTAAGGTGAACCCTTACGGAGTTGGTCTTGAGACCAGACTCTGATAAGTGTAGAAGGTATTCAAGCAGGGCCCGTGTAGGACAAGAAAAAGGATCTAGGGCCTTGCTTTCACACCCGATGGCAAACCTCCTCCATTTGAAAGAATAACACTTTTTAGTGGAATCTTTTCTGGAAGCAAGACTCGGGAAACACCCTCCGAAAGACCTAAGGAGGCAACCTCTAAGTTTCCAACATCCAGGCTGTGCGAGCCAGAGACTGGAGGTTGGGATGTAGAAGCGACCCCTCGTTCTGGGTGATGAAGGTCGGAAAACACTCCAATCTCCACGGTTCTTTGGAGGACAACTCCAGAAGAAGAGGGAACCAGATCTGACGGGCCAAAAGAGTGCAATCAGAATCATGGTTCCACGGTCTTGCTTGAGTTTCAGCAGTCTTCCCTACTAGAGGTATGGGAGGATACGCATACAGAAGGCCTGTCCCCCAATGAAGGAGAAAGGCATCTGATGCTAGTCTGTCGTGGGCCTGAAGTCTGGAACAGAATTGAGGGACTTTGTGATTGATCTGAGTGGCAAAAAGATCCACCGAGGGGGTGCCCCACTCTCAGAAGATCTCGTGGACAACGGTCATGTTTATCGACCACTCGTGAGGTTGCATTATCCTGCTCAACCTGTCAGCCAGACTGTAGTTTACGCCTGCCAGATATGTGGCCTGGAGAAACATGCCGTGATGGTGAGCCCAACGCCACATTCTGACAGCTTCCCGACAGAGGGCGAGATTCGGTGCCACCCTGCTTGTTGGTGTAATACATAGCAACCTGATTGTCTGTCTGAATTAGAATGATTTGGTTGGACAGCCGATCTCTGAAAGCCTTGAGAGCGTTCCAGATTGCTCGCAATTCCAGGAGGTTGATCTAAAGATCTTTTTCCTGAAAGGACTAAGCTCCTTGAGTGTGAAGTCCATCTACATGAGCTCCCCACCACAGGAGGGATGCATCCGTCATCAGCACTTCCTGCGGCTGAGGAATTTGGAATGGACGTCCCAAGACCAGATTGGATCGAATGGTCCACCACTGAAGGGAACTGCAAAAATCGGTGGAGAGATAGATTACATCCTCTAGATCCCCTGTGGCCTGGCACCACTGGGAAGCTAGGGTCCATTGAGCTGATCTCATATGTAGGCGTGCCATGGGAGTTACATGAACTGTGGAAGCCATGTGCTCCAAAAGTCTCAACATCTGCCGACCTATGATCTGTTGAGACGTACGAGCCAAGGACACTAGGGTCAGGAGGTTGTCTGCCCTTGCTTGAGGGAGATAAGCTCGAGACGTCCGTGTGTCCAACAGAGCTCCAATGAACTCCAATTTCTGAACCGGAACAAGGTGGGACTTGGGATAATTGATTACAAACCCCAGTAGCTCTAGCAGTTGAATAGTCATCCGCATGGACCGTAGAGCCCCTGCCTACGAGGTGCTCGTCACCAGCCAATCATCCAGATAAGGGAAGACATGCACTCCCAGTCTACGTAGAGATGCTGCGACAACTGCCAAGCACTTTGTGAAGCCCCTGAGCGCAGATGAGAGGCCAAAGGGTAGCACACAGTACTGAAAGTGCCGAGTTCCCAGTCGAAATCAAAGATACTTCCTGTGAGCTGGAAGTATCGAGATGCGAGTATAGGCATCTTTTAAGTCCAGAGAGCATAGCCAATTGTTTTCCTGAATCATGGGAAGAAGGGTGCCCAGGGAAATCATCCTGAACTTTTCTTGGACTATGAATTTGTTCAGGGCTCTTAGGTCTAGGATGGGACGCATTCCCCTTGTTTTCTTTTGCACAAGGAAGTACCTGGAATAGAATCCCAGCCCTTCTTCCACTGGTGGGATGGGTTCGACCACATTGGCCTTGAGAAAGGCAGAGAGTTCCTCTGCAAGTACCTGCTTGTGCTGGGCGCTGAATGACTGAGCTCCCGGTGGGCAATTTGGAGGTCAGATTTAGAGTGTATCCTAACCGTACTATTTGAAGAACCCACCTGTCGGAGGTTATAAGAGGCCACCTTTGGTGAAAAAATATCAACCTCCCCCGACCGGCAAGCCGTCCAGCACGGACACTTTTTCTGAGGCTATGCTGCACTGGAGCCAATCAAAATCCCGTCCCTTGCTTTTGCTGGGGAGCCCTAGGGGCCTTAGGCGCACAGCGTTGACAGGAACACACATGCTGGGACTGAGCCTGAACCGGCTGCCGAGAAGCAGGAGCGTACCTACGCCTATTATAGGAATAGGGGGCACTCCTCCCTCCAAAAAACCTCCTGGATGAGGAGGGAGTAGCAGAAGACGCCTGGCGGGTGAGAATCCATAGCATCATGGGGCTTTCTGATCTGATCGACCATGTCCTCTACCTTCTCTCCTAAAAGATTATCCCCCCCTCCCCATGTCCTCTACCTTCTCTCCAAAAAGATTATCCCCCCCCCCCCCCCCTGGCAAGGAACATCTGCCATTCGCTGCTGGGTTTTATGATCCAGGTCAGAGACATGCAGCCACGAGAGTCTGCGCATCACTATACCCTGAACAGCTAACTCAGGATGCTACATCAAAAGTGTCGTAAGGCCCCCTGGCCAGGAATTTGCGACACGCCTTCTGCCGCCTGACCACCTGGTGAAAAGGTTTGGCGAGCTCCGGAGGAAGTGCTTCAACCAAACTAGACAGTTGCCTCACCGAGTTCCGCAAGTGGATGCTTGTGTAGAGCTGGTAAGTTTGGATCTTGGCGGCGAGCATAGCGGCCTGATACGTTCTCCTCCCAAAAGAATCCAATGTCCTAGACTCTCTGCCTGGGGGCGCCGAGGCATAGTCTCTAGTGCTCTTATTTAATTTATTTTTTTTTATTTATTGCATTTGTATCCCGCATTATCCCACCTCTTTGCAGGCTCAATGCGGCTTACAATACATCATGGATAGTGGAAATGAGAGGAGAATTGACGTTTGGTGTTACAGAGTAATTTTGGGTTACAAGGTAATGGAATACATGATAGTGATACAGCATAAGGCATTCTTAACATTACTATATATATATATATATATATATATGTATATGTCTTGGCTCTTCTGAGAGCACAGTCCACCACCATGGAATCGTGAGGCAGTTGGCCCTTCACCATTACAGGCTCTCCATGGACTCTGTACTGGGACTCGGATTTCTTGGGAGCCACAGGATTAGAAAGAGGGTACGACGAATTCTGCATAAGCACTTCCCTGAGTGTATTATGCAGGGGGGCCGTTGCAACCTCAGCAGGCGGAGAAGGATAATCCAGGACCTCGAGCATCTCGGCCCTGGGCTCACCCATAACCTCCATAGGGAATGGAATGTCCTTACGACATTTCCCGTACCAAAGGTGAGAGAGACTCTCAGGTGGAGACATCCTACTTTCAATTGAGAGTAGGATCAGGAGGAGACCCCACATGACTCTTCCTCCGAAAAGTATCTGGGGCCTTCCTCTTCTTCCCACGAGCGCTCCTCATCGGTATAGGACAGAAGCTCCCTAAGAGCAGCCCAAACCCGAGCCTGTCTCGACATCGAGGATTGACGACCTCGTGGGGGGTGTCTAGAAGTCGATCCCTGCCTGGACTCCGGTGAAGCTTCCTCCACCGACATCGAGGGGGAATCAACCCGGGTGGCGGCCGACGCCGGTACCGCAAGCGGCATCGAGGACGGAGAACTTATCACAGGCGATGGCCCAGATGCCGCCTCCGCAGTCGGTACAGAAGGCGCAAGCACCCTGACACCAAGGCAGACTGGCGCAGCAACCCCTCCAGGAGCTCTGGAAGAAGGGCCCTGATGCGCTCGTCGAGAGCTCCCATCAGAAAAGACTGGGGAGCCGGTACAGGAGTCGGTGCTAGAAGCTGAGGGGGATCGAGAGGCGGTACCAGGTTGCCAGATGACTGACGCATCGGCACTTCTTGTATGGAGGGTGAGCGGTCCTCCCGACGCTTCTCGGGTGCCGACTCCCTTGGCTCTCCAGAGCTCTCGATACCGTGCATGGAAGGAGATCGATGACAGTGCTTCTTAGCATTCGCTCGATGCCCACCATCGAGACTCCTCAGTACCGACGAGGACGTGGAATCCTCACGCCTCCTTGGGGCCGGGGCCAGGACCGACGCTCGGTCCCGGGGGGCCTGCATAGCAGTAGGCCTCGAGACAGGTGGAGACCCGCTCGATGCCTCGCTGCTCCCAGCATGGTGCGATCTTTCAGCAGCCATTACCTGCGCTCTTGATGTCAATGCTTCCCTCAACGTTGACACCGAAGCCGCCGACCTCGGTACCGATGTTGATGCTGATGTCGATGGACCGGACCGATCAGAAAAAAGTTTATGAGGTTGAGCCTCTCGAGCCACCTGGGTCCGTTTCTTCATCAAATTACACAGCTTACAGGCAGCTGGCAGATGGTCGAGGCCCAGGCACTGAAGACACCACGAGTGGGGGTCGTTCCCGAGATGGTCCGGTTGCACTGAGTACAATGCTTGAAGCCACTGGGTGTCCTCGATGACATGGAGGGAAAAACGGCGGCAGCGAAATTAAACGGCTCAATGGTGCCAAATAAAAAAAGGCACAAAAAAGGAAAAAATAGCCCGACCGAGCAGCCTAAAGATGGAAGTGACGAAAAAATAAGGAAACTTCAAGGGGGAAGAAAAAACTAAGAAAATAAAGGAAAATAGGTTTAAAAAATTTTTTTATTTTTTATTTTAGCAAAACAAGGAGATAGGAAGAGAAAAGGGGGTAAAATTGAGCGAAGAATGCTGAAAACGGATCTCCTGAGCCTTTGAATAGGGAGCGTTAAGAAAAACAACTCTCCCAATCACGGATCGAAAAGAACTCAGAGGGCATATTCACATCGCAGGAAGCCGTTCGCACATGCGCAGTACGTTCAGCCCACGTGACGGAACGTTCCAGAGGATTCCTTTGCTTTTGAAGTTTGTTCCGGTCTCCTGGGCCATCGGACGACCCATCATTGAGAATATTCAGCCTGCTTGTCCTCGGAGAATGTATCATATTTGTCCTGTTACTAGGGCCCCAATGCTCAAAGATCTCCAACGGTGCAGACCCCATAGCGCAATAACAGCACAGAAACCTGGCTTTCCAATGCTCAAAGGAAATGGTATTCAAATTATATGTACACAATGAAAGCGAAAGCAAGGGGAAGGACTATGCCTGGCGCATGAGCATAATGCTTACTGTGAGACTCTTGTGTGCATGCGCCAGGCAAGTCTGGAAATGCAAGCACACATTTTTCACTGTTTTTCTGCTCCCAGACTCTCTGAAAACACTCCCCTTGTAGGGAGAAAATGTCATGATTGGCTATACATTCCATCGAGAGCACAGATATCATTTGGGTCCTCCACATCACTAGAGTAGGGGCTGTAGGGACTGTGGGCACCCTCCAGTGTGTTAAAAATCACACATTGTGCCATCAACACTGATCAAGCACGAAACTCGGCATCCCACAAGGGTGAGAGGCTTTGGAAAGTCTATAGATGGCAAATAGCCAAGAGGCATGCAAGGGAGGCAACCGCCCCCACTGTGATGTGATATTATCCACAATTTGTTCCCAAAAAGAGCTTATAGAAGGACAACTCCAAAACACATGCCCAAGAGAAGCAGGAGTTTGTTGACATTTGGGGCAAGCTCCCGTCACCATAGCTGCCCAGTATCTCACTCGTGCAGGTTATATGTATAAACGGAGTGCGAACTTGTACTGCTGTTCCCAGATGGAGACACTACGAAAAGGTGCTGTATGCAAGTTATAGAGTATCTAAGCTGAGTCCCCAGTCAGCTCAATGGACAAGTCTTCCGACCAGCAGCGTGCCACCCGTTTTAAGTACGAGTACATTTAAATAAAATTTGCAGCCATCTTTGGTGCACATATTCTACGCGCTAGAGTCCTCTGAACATTCTATAAACATTAACATGCATGCTGGTCCAGCGCTAATTGCCACTAATGCCAGTGTTGGGTTTTGAGCATTGGCCCATAGGTTTCAATTTGCAACTTCCAAGTTTACATCAGATTGTATCTGTGCTTACATTTGGTCATTTTACTTTTGTTATGCAGTTAACAAAACTGAACATTTTATGTTAAACTGTACTTGCTGTTTCCTTGAGTGAATCTCTTCATAAAGGCCGTTAACAAATCCCAGTAAATAGAGTAATGCAAATGAGGCCCATTCAGTCTGCCCAGTAGTTAGGGTTGAGCTGCTGTTTCCTGATGATGCTTTTAAGTCTACTTCCTTACATGTTCTCTAGTACTAGCTTCTTTTGAAATGGTTTGTTCATTAATACCTTTAAGTATTAAAGTATTTGTATCCTATCTCCTCTGTCCTTTCATCCAGGGTATACATTATTCAGGTTACCACATCTTTTCTCATTTCTTCTGGTGCAGACCATATACCATTTGGGTCACTTCCTAGCCTCTTTAGATTTTTCATAAAAGAAAACCTCAAAACTGAACTCAGTACTCCTAGTGAAACCTCGCTGATCTGTACAGGAGTACTAATACCCCCTCCTTTTTGTAGTATGCAGTCTAGCATCCATCTAGCTTTGGCCACTGCCCTGTCACAATGTTAGAAAAATGGTACTCCAGTTTTATTGAATCCTTAAACGAGATTGCCCCTTTGCGGTCATGTAAAATTTATTGATCAAATTATGTACCTTAGTTTACTGAGGAGTTAAAACTAGAAGCGGAAGCTTAGACAAACAAAGAGCATGGAGAGGTTGCCTGTGCAGACCTACTGTAGAAGCTCATAATTTATAACTGCAATCTTATAAAACTGCTACAATTAACACATAAAAGCTTTATTTTAATAAAATAGATGAAGTCCCTTCTTCGGCAAAAAAGAGTTATTCGCTATAGTTCACAAGCTAATATACAAAATCAGTGTATTTGCTCAGGATTTTTAAAATGGGTTTTATTTGAAATTACAAAATTTGGTTTCTCAATTTGATAATATACCATTACCCAATGAGCTTTTTAAACCCCTTTGTGAGATAAAGTTTTCTGCTATTACATCTGACCAGCTGGGGAAGTTATGGCTGGGATTAATAATTCTTTTTGCCTGTTGGATGAAATTCATCCTACAGTTATATTAGACCATACTCTTTCCTCATTACCTTTCCTTGCAAAAATGATTAAGAAAGTTGTGTTGTGGCAATTAGATGACAATCTTCAGAAACAAAAAATACTGGACCAGCACCAATTTTGGTTTTGTGAAAATCACACACAGACATTGTTGATATATCTTTTTGATGGTGTCAAAGCTAGCTTCGATAAAGGCAAAGGAGAAATTAGATCTTACCTGCTAATTTGCTTTCCTTTAGTCCCTCCGGACCGGACCAGGATTGGACTGATGGGTTGTGCTCGCCTACCAGCAGGTGGAGACTGAGAAAAAACTCTGACTCTAGAGAGCCAATAGGAGCCCTGGCCATGTGACCTTAGCCTCAGTATTTGAATAACAAAGCAGGAAAGAAAGAAAGACCTTCTGTGCCGTATGGAATCCTAGCAGCCACAAAGCACTCGGCAATGCCAAGTATCAGAGCTCACCAGCAACTCTCACCAGAGAAGTGGTATGGCCCGATATGTATTACAGCTCACCAGCAACTCTCACTAGAGAAGTGGTATGGCTCACTTGTACTATAGCTCACCAGCAACTCTCACCAGAGAAGCGATATGGCTCACATGTAATATAGCTCACCAGCAACTCTCCCCAGAGAAGTGGTATGGCTCACATATAATATAGCTCACCCGCAACTCTCACCAGAGAAGTGGTATGGCTCACTTGTCTTATAGCTCACCAGCAACTCTCACCAGAGAAGTGGTATGGCCCACTTAAGATTTTATATATATTCCATCAACTGAGCTTACCAGCAACTCTCACCAGAAAAGTGGTAAATCATATTTAAGGTTTTATAGATATTCCAGCAACTGAGCTCAGCCACAACTCTCACCAGAGAAGTGGTATGGCGTATTTAAGGTTTTATAGATAGATTCCAGCAATTGAGCTCACCAGCAACCACCAGAGAAGTGGTATAGACCACGTAAAGTTCTGTATATATATAGTATTGTTCCACGAATCGTAAAGGAATGAATACACTTCCTACTGAATACACTTCCTACTTAATAAAAGAAGCTAAAGAGTAGAGAGAACATGGGAGGGGCCTGGTCCGGTCCGGAGGGACTAAAGGAAAGCAAATTAGCAGGTAAGATCTAATTTCTCCTTCCTTAGCGTCCCTCCGGACCGGACCGGACCAGGATTGGACTGATGGGAAGTACCAAAGCAGTAATCTGAAGGGAGGGACCTTATGAAAACTGAAAGAGAAATGTTCATGCTGCATAGGCCACCTGGCGACAACTAACATGTAGTGTGTCCCAATGAGCAAAATAAAATGAAACTAGGACTAAGTTGCCAACTTACCAATGTGCACCGAGAGCACCAAAAATCGCCGTAGTAAGAAGAGAGCCCGCTTCTGAAGTTGTGGAATATGTTGTAATACGCTGTGGAACTGCCCTCTCAGTGAGAAGAGAAATAGACATTCTCATTTCCTTGATCCTTCGCGATATAGCGGGTTAGAAACAATGAAAAACTTTTACGCCTACTGGCTAGAAGGACAAAACCAATAAGAAAAAACCGATTGGGAAAGGTGAAAACTTTAAACTACAGCAGACCGAAAAGAAGTTACCAACCATAGAAGTATTCCACACATAGATCTACTTGCTGCAATGGCTACTGGGAAACACTGCTTGAAGAGGAAAACTTTATAGAAAAAGTTATGGCTACTAGAAAACAGAACTTTAAGAGTCTGTTCACCTAGTTCACCTAGCTGGTGGACGAAGCGGGAGGTACAGATGCAGGACTCCTTTAAGAAACCGCTTTGACAGTGGATGCTGCATAAGCGTGCGGTTGTCAACAGTATCATGCATCACTGATAGAGCTGCCAAATGAACTCTAATGGATGAGTAAGACAGACAAGATTTCGCAAGATGCAGAAGATATTCCAAAACATGCAAAATGGATACTGTTTGTGGAATGAAGTGGCGACAGGAGTACCACAGAGTGAACCGTCGCCACTTTGATTCATAGGACTTTAATGTAGATTTCTGTCTGGAAGCAATTAAAACTTGAAGTACTTCCTGCGAAAATATCAAAGATGTTGCAGACCCAGTAACCACGCCATAAGTTTGAGTGACTGGGGGTCCGGATGTAGAAGGGTGCCTTGGTTCTGCGTAAACACCTAGTGAGATGATGGAAGAAACGCATAAAGAAGGCTGAAAAACCCCTGCTGGACGTTGGCATCTGTCCCTGTCTCCGTCAAGACTGTTGCTGAACGGAAGAAGCAAGAAATGTTCGTGAGCCTGAAGGCAAAAAGAGATAGCCCTGAAGTGTCGCAGTGAGGAAGTAAGGCTGAAAAAATGAGAGTCCATTCACCTAAATGCAGGGTGACACAACTAAGAAAAAATGAGTACAAACTCAAGAGTATACTCTTAACTCCTCCTTGGCGGATGACATAACCCATTGCCATGGCAAGGACCAACATAGCTCTCTCCGCCTTGTTTGTCAGTAGGGAAAACAAAATTCACCCGAAGGTAAAACGAATTGCTGAGGTCCCCCAGAAAAAAAATATATACAAAAAAGCTTCTGCCAAAAAGTGTACTGCACGAAGCATCCCAATGACAGAACTAAGGTTCTTGAGATAACTAGATGACACTTAAATAGCGCGATTGATGACCCTGAGATTCGCAATAGGATGAAGGAAAATTCCTTCTTGGGCATTAGAAAGTAAAATTGCATTCTGCAGAATAGAGCGAGGAAATGGCCGAAGGCCCAAGGTCACCAAGAAAAATATAAACTGGGATGTTTGCAGAGGAGACAAAAGACTGTGCGCCAACCTGACTAAAACAAAGAGAAAATCAGAGATATCTGATGAGAGATCAAATGAGAGGCCTGGCTACAATCACCACACAACCTAGAGACTGTAAGAAATGCAACACCCGGTGCGTGACCTGAGAACTCTGCTGATAAGACTTTCTCCAATTAGGCAGTCGTCTAGGTAAGAATGAAATGACCCTAAGAGCGCAATGAACATCCTCTTAGATCTATAAAAGAACGGAAGAGAGAGTACTGCTGAAAATGACCGGTTAATGCATAAGCAAAAAACTAGCCATTCTCTGGATCCTGAGGAGAAGAGGAAGGGTGACCAAGGACACCAGTTAAATAGGGCTACAAACTCCAACCCTATCTCTATGGCGTTCCATAGTTGGGTAAGTTCTGAATATAGAAAGTTCTGAATATAGGAGTCCACCAGCTATGGTAGTATGCTCCGGACAGAAAAAAATTGTCCCAGTATGAACGTCTGATTCACCGGCCTGTAATTTCTTGGATCTCCCTAATCCACATACCACTAATCCACGTACCACGGTCATGCGTCCTCCCTCACTGAGATGTAGATTGTAAGCTCCTTTGAGCAGGGAACGTCCTTCTTTGTTAATTTGTACAGCGCTGCGTAACCCTAGTAGCGCTCTAGAAATGTTAAGTAGTAGTACCAGACTCACACCCAATAGATATGAATGTTGAGCTTGTTTCAGGTTAAAACACCGAACCTAGGCCCAGGGTCCCCGGTGTTCCTAGTGGTGAACAGCCATGGCAAATATTGTATGCGTTAGTTTGCAGAATTACTGCAAAGCCTTGCTTTTGGAGCAGAGATTTCTGTTCGATACTCTCGTGAGAGGTTTTTTTTTTTTTTTTTGTCTTTAATGCTGTTCTGGCTGTAGAAAGGTGGACATTTGAGCTTCCCCAGAATGGCAAAACTTATGTACCTATGCCCATTAGATATGAATGCTGGACTTGATGGACTTTAGGCCTTACCCAGCATAACCATACTTATGTACCTATGGTATAAATACACAGGAAGTGAGTGAATCCCCTTCCAATTGAAAGAACACTCTGGAGTGAAGGCGCATAGAATGAAAATGAAAAAGGACAAACTTGGAAATTACCTGTAACGAAAAAAGTGAAGTTGTGCCACAGCCACTTGGTGAAGGCAGTGTAGACAAGACTGTATCTGAATTCAAGAAAGCTTGATATAACATCAGGTCTCTAAGGAAGAGGAAGAGATAGCAGATGGTATGTATAGCCATACTGGACCAAACCAGGATGTTTATAATCTGCCAATGCTGAACTGATAGAGTAGAGACAAACACGAGTAGATGGTTTGAGGACCGTCCACTATCTTTAAGTGAAAGGATGACTTTATTCTCTAAGTGACCATATGTCCTGTAAAAACCAGAAGAAAGCTAAAATGAAATATGAGAGGCTTCAAGGCAGTTGGAAAAGAAGGGAAGACATGAATAAAGCATGCCTGCTAAGGCAGCTGAGTGACTGGGAGCTTGGTAGACAGGACTGTCCCTCAGAGAATATGAAAGAGCTGATATATCCCCATGGCATCTGAACAATATACTGTATGCCTCTAGAGAAGGCTTCTTAAAGTCGGAAAAAGCAAAACACTGTATAACACTACAGCCATTGAGAGTGTCTGTTAAGTTCTTAAAACACTATATAACATCATAGGCATGGAGTAAAATGCTTGAAAGGAACTAAGATATTATGGTCAGAATTGCAAAGTACCAATCAATTGACTCTTAGACAATGTAGTCCTATTCACCAGGGAATGAGAAAGACAGAAATTTACTCTATGCCTATAGAGAAAGTTTCTAAAGTTGTTAAAACACTGTATAATACTACAGCTATTGAGGAAAATGCTTGAAATGAATTATGATATTATGATAAGATGTAGATTTTCCACCAGGCAATGAAAAATGACTGAGCACCAGAAAAAACTAGTGTTAACAGCCCCGTGATACATAGAAATTTAAAAGAAGAAAAGCTTGTTATATATCCATATATGAAAGGAGCCCCCTTTCAACCAAATATTGCCTGCTGATGTGAAGAGCATTTTAGAATACGCCGTTCAGCACATACAAAAGTGTACACATCTTGGAGCCGAACTGCTCTATGAACTGCAGCCTTACCTTCCGCAGAGAGATCCCCGACTGATAAGATGGAGGGAGAAACAAAATGGCCGCCATTCGCTCCACTGGCCCTGTGGCGATCGTCAACAGCGCGCCCGACACCTCCGAACAAGCGGAGCCCAGTGGAACGGCGAAGAAACAACAGCCGGCGAAAAAGGCCCCGAAAAAACTGGAGGCAGCACCGGACCCGAAGAAACCTTGAAGGGAGAGCAAAATTTACACGTTCCGGCTGCGTGAACTGCGCGACGCTGACCGACAGCAGCTGTTTGAACTTTTAAGCCATATCGGAAAAAACAGGTGGCCGCGCTTACGCGGTTCGCACCTTTTTTTTTTTTTTTTTCATTTGTTTAAACTGCCGCCGCCAAAACGCAAGAAAATGGAGGAAATTAAATCTGACGAGAAAAATCGCTGTTTAAAGTCACAGATACTGAATTATTTTCTTCTGTTTGTTTTTTTTTTTTTTTTATAACCCCTCAATCATAATAAAACACTGGAGCTGCCTGCTCGTTAGAAGTCTGGGGAAAGAAAGGCTGCTTCTTTGAATTTCCTTTTATTTAATTCTTTTAAAGCAGCTACCTGTTAAAAGTGGCTGCCTCTCCCAAAGACGGTACACCTTTCCAGAGAAAGGGACGGCCCTTCCCTGCTAAGCCAGGGAGATGGGGAGGAAGGGGGGTGGACTCGAGACACCTGAGTTTAACACCCCCGAGGCTGTCAAAGAAAGAAGAGAAAGGAAACCCTGTCAAGCCTCTAAATAAGATTCCAGGCACAGAAGAATTATCACAAATATCTGTAATATCTAAAGAGAAAAGGAGAGAGACTAATGGGCTCACTTCCTACCTGCTGGGAGACTGAGAAAATACTGAGGCTAAGGTCACATGGCCAGGGCTCCTATTGGCTCTCTAGAGTCAGAGTTTTTTCTCAGTCTCCACCTGCTGGTAGGCGAGCACAACCCATCAGTCCAATCCTGGTCCGGTCCGGAGGGACGCTAAGGAAGGTTTTTATTGGTTACTTTAGATATTTCAGCAGCTTTTGACACCATCAATCATGACATTTTAATTAATTGACTGCAGGGTGTTGGATTTAGCTGGTATCAATTTTTTTTTAGCAGAAAAGTTTTGTGTATTTGAAGGCACAGAAAAATCTGACACTATCTTGCTGAGCAGGAGTACCTTAGGGCTCATGCCTCTCTGTAGTACCCGCGGCAGATTGCCACTGCGCCCCCCCCCCCCCCCACGGGCGCCTCACCTCCTGGGAGTAAAGGGAGCAGTCACGTGGCTGTCTGCTCTGCCGGTTCCCTACCCCAAAACAGGAAGTAACGAGGGAGCAGGGAACCGGCAGAGCCAACAGCTGCGCGGCTATCCTTTCACCCCCTACCTGGGGCGGACCACCCCCACCACCCCTGGTACGCCACTGGGTAATTCTTTAAAACTGAATATTTCTAAAACTCAAATTTTGCTTCTTTCAGGCTCTTCTATTACTGCTGCTCCTAGCTAGATGGGCCATTGGTCTGACTCAGTATAGTTATTCTTAGATCATATAAAGATGGATTCTGTTGAGATTCCAATTTTGAATGAGATTAGGAACTTTGAAGTCCAGTTGGACTCTGCACTCACCATGAAAACACAAGTTTTGAATGTAATTCGTAAAGTTTTTTTAAAGCTGAGAATAGTTTAAGGAAATTAAGCCTGCTACTTAAATTTTTGTAAGATAGTTCAAACTATCGTTTGTCCTTTAATGGATTACTGTAATGGTCTTCTCATGGGCAATATAAAGAATTCAGGTTGCACAAAACTCTACAGCTAGAGTGATTACAGGGACATCTCGTTTTAGTCACATTTCTCCAATTTTGAAATCATTATACTGGTTACCTATTCAATACTGTACTGAGTTCAAGATTTTGTTGCTTAAGGTTCTTAATAATTATTATGTTTCTCCTACTCTATGTTGTACTCTGAGATTTTACCAACCAACATGTTCCTTGAGATTCTCTCAGAAAAGCCTCCTTGATGTACTGTCTCACCGCCTTGTGTGATAGGAGGAGTAAGCAAAGATACTTACCTGTAGCAGGTATTCTCTGAGGACAGCAGGCCATTAATTCTCACATGTGGGTGACGTCATCTGTGTTGCCTATGCGGAGCTTAAATAAAGCTAATATAGCTGTAAGAGCATGCACACCATCCCCCACCACGCAAGTGTCTTCCCGCCCTACACAAGAGTGCAGGACCAGCAGTATAACAGCACAGCATGGAATCAACTCACATGAGAGGTGGGAGGATATGTGAGAATTAATGGCCTGCTGTCTTCAGAGAATACCTGCTACAGGTAAGTATATTCTCACACGTGGGAATCCTAGCTACCAGGCTCACTGAAAATTGGGCCTGGCAACAGTGAGGACAAAACAGTGATTAACCTGAAACTATATACAACTGTTTTTTTTTTTTTTTTTTTTAAGGGGGGGGGGGGTAGAGTTGGATTCTAGACCCAAAACAAATTCTGCAAACTGTCTGTCCAAACTATCATCTTGGGTATCCTGCTCAAGGCAGTAGTGAGATGTGAATGTGTGGACTGAAGACCTCGGTGCAGCCTTGCAAATTTCTTCAATGGAGGCTGACAAAGTGGACTACCGACGCAGCCATGGATCTGACATTGTAAGAACATAAGAACAGCCATACTGGATCAGACCAATGGTCCATTGAGTCCAGTATCCTGTTTCCAACAGTAGCCAAGCCAGGTCACAAGTACCTGGCAGAAACTCAAATAGTGGCAACATTCCATGCTACCAATCCGAAGGCAAGCAGTAGCTTCCCCATGTCTGCATTTCATTCACGAATGCCCAGGCTGGGCTGACTCTTGAGACAATCTGCCAGCCAATTGGAGATTGTGTCTCATGGTGACCCAACCCTGTTGAGATCAAAAGAAATAAAAAGCTGGGTGGACTGTATTGTAGGGCCTAGTCTGCTCCAAGTAAAAGGCCAAAGCTTGCTTGCAATCCAAGGAAAATGCAAGGAAGCAAATTCTAAGCCCTAAACATCTGGGTTGTGAGGGCTAGAGACTACAGGTTGGGAAGTAGAAGAGATCCCTTGTTCTGCGTGATAAGGTTCAGAAAACACTCAAGCCTCCAAGGTTTTTCAGAGGAAGACTCTAGAAGAAGAGGGAACCAGATCTGCCTGGGCCAGTATGAAGCGATCAGGATCATGGTACCTCGGTCTTGCTTGAGTTTCAGCAAAGTCTTCCCCACAAGAGGGATGGGAGGATACGCATACAGAAGGCAGGTCCCCCAATGAAGGAGAAAGGCATCCGATGCTATTCTGTCATGGGCCTGGAGCAGAACTGAGGGGCTTTGTGGTTGAATTGAGTGGCAAAGAGGTCCACAGAGGGAGTGCCCCACACTCAATCTCGTGGGCAATGCCCATGTTGAGTGACCACTTGTGCGGTTGCATTACCCTGCTCAGTCTTATTGACCAGGCTGTTGGATTTGCCCGCCAGGCAGCCTCCCAACACAGTGGGTGTGATCCACTGCCCTCCCTGCTTGTTGGTGTAGTATATTGCAAACTGCTACATTGCCTCGGGGTCGGGTCCGATGCTGACCGGTCCTGGGGGGCCCTGCACAGTGGTTGGCATAGAGGCAGGTGGAAACCCACTCGATGCACATCCACTCCCAGTGTCCAACACAGGTCTCTCAGCCATATGGACCAATGCACCTGATGCCAATGCAATTCCTGACATCGATACCAACACCGATATCAAGGTTCCCCAAGGGAAGGCACAAAAAAAGCTTGAAAAATAACCTCACGCACCAGACGCTGTGAGGAGCACAGCCAATACGTTCTCTCATAAGTACATAAGTAATGCCATACTGGGAAAAAACCAAGGGTCCATCGAGCCCAGCATCTTGTCCAAGACAGCGGCCAATCCAGGCCAAGGGCACCTGGCAAGTTTCCCAAACGTACAAACATTCTATACATGTTATTCCTGGGATTTTGGATTTTTCCAAGTCTGTTTAGTAGCGGTTTATGGACTTGTCCTTTAGGAAACCGTCCAACCCTTTTTTAAACTCTGCTAAGCTAACCGCCTTCACCACATTTTCCGGCAATGAATTCCAGAGTTTAATTACACGTTGGGTGAAGAAAACTTTTCTCCGATTTGTTTTAAATTTACTACACTGTAGTTTAATCGAATGCCCCCTAGTCCTAGTATTTTTGGAAAGCGTGAACAGACGCTTCACATCCACCTGTTCCACTCCACTCATTATTTTATATACATCTATCATGTCTCCCCTCAGCCATCTCTTCTCCAAGCTGAATAGCCCTAGCCTCCTTAGTCTTTCTTCATAGGGAAGTCGTCCCATCCCCGCTATCATTTTAGTCTCCCTTCGCTGCACCTTTTCCAATTCTACTATATCTTTCTTGAGATGCGGCGACCAGAATTGAACACAATACTCAAGGTGCGGTTGCACCATGGAGCGATACAACGGCATTATAACATCCTCACACCTGTTTTCCATACCTTTCCTAATACCCAACATTCTATTCGCTTTCCTAGCCGCAGCAGCACACTGAGCAGAAGGTTTCAGCGTGTTATCGACGACGACACCCAGATCCCTTTCTTGATCCGTAACTCCTAACGTGGAACCTTGCATGACGTAGCTATAATTCGGGTTCTTTTTTCCCACATGCATCACCTTGCACTTGCTCACATTAAACGTCATCTGCCATTTAGCCGCCCAGTCTCCCAGTCTCGTAAGGTCCTCTTGTAATTTTTCACAATCCTGTCGTGAGTTAACGACTTTGAATAACTTTGTGTCATCAGCAAATTTAATTACCTCGCTAGATACTCCCATCTCTAAATCATTTATAAATATATTAAAAAGCAGCGGTCCTAGCACAGACCCCAGAGGAACCCCACTAACTACCCTTCTCCATTGTGAATACTGCCTATTTGACCCCACTCTCTGTTTCCTATCCTTCAACCAGTTTTTAATCCACAATAGGACATTTCCTCCTATCCCATGACCCTCCAATTTCCTCTGTAGCCTTTCATGAGGTACCTTGTCAATCGCCTTTTGAAAATCCAGATACACAATATCAACCGGCTCCCCTTTGTCCACATGTTTGTTTACTCCTTCAAAGAATTGAAGTAAATTGGTCAGGCAAGATTTCCCCACACAAAAGCCGTGCTGACTCGGTCTCAGTAATCCATGTCCTCGGATGAAGAGACTTGCTGGTCCCATGCTCTCTCAGCAGGTGGGAAAGTACTTGCACATGAGCGGTGGGGACACAGCGCGTGCTCTTAAAGCTATATTAGTTGTATTTAAGCTCCGCAACAGGCAACGTGAATGACGTCACTCACAAGTGAGAATATGGGCTTCATGTCCTCGGAGAATAGAGCTTCTATTTTTTATATTATAGGCCCAAACTGTAGAATACTCTGCCCACTGAACTTTGTACATTACAAAATAAACAAGTCAAGAAGGACATGAAAGATTTTTTTTCAAGTACATGGGCCAATGGAACAATGAAGACAAAAGTTGGTTTTGATTATGTGCTGCTGTGAATTCAGTTTATTTTTTGTTAATGTCATTTGTTTACTCCTTTGTAATGTATGTGACTTATTCCTCGATTAGAATTTTTATGATATAAAATTTAAAATAAATTTTATCATCATCATTAATGTTTCAAAACTTTTAGATCCTCTGACACTATTCATCTTGAATGTCTCTCCTTATGAAGAAAAAACATTTAAATATCCGAGATCCAGAATGGGACAAACACCCAGCCTTCTTTAGAATGAGGAACACACCTAGAAAAGAAGCCCAGATTCCTTTCCTGTGGTGAGACCGACTATGGCGCTGGACTACAGGAGGAGACTGACCGCCTTCAAAAAGTGCAGGGTAGGGAAGTCTAGCAAAAGGGTTGGTCTGGAGGTTGGCTAAGCAATCTGAGCTGGTATTCTATTTTGATTATATTTGTTACTATAGTTTGACGACTCCTATTCTTCATGAAAAGAAGAAATGAACTTAATACCTTTTCCCCACTGGAAGACAACTGTATGTTGTATACAGCTACTGGTTGTAGTGAAAATGACTGCTGCTGCTTTGACAAAATGGGTGTAGCCTGCTTTGCTTACGTTTTCTCCTTATCTAGGTTTGAAAAAAAAGACAGGGCATTGCATCTGGTATGGGTAAAATATCCTCTTACAACGGAGAAAACCTCTTCAATAGCAATTTGAACCAGGTGGGGGGTACAATGGCAGAAAGATGCAGAAGAGTAGAGCAGTGATGTCCTGTGATGTTCACAGTCTCCTATTTTATCTCCAAATAACAAGCCCAGTTATTTCCAACAGCTGAAGAACTTGGGAACTTTGGCATTCTGGTTTGTCGCTATCAAATCCAGAAGCGAAGAGCCCCATCGGTTCACTATCAGTTGAAAACCCTGGCTGGATAGTCTCATTCTTCTGGGTCCAAGGACTGCCTGCTAAGAAAGTCGCCTCCACATTCCAGGACCCAGCGATGTGAGCTGCCAATAAAGTAGAGATGATTTTTTTTTCTGCCCAGCTTATGAGGGAGGCTGCCTCCACTGCCACTGGACAACTGCAGGTCCCACCTTGCGTGATGATATAAGACACTGCTATTGTATTGTCAGAGAAAACTCAGTGCAGAGCCCCTACCACAAAGGAAACAAAGTTGCATATAGAATTTTGCACTGCCTTGAGCACCCAAGTGATTTATCATCCACTGAGACTCCTGTTCTGGTTCCCTGTGCCAGATGGAACTTATAATGAGCTCCCCAACTCAACTTGCTGGTGTCTGTTGTAACCACCTCCACTGTGTTATTGGAAAGGGAGCTCTGACACTCAAAATTCCTAAGTGACAACCACCACTTCATACTCCATCTGGCAACCAGAATCCAAGGGCATTATGGCACCCGTCTTGTGTTGCTGGCTGCTGCTGCCTCTTCAGGCATGCTCTTGCCATGAACAAGCAGCACCCTGTTGCCTGAAGGCCCAAGAGGCCACTTAAAATGCTTGTTTCAGCGAACCTTCTAGCTTCCTATCCTGTAGGTCTTTTAGGACAATGCTCCATTCCACTGGCAAAGTGGTCTTCTTTGTCACAGCCGTAACAAGAGAGTCCATCTTAGGAAGCTGCAATTTATCTTTCTTCTCCGGAACCAACGGGTAGAGGCAGATCATGGCTCTTCCTACTATCAGCCCCGTGTCCAGGGAGACCCATTCTGCTGTAATCAGGTCCTGAATGTCTGGATGTATCAGGATGACCTTAGAAGGACCTTAGAAGCCCCCTCATGATCAACAAAGATGGAACTCCTGCCGAAGCAGAAGGCTCTTCAATGGAAAGCACCACTAGTGTCTCAGAAATAAGAGTACTGAGCGCCTCTTTATGAAACTACCTCAGTGCTTTAGGATCATCTCACTCCTCAGGATGGAGATCTCTCTCTCCTCTAACAGCTCCTTCAATCATGGTTCTTCTGAACAGACCGAGGCCACATTAGATAAGGAGGGAGCAGCAGATATGGCCTCATCTGCTCATTTCTGGAAGTCCAAAGGAGATCTCTTAGGAGCTGGAGGTGCAGTGAGGCGAGAAACCGAAGCACCTTGCAGCAACTCTGACTGTCCCTGCTTCAGTAAACAGGCTTGATGTAAGAGCAATATGAACTCCGGAGAAAACAAAGATCCCGATGCAGCTGAATGTTTCGTCAGGTCCCGAGCGTGAGAAATGGTGGCTGTGCTCTGTGCGTGATTACAGACTGTTCCTTACTGCCAGTCGGCCCTGACAAAATGGCACCCGTTCCCGTGCTCTCCTGCATCAAACTGTGCACTGGCTCTGCTGGACAGTCCAAAGTCCCCGGCATATTCAGGCACTGCATGAAATCCAAAGACTGCTGCCACCAACCATTTCCTCTGTGTCCTGCAGGCTTCCTGACTTGCAGGCACTGCAACGCCTCGACACTGGCCGTTGGTTCCCACAGCAGGAACACAGCTTAACTGCCTCTGCGGGAGTTACCATTCACCCCGACTGTTGTAAGTGCAGCACAACACAGTCCCAAGCAGTGAGTCAGGATTCCCTCCCCTAGAACGTGCAACCTTCTAAGTGGTTCCAAGTCAAACTTTAGTCGGACTTACCACTTCCAGATGCTCACCCCAAGTTCACAGTCTCCACCTCAGATGTGAAGGATCAGGATTGATATTCTGTCCCATACTCTCCAGTAAACTTTTTTTTTTTAAAGGTTGTTATGCTGGAAAAGGAGAGCTCCGTAGAAATGGGTGAAGGAAGGGAGGGGAGAAGTAAATTTGCAGGGCAGCAGAGAAAGGGATCTGAAAACCTCCAGATATTCTGCAGACTCAAGCCACCCGCAAAGCTGACCAACTGAACCAGGAACAATTCATTCAGGACCAGAGGCTGAAAAGCGAGTCCATCCACTTGCTGAAGACAGAAAATACTGAGGACCTGGACTGGATGCCAAGAGATGTCTCAGCTCCATTTTCAGTTCTCTATCTGCTGGCTGATGGACACAACTATCTCATAGGTTCTGGAATAGTGGTAAGCTAAGTAACAGAAGTTGTACAGAAGTTCCTTGTTGAGAAGTTTCAACATCGATATGCTTATGCTTCTCAAGCACTTTGAAAGGTGTCAAGGACAATGTCTTCGGCCTTGTGTGAGCACACAGGTGGGGGCTGCACTATAGGCCTGGAGACCCTCTGAGGATGTACCCGTCACTTTTAGGCAATATCTGGAGGTCCACCTTGAGTAACTGGACTTTTAAAGCCACTGTGCTGGGAAGTTGAGGGTGGCACCATGGAAAATTCCTGACTCAGAACCAACTGACTTCTGCGCAAGAGAGGCCTTTCTATGATTCTTCTTAATCTGAAGCAGCCTCTTCTCAGCTTCATAGAAGCTGCAAAAATGATTCAGATGATCCTTGCAGGCTGAAGGAAACATGCAAGCGCAACAGTTGCATTTGTTGTGGTCTCCACCAAAACAGATTGTAACTTTAAACAGATTGTAACTTGGAACATGTAAAATTCTGGATCCTTCTGCCAGGATACAAGCAAGGTCTAAACCCTGACTTCATCAATATGACCAAAAATTGTATCAAATGAAAGAAAATAAAGCAAAATAATTTGAGGGAAAACGTTAGCAAAATCACTAAACAATTACAGAAAATGTGACATCTCCAGGAAAAGATGACTACAGTCACCAGAAACGAAAAACAAAAATTTTAATGAGTTCTGTTAAAGAAAACAATTTATAATACACCAGTCCAACCCCCCATCTTTTTATGTGACAAAAATCTTACAGAAGTTCAAACGTAATTTTTTTTCAGACTGCTTATAGATCCATGACATGAAACTTGGTCACTCTCAACATTTTGGATTTGCCCACTTTAATCACAATTTCCCAGAGACAGTCACAAATTATCAGGACAGCTTTGTATGGCATCCACATAACTCAGCTGAGCAGAAAGGGGGGGGGGGGGAAACCTAGCTGAGACCACTGCATACAGGACTGGGAGAGCTGTTCTGTCCCACCATGGGATTTCATCACCCACTTTGTGTGCCTGATCAATCCTGTTTGCAATGACACTTCTTATGATAGTAGGGAAAAAAATTAGAGGCAGATGCATCACATGAAAGCCAAAAAATGAGCCCATTAAAGCAGCAAAACAAGAACCAAAGAGCACACAATAGCCAATATGTTTCACCAATAGGTTGCACCAGGGGTATTAGCTATATAGAACAAATAATTCAGCTGATTATATTCAAGTATTCATCTCCCATGGTGACTGGCAAATACTCCTACCTCCCCTCCTTCCCACAGTGACTTACACTTCTATCTTCCCTCCCCTCCCCCAGCAGTTACCAGCATGTCTCTCTCTTTTCCTCACCTAACCCCACCTCCCCCAAGTGACCAACATTTCTCCTTACCAGTAACTCTAGCTGCTGTTGCTGACACAGAACCAACTACAAACAGAGCCAATCTGGGGCCTTTAACATCTGCACGTGCTTGTGGCCTGCTGGCTCCCACCTTTAGGAGCTGGCAGGCCTTGAGCATACACAGTGCTGAAGGCCCCACTTGCAGTTACTTCTGTGTTTGTGTCAGCATCCAGGCTTACCAGTAAGGAGAAATGCTGGTCACCGTGGGGGTCAAATCTCAGTTTAAAGTTGAGTATATAAAGTCATCAAAACTCTAGAATTCAAATAAGAAGTATTTGTTCTGTATATCTAATACTCCTGATGCAGCCTGTCGGTGAAACACGTAGGTGTTATGTAATCAACTCACTGACCAGTCAAGATCCTTTTCACACAGAGCTCTTTGGTTTGACTGTTGCTTCTTTAGTGTGCAATTTTTAAATTTTTTTTTTTATCCTTATGGTATTACATCAAAAAACAGCACACATTTCAGTATGTTGAGGGTAATACATTTTACACCTATCTTGCATAGTGTATATTTTAAATGTAGCATGTATCACTGGAACTTAAGTGTGCACAGTTACACCAGCTCCATAGCTGGCATTAAGTGCTCATGCCTAACTTATAGGCATAGATTTTCGCTGTTACCTTAAATTTCTATAAAGGAAAGTAGGCACCAAAGTTCTATTTTTTATAGACCAGGCTCCAAAAGTTCTATTTTTTATAGACCAGGCTCCTACCAGGCACCCAGTTATAAAATTTTCCCTCCCCCTCCCAAAGAGATCATCTTATGTTTTCTTGACAAAATAATCTTTAATCTGTCATTTTAAGATTAACATATTTTTCTAAGCCAATGTTTCTATCATCTTTTTCCCGTGAATCTTTATTGTAAAAGGATATTGTGCCTTCATGAGAAACAACAGAACTATTATACAGAAATACCTTGTTCTTGCTATATTTCCTAACTGGCAGTATCTATCGGGCTGGCCAATAAAACATGATGATAAAGTCAAATATATAAGTATAGCAATAAAACCTTACCATCTTGACTGCTTTTTAGTTCCTCACTATATTTCTTCTGTAAAGCCAACTCTGCCTCAAGCTGTGCAATGCGACCCTGGGACAACTGCCTCCCAAGCTCTTGATTTTCCTGGATAAGCATTCGACACTTCGCCATTAACTTTTTACCTGTTTGGCTGCAAAGGAAAGAGCCATTCATCACAAAATGAAGAGAAAATGTTCCGTAATCTTCCATGATTACAGCTTTATTAACAAAAAATTACATGTTTTTTTTCACGACTCAAGGAACACTATGCCTTGAGATACAGGTCATGGCAGTATCTGCCTATAGTTACCAATACTTTTCCAAAGCGTGCCAATCTTCCATATGTGGGTGTTCTGAAAAAGTTAAAGGTATTCCTAATACTTTCAATTTGCTTTAGTTATACACACCCAGTGTAGCAGACAGATGAAATGGCTGTGTTATCTTCATCGGGTGGAGGAAAAGAAAGCTCAGACATGCCAAACATTAATGGGTACCATAAACAAAATGTATTACTTACATGAAGGTGCCATGGGCATTGAGTGCCCTATTTTCGAAAGAGTTCCTCCCATTTTACATCTGTGGGGAAAAGGTTTTTCAAAACAGAGCCAAAGCCTAATCACTAGGAAAATGATAAATGTTGCTATACAAAGTAAACCTTCCCTCTACAAATGCAACATATTAAAGGGCTTCTAAAATATAACAGAATGTTTTCTAAGCACTAAATTCTTGATGCCATCAAAGTAGTAAGATCCCTCCCACATTGGGGGGGGGGGGGGTAAACAACCCACATAGCCATCACTGGAGGTGTTTTGTATCAATTTCATTTATAGTAAACACCCATCTCATCTCAGTACTGCCTGCTTTTGTGTTCTCATTCAATATATTTTAATGTGCCATGAGACCATGTTAAATCATGCCTTAAAAAAACCCCCACAAAAATCTTGCAACCACCATCTAATGAAATCATTCATGGCTATTCTTCTTTCGTCAAAGATATAATCTGAAAGCCAAAACTAGCAAGTATGCGAAGAACTTACAAATGGCAACATATATAACATCTCAAAATGTCTTGTAAGCAACATTAATGGGTTCAGCTGGATGCATTTTTTCTTCAAAGGTATTCCACACTCTGAGCCTCTATGATCAAGCTGAACAGCAATGCAGATGGAGCCTATTCAAAGTGAATGGGCTTTGTCGGCATTACTGTATCGGGAGCCGCTAATGCGGCTTGATAAAAACCACCCTCTGTTATCTGACCCATAATTTCTGGAGATGGGACAATAACCAAATGAGACATCAGGATGAGTACTGTCCTGATCATTTCATGCTTGTCACTTGAAAATTCTGAATATTCTCTTTTAGAAAATATCAAGAATAAAGACAAACAGTACCTTCTTGAGATAAAACACTAAACTGAAGCGCAGAAAAATTATATGACACGTGCAAGGAAATTGTTTTTTCTCATAGGCCTGTACAAAATAGCACAAGCAATGCTGTAATTTTATCAAATTCTAATAACTGTATTAAAAAAAATCACAACAGCCAGGTCATTTTAGAAGGCTTAAGTGGCATTTGCATGTATACAGGTTTACACATATAAATGGCACAATTAAAAACAAATTATAGGAAAACCACTTGCATGTTTATGTCCATGGCATGTAGAAAGTAACAAAGGGCATGCTATGGGCAGGCCTAAAGTGATTTCTATTTTGCAAAGGAAATACATGACAATTTTATAAAATCTAGACGTCAGCAATGGATTTGTAGGACTGATGGATAAACAAGTGCGCATAGTTTTCTAGCTTTGAAAATCATTTTGAAATGCAAAACGAAGACTTTTTTGCAGCTTTGTTCCTTAACTGGATCCTCTTGGCCATCCTGTTTTGTGTAGGTTACAAAAAATTGCCACATGTTCAAAACCCTGTGCTGCTGCCTTTTTGTTCAATAGGTTTCATTATAAAATGGTTGCTCCTTATTTTCTGTGCCCTCATTGGTATTTTACAAAAGGCTTCATGTTCACTGTGCCTTTTGTAAAATACTCTGTAAACTCTCAACATCCAGACTTTGGTGTCCCTTTGTCTACCTAGATGGCCTAAGCAAACTGGGCTCATTAATTTTATCATCTTTGGTTGTATCTGCTTCTCACTACACTATTAAGATATGAAAATATCCAGAAAATAGGAATGAGCATCTATCCAGTAACTCAGGTTTATCAAGAGATTCCCATGACAGCACAGATCACAAGATGCAAGGCTATGTACACTGTAGACCCCACATAATGCAGCTCAATCTAACAAGATTATAATGTGGTAAGGTTTGGATCCCCCTTCTTTTTTGTTATTACATTTTACAATGTAGATGCCATACAACATGGATTCACTTACAACAGTGTCAAATATCTTAGACCAAAACATTATGCTTCATATGGGGTCTTATAGTGTAGTTTGGTTAATGTAATCCACTACTTTATATACTCTTTATAAAAACCACCCAACTAGAGTTACTACAGTGTATTACCACATTACTGCATGTAATGCTGTTAATACAGGTTATTCTATCACATCTCATTTTATGCAATGGAACCTACTTACTAATAATGCGCATTAACACTTAGTGTGTACTAATGCAGTAGCATACATTAGTAATACTAGCTGGAAGAAGAGCTAAATCTAAGCTCAATGGCAATTCCAGAACTTGCTCTTGCATTTTTGCTGCCTCTTGCAGGACTAAATCATTCATATTTTCTAAAAGCAGCAATGATCTATACTAGGAGAGAAAAATACAATGCCACCAAAAGACTGTGGTAGCAAAATCAGGAAATAGCATGGCTGAACTGACATGGCAATTCAAAAAGAGAAAACATGCACAAGGCAAGAGGCCAGGAGAGGCAAAATGCTGAAAAGACTATGAATGGTGTTGCTATATCCAGAATGACAGAACTCTGTGGTACATCATTAATGATATGGCTATAATTGCTCAACTGGCTCCACTGTGATAAAGCCATGTGTTAAGAGGTGAAAGTATTAATATGGTATCTGATAAAAAGTAGCATTACATCTATTGTATTCTGAAGGATGGAAAAAAAAATCATGCTTGACACCAATAGGGACAATTGTTTCCTCAATGCTGATGCATTCCCAAGCACCTGGTGCAGCTTGTAGACCCGTGGAGGTTAAAGCTGCTGATGCACTTATCAGAATTAGTTGAACCAAACAGCTTTTCTTTTTGCTCGATGGTCACGAAGAACCCTGTGTCATATCAGATGTCTACTAAGAATATGGTGTTTGACACGCCAGGGTAAATTCTTAAGTGTCCGTGACCAACATCATCCTGCCACAGTGCTAGAAATTCTTGAAGCCACTGGGAGTCCTATGTTTCTGGTAACAGTGGAAGAAATACAGGCAATGTGAAACTTTAAAAAACAAAAAAGATCAATGGTAAGATTTCCACTATAGCTGCTCAACGTGAAGGTGACTGCCAAAAATTAATAATGACCAAAAACCCTAAGTCAGTGGTTCCCAAATCTGGTCATGGAGGCACCCCAGCCAGTCAGGTTTTCAAGATATCCACAATGAATATATATGCAAGAGACCTGCATGCAGAAGAGGCAGTCCATGCAAATATCTCTCATGAATATTCATTGTGGATAACCTGAAAACCTGACTGGCTGGGGTGCCTACAGGATCAGATTTGGGAACTACTGCCCTAAGTGATCTCTGAGAAAGCAAAATTGAGGCCATATAATGTGAAAAACTTGTTTTTAACTCTACAAAATGAAGAATGCCGCAGCCCTGTACAAAATGCTTGAAATCCTAGATATGTGCAGTGCACCACTCTAGAAAGCTCTTTGAGCTTTATTTATATTCTTTCCACCCCTGCTCAGTCAGAAAATGACAGCCACTTGTGAGAGCTGTATATCCTCTGAGAAATTTTATATACACACTTGCTAGGTTTACCTGACTTTTTTTTTTTTAATCTGTTGTAACACCTTTTCTTAGATCAACAATAGATAATCCAAATGCTGTACATGAACTCTTAAAACCTTGTACATTTCTTCAGACATGGCCATCACACCTAAAGAAAGGACCTATGTTGTTTTTAAAGTTCATGTACTTCATTATCTTTGGATAATTCCTAGTTGGTCTAATAAAATATATCTTAACTTGAAAGGAATCTAGTTTCTCTCCAGGACAAATACAGTAAACCAGAACATGGGTATGATTAATTTCCTGAGGTGCTATTTTATATACGATTATGTTAAGACAATTTAACATTTAATAAGTATACAGGAGGTACAAAAATTCATACAAAACTTTCTGGCTATGAAACTACAAAACCTTATTTTATTATGACAGAGCGTGAAATACCTTCAGTTTACATCGATTTCCAAAGCTAAAACATTCTTGGAAATAAGACACTGCATCTCAGACTTCATCCGGTATATATACTATCCTGCAATAACTGAACTACAACTTGTATGTATTACACATATATCATCATCTTGAGATACTTTACACAAAAAGTTTGTTAGATGATGGGTCTCAACAGTGAAAAAGGAAATCAAGACTAAATGGTTGCAAGATTTTCAGTTCCACTTTGAATTTAATGAAAAGGCATCAGACACTTTTTCCCACTTAAAAAAAAAAAATGACTTCTTGCCTGATTTTTCTTTTTAACATTGTAGAATTCTGTGATGATCCTATGCCCTGAATCTAAACTATTTGAATCAAATAGTTTGGTTTCATTTTTCCCCAGTATTCTAGCATTCCCTTAACACCTCATCTCAAATTACCAACATTTATAATATGCAGTTTAAATGTTCTCCATCATACTGCAGCTACAATTTCTCTGTCAGGAGCAGGCATCATGCGGAACCATCATAGATCCAAGTCACGTGAGACTGACAGAAGCTTGAATTTTGGACATGAACACCACCAACCTGAAATAAGTACTTTCTAAACAAAAACATTTTTCTTAATTTAAATTCCAGTTAAGGAAGCAAGCACATTACAAAATTCTACAATGTTAAATCAGGTAAATTGGTGAATTTTTAAAGGGGAAAACAAAGTAACTTATTAAATATCTCTTCTATATAGCTGAAACCTATTGCAACACTTATTTTCCCAGTGATTAGTTTATTTTTATTTATAAACACACACACACACACACACACAAGTGCTGTTGGTCAATTAAAAAAATGAAACTTTGGCATTACGGCTTCTCAATGACTTCCTGGTAATACCTCCACAGTTCGCTATTTAATGTACTTTAAGCACAATCTGTTCCCAAGAAAATATATATTTTTTTCCACAGCAATTCTATAACAGTACACCTACATTTAGGTGTCTAGAGGGTGCTTGCCCTACTAAGGAAAGTTGGTGTCTATTATTTTTTAATTGAATACTAGTGTAACAGTTTTGACATACACATAAAATTTATACACAAGCACTTATACCAGCAACAGAGCTGGTGTAAGTGCTTGCACCTAAATGGTGGACATACGTGAAGTAGTTTATAATATTCTGTAAGTTACACATGAGAATGCCATCCAGGCATTGCCCATGTGTACACCCAGCTGTCAAATATACACAATAGAAATGTGCTTATTTACAGAATAGTGTTTAGATTTTCGGCACTTGTGTGTGTATGCCAGTATTCTAATAATTTCTGTAAGTAATCAGCACGTTAGCACCTTATTTACTGAATTACCCCCTAGTATCCTTGTTGAGCTAATAGCAGTAAAACTGTGAATAATTTTCTTCAGATCATCAGGTTAGAAATAGGCACATGCTGAAGTATATACTATAATTTTGCTCTACGGTAAGTGAATATAACCACCAGTATTCTGAGTAGTTATAACCTGGAAGCCACGAAAAAGATAAAACTCACATCTTTTTCTTCAAAACTTGCCAATGACCAAAGAGGCATTTTGAATTTGCCAGTAGTGTGCATATCATCCAATCTAAAACAGAATTCTTGAACGACTGATTAATTCCAAATGAGGCTCTATTTTCAAAACCTTCTCCACACCCCCATTCTGTATTCTTCTAAAAATAGGACTGTGTTTTAATATGAACTATGTTGTCAAAATGTTGTTATATATGCATTATATAAATGTTTAATTTTTCCTAACATCTCGTTTTACATCCTGTCAAAATCTTCTAGTAGTTAGTTTAACATCCCCTAAAACCAATTGCTTCGTGAAAATTGAGGTGTAAGGCTTTATAGAGGTTTGTTGGTAAACTATCGTGCAGAAAAAAGGCCCACTTCATAAACACAACAAAAGATGCTGGTTAAACTACCATCCTCTTCTGGGTGAAATAAAAAATTAACACAAGACTTAAGTTCCTTCCTGTAACATCAGGAAAGAGGCACCAAGTATAAGTAGTAAAGTATTCCAAAGAAAATTAGATGCTGCTATAAAATATTCTATCACAATTGTCTGAAACAAGGGACAAAAGAAGATAAAATCAAAAGTTGATCTGTGAAACAAAAACAGCACTAACATTATTTCCCTGTTTCTTCCATTTTGGGAAGATTTCCTGCAATTCTGAACACAGAAACATTATAGCTGCTAATCTTCCCCAGAGGTAAAACATGGAAAAATGGTTTTAGGAGTGAGCTAAATCCAAAATAAAATAAAAGCACTGTTTGGATCACAGGCACTAAAATACAACCAAATAAACCTACATAAGAACGTATTTTAGTGAACCTGCTAATAAAAAAAAATGCCCAAATTAGTTTTGATACTTGTATATAAATGTTCATAATGAAATACTGAATGTTTACTATTAAAACCGATTTCTTCTCTCAGCTGTAATTGCTCTTTACATGTAATATTTTGCAAAAAACGAGTATACAAAGAAAATATAAATCAGATTCCCTATTTTATAACAGCAGAACCTATGTACAGCAGATTTACTTACCAGTAACTGGCGTTCTCTTTAGACAGCAGGATACAAAAAAATGTGTGTGTGTGTGGGGGGGGGGGGGGGGGGGGGGGGGTTGTACTTCCATGGTGCTAATGACAAAACATGCCCTTACTAAGCTAGGAAAGGGTAGAAAGCCTTTTGCACATGTGCAGTTATGTAACACGAGTACATGCCACAAGACTCCCTCAGTTATGTGGAAGGTAATTCTACAATGGTGGCTCTATATAGGCACTAGGGCTTTTCAACGCAAATAAAACGACTGAGGGGTTATAAAAGGTTTAAAAAATCATGAGTGGAGAGGAATGGATAGATGTGAATTAGTTTTTACTCTTTCCAAAAGTACAAGGACTAGTAGGGTGCATGCAATAATGCTACTAAGTAGCATATTTAAAACAAATTGGAGACAAATTTCTTCACTCAATGTGTAATGAAACTCTGGAATTTGCTACCAGAGAATTTGGTAAAAGTGGTTGGTGTAAAAGGTTAAAAAAAAAAAAAAAGGTTCCACATGTTCCTAAAAGAAAAGTCCATAAACCATTATTATGGTGGACTTTGGAAAATCCATTGCTTATTCCTGGGACAAACAGTATGAAATCCATTTTACTCTTTTTGGATCCTGCCAGGTACTTATGACCTGGATTGGCCACCACTGAAAAACAGGTTATCTAGCTTGGTGGATCTTCAGTCTGTCACAGTATGGCAGTGCTTTTGTACTTGTGGTGCCTAGCTTAAACTTATTCGATAAAGAAAAGTAGGTGCCTACTTTTCTTTATAAAATACTAGTACAAACAGCCAAAAACATTCAAGTCCGATCACTTATATTAGCCCACAGATGGTAGCATAGAAACACATTAAATAATAATTATATAATAAACTTACATATATACCTGTGTGCTGTGCATCCAAAGTATGTGCCTTCAGATGACATATTTTTTGCTAGTTGGGAATTCTATAAGTGACCACTTATGCACATACCATTTGCATGCCTTTCCTGCACCTAAAACTAGATTATTCCTTATGGAATTACCCTCACAATGCAGGTAAAATTTAAACACCAGGGGAACCTGGGAAGTAGATTTATCCTGCTGTTTTTGTAAAGGATGGATTCCAGGTAAGCTGCTCTGTTTTCTCCACAGAGAAGCAAGATATAACCGTCTCACATGTGAAGACAGTCAAACTAAGGACTGTCTCAAATCCTTTTCCATTCTTTCCTTGAGACAAACTACAAAAATGTGTTTTCTGGCAGGAAAAAATTGAGCATAGAAACTGTAATAAATTCAAGAGATTCTCTAATACAGAGCGTCAAAATTTACTAATCTGATGGGAGAACCTAGATAGTAGTGGGAATGAAAGGCAGTCCTACATAGGTCTTTAATAGGTGCAGAGAAAGATAACTTGTGAAAGCTGCTGTTGCTCTGATGTAAGCTTTCACATGGCTTTTGATGGGACAGACTTCCACTGCCACATCAAACTGTTATACACTCAAATGCAATTTGAACTTATATATCTTCTGACAGTTAAGGTAAAATTAAGTATCATACCTGATAATTTTCTTTCCATTAATCATAGCTGATCAATCCATAGACTGGTGAGTTGTGTCCATCTACCAGCAGGTGGAGATAGAGAGCAATCCTTTTGCCTCCCTATATGTGGTCATGTGCTGCCGGAAACTCCTCAGTATGTCGATATCAAAGCTCCATCCGCAGGACTCAGCACTTAGAGAATTACACCCACAAAGGGACCCTCTGCCCAACTCACCACCGCCAAAGCGGGGGAGGGGAATCCGTCCAGCTCATCCCCGCGGAGCGGGGGAGGGACACCACACCCGCCGATGCAGGGGGGGATCTGGCTTATCCCAAACACCGCCGAAGCGGGAGGGATACAAAGCTACCCTACTGCCGCCCGAAGCGGGAGGGAGCGCCGGAATAATTTAGTTATCAATCCAGCCCCCGTCGAAACGGGGGGAGAGAAATGCAGGAGCTCACTGTAACACAAAATCGTTTCAACTCGTGGAAAATCCAATTGGAAGAACTTGAACACGAAGTTCTCCTGAACAGGAACTGAAGAATAAACTGGAACCTGAAATACAACCAGAACAAAAAACAATACAGATATCTGAGAGGGACTATGGATTGATCTGCTATGATTAATGGAAAGCAAATTATCAGGTATGGTACATAATTTTACCTTCCATTTCATCAAGCAGATCAATCCATAGACTGGTGGGCTGTACCGAAGCAGTACTCACCCAGGGCGGGACATGGAAATCCCTGAACGCAACACTGAAGCTCCAAACCGGGCCTTGGCCCGAGCAGCCACATCCAAGCGGTAATGTTGCGAGAAGGTATGAGCCGACGCCCAAGTTGCCGCTCTACAAATCTCTTCCAAGGAGACGGATCTGGGCTCCGCCATCGATGCCGCTAGTGCTCTAGTAGAGTGGGCCTTCAGCTGAATAGGCGGAAGCTTCCCTGCAGCCACATAAGCTGCCGCAATCGTCTCCTTGACCCAACGTGCTACAGTAGGTTTAGATGCCTGCAGACCCTTACGAGGGCCTGCGAACAGCACGAACAGGTGATCCAACTTCCGGAAGTCATTGGTCACTTCCAAGTATCTGATGATGACTTGTCTCACATCCAGACATTTGAGAGCAGGGTACTCCTTTGGGTAATCCTCCCTGCGAAAGGAGGGTAGACAGAGCTGCTGACTCACATGGAAGCGAGAAACAACCTTGGGTAGAAAGGAAGGCACTGGGCAAATCGACACTCCTGCCTCAGTGAACCGCAGGAACGGCTCTCGGCACGAGAGTGCCTGGATCTCAGAGACTCTCCTGGCTGACGTGATGGCTACCAAAAAGACCGCTTTCAACGTCAGGTCCTTCAGCGATGCCCTCAACAAGGGCTCAAAGGGCGGCTTCTGCAAGGCCCGAAGCAACAGATTGAGATTCCACGTAGGCACTATCAAGTGCAGAGGCGGGCATAGGTGATTAACTCCTTTGAGAAAGCGCACCACATCTGGCTGCGACGCCAGGGAAGCACCCTTCAGGCGGCTCCTGAAGCAAGCTAGAGCCGCCACCTGGACTTTTAGGGAACTGAGTGACAGGCCTTTCTCCAGACCCTCTTGCAGGAACGCCAATACTGAAGATATTGGTGCAGTGGAGGGCGATAGAGAGCCTGTCTTGCACCACGATACAAAAGTACGCCAAATCCTGGCATAAGTAGTAGAAATAGAGCGCTTCCTCGCTCTCAGCATAGTGGCGATGACCTTGTCTGAGAAGCCCTTCTTCCTCAGCTGCTTCCCCTCAAGAGCCAGGCCGTAAGACCAAAGGGGGAGGGATCCTCCATCACCACGGGACCCTGATGCAAGAGGCCCCGCTCCGCTGGCAGCCTCAGAGGGCCGTCCACTGCGAGTCTGATTAAGTCTGCATACCAGGGACGTCTGGGCCAATCCGGACCCACCAGGATCACCCGGCCCGGATGCTTTGCCACCCGGCCTAGAACTCTGCCCATCATGGGCCAGGGCGGGAACACGTAGAGAAGCTCCTGTGTTGGCCACTGCTGGAGAAGAGCATCGACTCCCAGAGATCGAGGGTCCCGTCCTCTGCTGAAGAACCGCGGCACTTGGCAATTGGCCGAGGATGCCATCAGATCCAGGCTCGGTGGGCCCCAGCGCCTCGTGATGTCCAAGAACGCATGAGCCGACAGCTGCCACTCTCCGGGATCCAGAGTATGGCGACTGAGAAAGTCCGCCTTGATATTCATGACTCCTTCAATGTGGGCCGCTGACAGCTGTTCCAGATTCGCTTCCGCCCACAGGCATAGCTTCTTGGCCTCCTTGGCTAGAGGAGCGCTCCTGGTACCTCCCTGACGAATGACATAGGCCACTGCCGTGGCATTGTCGGACAGGACCCGTACTGCCCTCAGCACCAGGACCGGGAGAAACTCCCGAAGCGCCAACCGAATGGCTCGGAGTTCCAGGAGGTTGATAGACTGTTTCGCCTCTGCAGGCGAAAAGAGGCCCTGAGCTGTCCTCCCCAGGCAGTGGGCTCCCCAGCCTGTCAAGCAGGCGTCCGTCGTGACGACCACCCACTCTGGGATCGTGAGGGGCATTCCTGCGGACAGCTTGTCTGGCCTCAGCCACCAACCCAGCGTCTTGCGCACCGTTGGATCCAAAGAAAGGTGTACAGCGTAATCCTCCGATACTAGAGTCCACCGCCGCAGCAGGGAGTGCTGTAGGGGTCTCATATGGGCCCTGGCCCAGGGCAGTACTTCCATCGTGGCCGTCATGGAGCCCAAGAGCTGCACATAGTTCCAAGCTCGAAGGGAGGAGGCTGTTAGGAACTGATCCACCTGGGCCCAAAGCTTGCTGCTCCGGCTGTCCGGCAGGAACACTCTGCCCACTAGGGTGTCGAATCGAACTCCCAAGTACTCCAGGGACTGAGTCGGGCGCAGCTGACTTTTCTCCCAGTTGATGACCCATCCCAGGGAGCTCAGAAGGGCAATCACCCTGTCCGTGGTCTTCCCACACTCTGCATAAGAGGGGGCTCGGATCAACCAGTCGTCCAGATAGGGATGGACCTGTACTCCTTCCTTGCGGAGGAAAGCCGCGATGACCACCGTTACTTTGGAGAAGGTCCGCGGAGCAATGGCCAACCCGAAAGGGAGGGCTCTGAACTGGAAGTGTCGGCCCAGGACTGTGAAGCACAGGAAGCGCTGGTGAGGAGGCCAGATGGGAATATGTAAGCTTCCTTGATGTCCAAGGATGCCAGGAATTCTCCCTTCTTCGCCGCAGCTATTACGGAGCGGAGAGTCTCCATCCGGAAGTGCCGAACCTTCAAGGCCCGATTGACTCCCTTGAGGTCGAGAATAGGCCGAGCAGAACCTTCTTTCTTTGGCACCACAAAGTAAATGGAGTAATGCCCCTTGCCAAGTTGATCTACTGGCACCGGGACCACCGCGCCCAGGCGGATCAGGTTGTTCAAAGTCTGCTGCACGGCAGCTGCTTTGACCTGGGACTTGCAGGGAGAGTTTACAAACCCGTCTCTCAAGGGCCGGCAGAACTCCAGCTTGTAGCCGTCCCTGATGACTTCCAGAACCCAAGCGTCTGAAGTTACCCTGGTCCACTCGCCCAGGAATGAGGACAACCTTCCTCCTATCTGCACTGGGCCATGGACCAGGTCCCCGTCATTGGGTACGCGACCCTGGGGGGGGGGGGGGGGGGCGGAGGACGAACCTCTGGGTCGGCGGTCCCTGCGAAAGGAATGCTGCTTGGGGGAGAAGTTCCGTTTGAAGGAAGAGGAGGCCGACTTGCCCGGGCGATACCGATGGGCTTCCTGGAACCGGCCCTTGGAGGAAACAGGGCGAGCACCGCTGGCCTGAGCCCTGACCTCCGGCAACCTCTTGCCTTTGGACGTGCCGAGCTCCGTCACGATCTTGTCCAGCTCGTCCCCAAAGAGCAGCTTGCCTTTAAAAGGCAACTTGGCTAGGCGAGATTTAGAGGCATGGTCAGCCGACCAATGCTTAAGCCAGAGCCACCGCCGCGCCGAGACCATCTGGGCCATACCTTTGGCCGAGGCTCTCAAAACATCATACAGCAAGTCTGCCAAGTAGGCCAAGCCCGACTCCAGGGTCGGCCATTCCGCCCTCCAGGACGGGTCCGAGGGGGAAGACCGCTGCAGAACAGTCAGCCACGCCCTAGCCACATAGGAGCTGCAAACTGAGGCTTGCAGATTCAGGGCGGCCGCCTCCATTCTCCTGTCCTGAGCGTCCTTCAGGGCAGTGCCACCTTCCACCGGCAGCGCCGTTTTCTTAGTCATGGCAGTGATTAAAGAATCTACCGTGGGCCAGATAAAGGCTTCCCGTTCCCCCTCAGGCTTTTCCATGGAGAATAAAGGTCTTCTCACATTTTGCCTCTATAGGAAAATTTGTTTTGAATGCACAGGAACTTAAGATTTATAACTAGATTTGGAAGAGGAGATGCCAAAATTTGCATGGCAGGGGGTACAGACGGGATATAGCCCTGGCTACTTTCAGGCTCGCTTCAGGGGCATCCCATTGCGCCGAACTTAAGGTCTGCATGGCCTCATGAATGTGGAAGGTTCTAGGTGGGCGCTTCGTTCCCAGCATAATGGCGGAGCCAGTAGCGGCTGAGAGCGGGCCTTCCTCCGGAGAGGCAATCTTCAAAATGCTCATGGCCTGCACTAGCAGGTTAGGCAAATCATCCGAGCGAAAAAGGCGCGCTGCAGAGGGGTCATCTGCTCCATCCGAGCGAGGGTCAGTCTCTTCCATAGAGTCCTCAAGGGATCTCTGGGAGAACTCAGACACGCTGCCGTCATCCACATCAGAGGAGCCAGAGATCCCTAGGGGCTAAAAATCCACCCGAGGGCGTTTGAGCACAGAGGCCTCATCACCCTTATCAGACAGGGGAGCAGGGGCAGCGTTCTGCATAAGAAAGGCCTGATGCAGCAGCAAAATGAACTCAGGGGAGAAACCCCCTAGCCTGTGCATTTCTGTAGCTTGTGCCGCGGCCCTAGAGGCGCCCTCAACCTGCGATCCCAAGATCGGGGGAGAGGCGCGTTGCGCGTCCAAAATGGCGTCCAGCGCAAAACTCCGAGAAGCAGCCGCGCAGGAAGAATGGTACTTTAATTTCGCCGACTTCTTACCGTCGCCCGAATCAAGGGCGACCAAGTTATTAACGTCTCCCACCTCGAGGGCAGCCCAAGAAGCCGCCGTCCGAACCGCGTGGCCGGTCACAACCGGGAGGGCGGCCAGCGGGGGATGGGTGCCTAAAGCGGGAAAAACCGCCACACCGGAGGAGAAACCGGGTAACTCTCCCGACTCCGAAAGGGCGCCCAAAAAGGGCGACTCTGCCTTTGGGGCCCCCCCCCCCGCTAGGCGCACGAGCGCGTTCTGGGGAGCGTCTTTTCGCGCCCTTGCCATCCGAGGCCATAGCCACGTGGAGACCGTTCGGGGAACCCCCTGCCCGCTAGTAAAAGGTAAAATTACCTGATTCTCGCTCCGAGCTGCAACGATTTGGAGTCCCAGTGAGTAGCTGCAAAAAGGACGTCTTTCTCTCAAGGACGTCTATTTTTCTGGTGTTTTTTTTTTTTTTTAAACGAAGCCAGTGGGAGGGGGGAGAAAAGGAGGGACCTGGTACCACCAGGTTTGCACTTGCTCACGAAGAGCCCTCAACCCCAGGTACTCAACAAAACCTAAGCAATTAGGCTTGGAGACCTAGCCAGAGCTGCTGCTGTGTGACCACACACCTGCTGAGATAGAGAACATACTGAGGAGTTTCTGGCAGCACATGACCACATATAGGGAAGCAAAAGATTGCTCTCTATCTCCACCTGCTGGTAGATGGACACAACCCACCAGTCTATGGATTGATCTGCTTGATGAAATGAAATTGGGGTTTATTTAAGTTATAAGAAACAAAGAGCTGGGATTTTCTAAAATACCTGGTTCTGTCTACGTAAAAATTAAAAGTCCTCTTTTCTGATCCACAGTACACAATGTTATCTCAACCTTGTGCATATATAAGGTCTGAGAAAGAATGCTGAAAGAATAGATTTGGCTTATATTTATTTTCAGCTTTTTGTCCTGGCAGTTTCCTCCTGTTGTTGGGATCAGGTGTCACAACCCTTCACTTGTACCTACTTGGGAATTTATACCTATTTTATATCCCTACACTAGTCACTGCAGTAATAGTCTGGAGCTGGTGTGGAGAGAAGCGTGCATAACAGCTCTTTCCGAAATGCTGAAATCATGGGATCTATGTCTGACTACAAAGTATTAGCCTTAAGCAATGATCATACCTTCCCTCAAGGGCTGTGAAGCCTATGGAGCATACTCTTCTCCAGTCAATCTGGATAATGGAAGAGCTAACTCTAGAACTGAGCTGGACACCTTCTGCATGGCATAGCACTTGCCATCTTTTCCACCAGGTAGCCCCAGAACAGACTGATTTTAATAAAAATCAGACTATAGTAGTAAGTCACTAATGCTGAAAAGTCACTGTTTAATTATTCTGGCAGAAGACACTGCTATTAAAAGGCAATATTGTATTTCTAAAGTTGTGCATTTTAGATTACATATGTGTACAGATTCAAATAGTAGTCTTGGGACAAGATACTAGTAGATGGAAAGATATTCCCTTTCCCTCTTCTTGATTGTTGTAAACAGCAATTACACTATGATGACCTTAAATAATACAGCAGATCTGGTACAGTAGAGAAGGGGCATAAGCTTTGCTTTTCAGATTTTAGAAATACCCTAGAAACAGTATCTGGAGAACCAAATGACAAGATCATTCTATCATCAACAACTAAGTTGTTATCACCAATGTAAGGATGTTCAGAAGACACAGAGATGTCTGTAAAGTAGCAGACTGATTGGAACCCTTACTAAAAACTGGAGAGGAAAACATACCTGCAACCTCCTAGAAATCAAAGGAAATTTACTTAAGACATTCTCTTGACAAAGGTTTGAAAAACAGATCTTCAAAGCGAAAGTGCTCCTTAGTACGAAGAGAAATGTTAGATGGAAGACCCAGTTATCCCTGTCAAAATCGAAAGCCACAGAATCACAGTCCAGCTCCCACAAGTGCTCAGGCACCGAAAATCAAGACGTAGGGGAGATGTATAACTGGGTGAGTAGATCTCCAGAGTACTCTCACTGAAGACACCCAACAGGGTACCTAAAGAGACAGTTTCCTCCTTGAAGTATTTACGTCTGAAAGAGAGTTGCACAGGTCAGAAATTTAAACCATCCCCAATGGAATCTAACCCATACCTACCAAGATCCATTCCATCCCCACCTACACAAGTCAACGCTATTATTTACTTGCAAGTCCTCTGTTTCCTCCCAACCCCAACAGCCTCCCAGTTTATTGGATGGTATTATTTAACCAATGAGTGTTCCAAGCCTCAGTCTATTGTTCTAGCTGCCTCTCTGGGCATTCCAAGTCTTATTCTGGCAGTTCAACTGCCTCTCTCCTTACGTTCCAAGCTTCATTCTGGTGCTCCAATTGCCTCTCTCAGTACATTCAAAGCCTCATTCTGGCGTCACTAGAGATTTTAACTACACTCTCACAAGAATCCCACAGCAACTTCTTCTATACCTATGGGTTCGACAGGATTCCTGCAATCCTTATTCCCAAGTAGCTCTCTTTTCTGAAAGCAACTTTCTGTAATAATAAAAACCTGTGCCTTATATAGAGTTAACCATGGAGGCTCAAGCTGTGCTAAGAAATATGAACCAAGAGACAACGAGCTCATGTGGAATTTACTTAAGTGTCTAGCTAGGTAGTCCTGAAACATTTTGTCTAAATCCATCTTATAAACCATATGTGGTACCTGTTCAGCAACATTCACTAGAGAGAGGATATCTTCCTGAGTTACTCAGCAGAAATTGGATCTTAAGAAAATAGGAGATGGCATAGTCATAGTGGAGGAGTGGCCTAGTGGTTAGGGTGGTGGACTTTGGTCCTGGGGAACTGAGGAACTGAGTTCGATTCCCGGCATAGGCAGCTCCTTGTGACTCTAGGTAAGTCACTTAACCCTCCATTGCCTGCTGCATTGAGCCTGCCATGAGTGGGAAAGCGCGGGGTACAAATGTAACAACAACAAAAAATATTAAGACATCAGTAGAGTCTGCGTCAACAAAGCCTCCTCTTGTCTGACCTTCTAAAAAGATTTTTTTTTCTTTATATTGATGCCTCTGAAAGTCTCAGCCCCAGGGCTGCCCAATGCACGAGTTTTAATGTTGGAGCTTGATACTCTATATCAAGACATTTTACTCTCACACTGGACCCTGGTTTTTTTGAAAAAGGGAGTAAGCAGAGAATGGCCGTGTCTGGATGCCGATTTGTCTGGCCTCAAAACTCAACCTCAAAGAGGATGTCACCTTTGAAGCTGAAGGTTCAGTACATGAAGACAGCAACTTTTGACACCAATACTGGTGCCATGATAATCTGGAACATGTCCAGGCGCTCCAAGTCCTTACAGTTATATGGCCATAGCAGAACATGCTAGAATTAAGCAATTTTTAATATGTTCAATCCCCAGGAATGAAAACATTTCCTGTGGTATAACAGACATATTCCTATTTATATTACAACTGCCACTTAAACCATATGGCTTTGAAAATGAAATTTTGTTAAACAAAAAAATACCCCCTCAAAGCTATTTCTAAGGGAATCTAACAAAAGAAAACAAGATGAAAGTAAAGAATACTGTGGGAAGAAGAGAAAATGAGGAGGACTTTCATTTCATTTATTTCAGCATGATATACTGCAAGGACAAAAATTGGTTTCTAAGCAGTTAACAGAGAAAAACAAAATAAAGAGGAAAAGAGATGGGGAATAAAGTGAGGCTAGGGAGAGAAAGGAAATTAAACAAAAGACTAGAACGTGGGAAAGGGACTAGGTCAGGATTTAGGAAAGGTCAGAGTAAAGAGATGTGCTTTAAGAGAACACTCACATACGGTACCAACTTGCACATGTACATAAAGCCTTCTAGCTTTTTCTAGCACAGATAGGGCATGTTTTTGCTGCCAGAACTTTTGGACAATAATCATCCACACAAAGGGCTAACATCACCCTGCTTTTCCATGGAGAATAAAGAGGTCTTCTCACATTTTGCCTCTATAGGAAAATTTTTTTTGAATGCACAGGAACTTAAGATTTATAACTAGATTTGGAAGAGGAGATGCCAAAATTTGCATGTTGTAAACTAAACAAAAAACATGGGGGGGGGGGGGGGGGGCAATTGCACATGAGGTTTTCCATGCACTTTATCGTGCAATTCTGCCTTTATACAGAATTGATCTAACCGGCGTTACAAATTATTTTGACTAGTGTATATATATATTTTTAAATTTATTTTTTAGTGTGGAGGCATAAAATATTAAAATGGTCTCATACACTTTAGAAAAACTGTCTTACGTTTGTAAACTTCTGTAAAGAATCCAACATAAATCTTAGCACCTTTGTTGAACCAAACTTTTTTTAGCAGTATTCTAAAAATAAATAAATCATTCAACTTTTTGAATTCCAAAAGACCAGTCTGTTGAAACCATAAGCAAAAGAGCCAGAGTTAATGCACTCAGCCTTAACATGACATCTATGTTCATGTTTTGCAAGATTTAAACTCAATTGCTTTAAGAACCTATTACATTACTTGGATAGTTTGTCATTAATCCCACATATTTTAAATGAAAAACATATGAAAACAAAACATGAAAAAATTACTTGATTTTATGCCTTTCTAGATTAAAGAAAGGATGTCCAACATAGTTTTAAATCAAAACATCTTAGTCCAGGGTTTTCCAAATGAGTCCCAGTGATCTCTCATAGTCAGGTTTTTAGAACATATGGTACAAATATTCACAAGATAAAATCTTTATGCTCTGGAGAATCAGTATATGTAGATTTATCTCATGCATATTCATGGCATATATTCCAAAAACCCGACCAACGTGGTGGTGGGGGGGATCACCAGGACAGGTTTGGGAAGCCCCATCTTTGTCCATCAACACTGCTTACCTGTTGCATAATTGCACAATATTTTGCCAAGCATTTTAAGTAAAGAGCATCACTATGTCAAAATCCTAAACTGTGCTGACCATTAATACTAACAGTAGGCAGATGAAATTAAAGCAGAATTACCACATTTTCCCCTTTCAAAATGATTTAGTCCATGATTTAAATGTAATTTTCCTTTTGTTTCTTTTTAGAACAAAGGAAGTAAATTTATCTGTTTTGCATCTGTAAAGGAAGCTAAGAAACAGCTATGAAAGCAGGAGAGCAAATAAAAGTATCTGCTAGTCAAAGCTCAAGTGGAGGCTGGCCCAATGGGAAGCGTAACAAATGAATGTGAAACTTGTTGATATTAATTTAGTAAAAATAGCTTGTTTATCAAATACATGTACAAGTTATCCAATTATCAAAGGAAAAGTATATGCACACTGTTGCTTTGATCATTATTCAACCCTAATAAATTTATACATGGATGCATACCTTTTAAGAGAAATTTTACTTTTGAAAATGTTTAAGCCCAAACTCCACCCAATTCCATACCCAGGATCTCCTGCTTATTGTCGGTAGAAGTATGTACAAAATGGCTTAATGAAGGTGTAATGTTTTGCGCAGCGTGGCCAACAGTCAGTCCTCTGGACCCCAGCCATAGCAGGTGAGATTGGAGGGAGGGGGGGATTGAGGAGAAAGGGAGAGGTTTTGTCTGCCCAGACATTAATGCACACTATTCACAAATAGCATATAGTAAAACAAAATAGAAAAAAGCTAAACTGAAAACCCTCCACCAAAGAAAATTTCTCATATTCATATCAGACCCAATATAACACGTAGGTATCATGTCTGCAGACTCACTGCCTGACTATAAAAGGATGACAGCTATACCGAATATATCTCAAACACTTAACCTCTACCCATCTGCATTTATGCAGCTGGTCCTCTAAAACCTATATTGAGAAGATTGCCCTTTTTGGATCCTACTCTCAACTCCCATGTGTCTTGCTTATCTCATTTCCTATTGCTCTGTGAAAGGTTAAGAATACATTAACATTGTTGACAGGTTCGGTCAGAGATATCAGAAGAGGACGGCATAATGGAGCATCATGTCACCAACACTGTCACTACAGCTGGAGTGTAACTAAATTCCCATGTGGCCACATCAGAAAGGATCCAACAATGGGTCTTTTCATAAAAACTTACAAAATGACACCAACCAACCATAAGGCCTATACAGTCTGCTCATTGAAACCAACAAACTAGTTTCTACAAACTATCATCGGAAGGGGATTCCTCCTCTGAGCCACAATTTTGGCAAGAACCCCCGCCAAACTGCCTACTGCATCACTGAAAGTTCCTGGATTCAATGTGTACTCTGCATTTCTTATCAGTCTAATCAGCATTTTCAGCCCCTGTTCCTAGTCTAGGCATTCTACCTCTTCCATACCATTAAAAAAAATGGAATGAGAGATCTGGTACCCTAAAGGTTCATGGAAGACCCTCACTGATAAGAAGGCCCAGAAGACCAGGACTGACTGGTGGAGATGACCCACCCTTTGAGCACAGCCTTCCATATGTCTATTTTTGTCAACCACTAAATAAGGGATGTGTGTATCTGCAAATCTTTCATAGCATTCTAAACACCCTATGAAAATATAGTAAAATGTCATGTCACTGTTCCTAAATGCCTGCTCCCTACTTCTCTCCCTCTCTATTCTATCTGCTTGCATGTGCTGTGCCATTATTTTGCTGTTTTTGAGTGTGGTTCTGTTCCATGCAGTGGAAACATACATGTAATTTTTATGTTACCAAATATTTTGGGGTGCCTTGAGACAGCTTTGGCGAAACATGGACCATGTTGGAACCCTATCTACTGCTTCTGTTTTGGCAAGTGCACATGAATTTTTTTCACAATTTTAGTTCGGCACTTTGGGCTATTGGCTGAAGAATTGTGCTATGATTATAAGCCCCAACATAGAAAAAGACTGTTGCGTTTATGATTGTACATATGAGCACATCTTCTAAAAATTACATTGTGTTTTGAATAAGCTTACAGTTTTTGCAACTTTATGGATAAAGGTTGGGAATAGTTTTGTGTGAATAAGATTTTTGTCATGTTATTTGAATTTTCTCGCTTCTGTGCATCCTACCTTTGGCACATGATTCCTAAGATAACACCACCTTGTTGTACATGACTTTCAGCTCACTACTTCATTTTCCTCCCTATTCAACAGCTTCTCCAAGAAGCCAGTGTCCAACACACCAGATATGCAATCAATGCATATATTCATGTATTCCCTGGGATCTGCCATGGAGGCAAAGAGATTTTTGTTTTTACTGGACGTATAGTAGTATATGCTACCTTTATTTCCTGCTTTGAACTGGCGCTGCTTTCTGGTTCATTTGTGAGGCATCCTGAGTAACCGTCCCTTTAATTCTCTTTCAGCTGTGCCTAAACATACTTATGTGCCACCTCTAGGAGCAGCAATAGGAGACAGTAGAAGAGGACTCATCTTACCTAAAAGATTCAGAAATCTAGCACCCTCGTTTCTATATGCACCCCCTTACAATTCAGCACATATTCTTCTTTAATTTGCATTTGATGTCTTTTTAATTTGTGGGGGTTTTTTTGTCATCGCAGTGCATCTGCATGAACGTCTTGCATAATTGTAGCTCGTAACTACTGCAGTAGAAATGCTCTTCTATTTATTTCTATGCAACTAGAAACTATTTTTATTTTAAAGGGAATTTTTACCAGTAACTGCATGCAATAGCCATGGGGACAACATTGGCTCAATCTCTGGCTACTTTATTGTAGATGATTTTAAAGAGGAATTTATTTACCCTGCAATAGCATTTGGGAATAATTTTATTATGACAAAGATTTTTGGACAATACTCTTTACATGGACTAAGTCAAGAGCTGGAGAAATTTGTCCATAAACTGAACTTAGTAATGAAAAATTGTTTCTTACCTGATAATTTTCTTTCCTTTTGTCGCAGCAAATGAATCCAGAGACTTGTGGATTGTGACAGACAGTGCTGAACTGCAGTGTCTTATAGGATGGAAAGCTCCTTGGTCAGTATTTCTCATAACAAAGCAGAAGAAAACAGAATTATAACATTTCTCCTTCCCCACAGGGAAAAGTGCTAAACCACGAACTGCAAACATGTAAACCGATTACAACAGTCCATCTAAAAAATGCAGCAAGTTCCAACAGAGAGAACTTACTGATAGGAACTGGCAGAAAAACAGTGTGGGTTTCTGGATTCATCTGCTGCGACTAAAGGAAAGAACATTATCAGGAAAGAAATAATTTTTCATTCCTTAGCATCAGCAGCAGATGAATCCAGAGATCTGTGGGATATAGCAAAGCAGTCCTGAAACAGGGTGGGAACCTGAAACTCCTGCAGATAGGACCGATACTCCAAAAGATGCATCCGACCGAGCAGACATCTAAATGGTAGTGTCTGGAGAAGATATGCAAGGAAGATCATGTCGCAGGTCTACAAGCCAGGGAAAACAGACAAGCTTCCGCCCAGGAAGTCATGATAGCTTGGGTAAAAGATGCCCGGAATCCAACTGGAAGTGGTTTACCAGCTAGTAAATATGTGGACGTGATAGCCTCCTTGACCCAGCGAGCTAGCATGGTTTTGGAAGCCGCATTACCTTTCTGAGGTCCTGAGCAAAGTACGAACAAATGATCTGAACAAAGCGGGAAGAAACAAAGGTTGAGATGTAAGGCAGAAACCACATTAGGAAGAAAAGATGGGACTGTGCGCCCTGTCACCCCTTCAGGAGAAATCCTGAGTTCCTCGACAGACGAAGTCTGGAGTTCTGAAACCCTGCTTGGAAAGATACCTGGATTTCCGATTAAAACTAGGCTACCCTGGATGATAGCACCTGGTATCTTTAATCAAGGGCGAGCCTGACCCGACCAGAAAGAACATTTAGACATGTCCTCAGGAAGATGCCGAATCTTTGAGTCACCCAGATCTTTCACCAACTTCACTAAATCCTCACCAAACAGCTTGCCCTTAAAAGGGAGCTTAACCAGCCGCTGCTTGAAGCTGCATCTACCACCCAGTGGTGCAACCATAGCAAACGAAAGGCTGTGACCACCAAAGACATCTGCTTGAAGTACGCCCTAGCGGAATACGAGCTGCAGATAGCTGCCTGCAGAGAGAGAGAGAGAACTCGACTCTTGGTGAAACTGAATACCAATCTTGAGGACTGAAGAATAGCTATTTTGGATGAAACATGCAGACTCTCTTAATAGGAGAGTCACAAATCAGCCAATCGCGAGGTATGGATGAACCTGCAATCCATCCTTGCGAAGGAAGGCTGCCACTACTACCATGACCTTGAAAAAATGTCCTTGGTGATGTGGAAAGGCTGAATGACATGGTCATAAATGATAATGCTCTCCAAGGATTGCAAATCACAAATCTTCTATGGGAAGGTGAAATAGGAATATAAAAGCACACCCCCATTGAGATCCAGGGAGATAAACAATTACAGATGGCAATGTTCCCATTGTGAAATGTTGAACCTTTAACACTCTTGACCCTTCTGAAGTCCAAACTCAAGTAGGAAGCTCCCTTCTTTGAAATTACAAAGTAAATGGAATAATTTCCCGTTTTCCAATTGCAACTGGGTACAGTCTTGACTGTACCTAAATGAAGAAGCATTTGCAAGATGGCTTGAACTGCTTGGTTTTGAGCTGGAGCTTGCAAGGAGAGTCCAAGAAAAAATCTGCAGTGGAATAGAACTCCAGTTTGTAACCCTGCTTTAGTATTTCCAAGACAAATTGGTCTGAGGTAATTTTGGCCGACTCCTCATGGAATCTGGAGAGGAGTCTTGCTATTATGAAACCCAAGGAGTGAACCGAGACCCCATCATTGGGAAATGCAGAAGGCATTGGTAGACCTGGAGTTTGAAGCAGAGTTCTTTCTGGCAGCATGAAAGATGGCTTGTTTCAGTTGAAGTGGGAACCCTGAAAGTTAGATTTGCCTGGCCTGTAGCACTTGGCCTCACAAAACCCAAGATGACACTGGGAGGATTTAAAATACCCTTTAGACTTGTCCTCTGGCAAACTCAGAGACTTGGAGACCCCTAGGTCTTTATACAACTTCTCTAGATCTTCTCCAAACAAAAGGTTTACCTCTAAAAGGTAGCTTGCTAAATGTGACTTAGCTGTCCAATGCCTAAGCCAGAGCTACCTTCTTGCCAGGAGGGTCAAGAATGGCTGGTGTGGCTGTGCATTAGAACTGGCTGTTCACTGGAGCTAACTAGTGTGGCTGAGAGCCAGAGCTAGATGATGCAGCAGAATATGTCTGTTTGTACCATTGTGCACTATTGATGGCAAGGTGCAGTGGGACTTGAACCAGCAACTTCTAGATCTCCATGCTCACACTCAGCTGGATGTTTCATCCATTAAGCTATTCCTCTACATTAAAGAAGCTTTGTAATAATCTCTAGCTGACCAATACAGTGAAGAGTGGAGGAGTGGCCTAGTGGTTAGGGTGGTGGACTTTGGTCCTGAGGAACTGAGTTTGATTCCCGTCACAGGCAGTTCCTTGTGACTCTGGGCAAGTCACTTAACCCTCCATTGCCTGCCGCATTGAGCCTGCCATGAGTGGGAAAGCACGGGGTACAAATGTAACAAAAAAAAAAAAATAAAAAATAAGAGGTGCAACAGAAGCATTTAGAGACACTACAGCATACAGCTAGTGATGCCATTGATTCAGTGGTGGCTAGAGTTGGTATGCAACAGTTTTAGTCAGTGTCAGAAGGCAGAGCTGGTGTGGACAACCAACACAGCTAACCTTTAGCACTGTGGTGCAGTGCTAGCTGTCCCAGCCATGCAATGAACTGCTTGTTAAGGCAAGCAATATGGGAGAGTAAAATATGCCCCAATTTATATGGAGCCGAGTTCCACAGCTTCTAATATGATGCACAAACCAGCATTGAATCTGTGACCTTCAAGTTGAAAGTCTATCACCTTCCAGAATAAAATTATTTTCTCTGAGGCCATGTTATCTCTCTTGGTCTCCATAGCAGTGCTACCATGGTGCCATTTTCTAGAGACAACATGGCCTCAGACAAAATAATATTTCTCACAGAAACATGCAGCCAATAGCACTAAACTTCTTTGTAAGATGCTAAAAAAGGAATACCTATACTGCCAATATAAATAGAGTTCTGGTAACCAAAAGGAAGTTCCATGAAAGAAATGACGGAAACTTTAAGGGTGGTGTTTTCTTTTTTTTTAGTAACTGCCCTCTGTGAAAAAACTGAGGGGACTCTAGCTCTCTAAATGAAAGGGATATAAGAGTATGAAGACACTAATTAGGCCCTTTCAAAGGCCTAACACACATGGTGCACTGTCCTGATGCTGTTCATTGGCTCCCACACTAGAAACATTTAACCAACTCTGGAACTATAAGTAAAATCTTAGCTCAGACGTGGACATGGAGTAAAGACGTGCCATAGCCACTGCCACTCGAAAGGCAATGTCTGGGGTGACACACTGTCTTCCTGCATGGCCTCATGCACTGGAAAAAGATTGAAGAAGCATTCTAGTGCTCGTCATTTTAAGATTAGCAGATGCAGGTATAGCAGGATCAGAAGAAGAAATATTAAGAACCTGGAGAGCCTTAAACTCCTCTTTATGAAACATCCAAACTGTAGGAGGAATCAGAGTCCTCTGTAAATATCTCCCCCTCCTCCAATTCCTCATGCCTCTGTTCAGAGACTGCCCAGAAATGACTCCCACCGAATGAGAGGGAAACAGGGGAGCAATAGACCCTACTTCTGAGCTGAAGTGCAAACATCTTCTCTTTGGGGCAGGGTCCATCAGTGGAGACCGAGGCAGTGAACAAGCCAGAAATCTCCAAAGGCTGAGCTAAAAAGGAATTGTCAGTTCCCCTACCAGACTTCTGAAACATATAGGCATTATGAAGCAGCAGAATGAACTCGGGAGGGGGAGGGGGAGAGGAGGGAAGAGAGGTCAGAAGACCCAGCACCGGAAAAACCCCCATAGCGTCTGACATGTGTGTAAGGACCTCCGAAGGCGTGCCGGGTAAAGGAGCAACCAGAAGCGTTGCTCCTGAATCAGCTGCCGGATCACTTTCGGCCCCATGGGGATAATGAGCCCGCATCTCTCCCACATGGGAAACCGAGGGCCCCCCCCCCTTCCAGAGCACAGCCTGCACAGCCACCTGGACACTGCCCCAGTACTGCTCTCTGCTTCCCATAGTGGGACCAGCTTTTAACATTGGCAGCAATTGCAAAGAAAAAAGTAAAATCAAAACTGACCCAAAGGTGAAAAAAATGTAAAGATACACTCACCCTGGATAGCCAACCGTCAAGTGTCCTGCCTGTGCTGCTGGAAGCACACTCACTTCTTCTCTATCACTAAGCCCTTTACACTGGCCCAAACCAGTATCTCTCCTGCAGCCAAGGCTGTAGGCTTTAAAGAACTATGCCTCAATTTTTTTTTCTTCCATGAGGAAGGGTTAGAGAGAAGGATGGGGGAGAAACCTGGGGTGACCAGGTGTACCCCCTAAAGCTGACACCGCTCAGCTGTGCAACCCAAAGCTCTACTGAACTGAGAGACCCAGAACAGAAGCCACCATTAGATGAGACAAGGAGCTTGTGAGAGACCACCCATCCACCTGTGAAATAGAGAATACTGACCAAGGAGCATTCCATCCTATAAGACACTGCAGTTCAGCGCACTCTGTCTCCACCTGCTGATAAGATGGTCACAACCCACAAGTTTCTGGATTCATCTGCTGCTGACGCCAAGGCATTTAATTTCACTATGACTTTATCAGTCAATTGTTTTGGACATTTGCATTATGAAACAAGGAATTTGGACTGTAAAAGAGTGGGCAGAAACAATTACTTATGATTTGAAATTTATTATCCATATAAACTAAAGGCAAGTTTACTGATCAGCCAATTTTTGCTGCATCACCGTTTATATTACAATTCAAACACAAGATTTGAAGTGGTGCTTTTTACAAGCATATCCTATGTCTATACTTAAGCATATGAATAAACTAAATATATTCATTAAGACTTTTTGATTAATGTATTTAGTTATTCAAAGTTATCAAATCACAAGAGGATTGAAAAATTTCAAGAGGAGCTCGAGACTGGGAGATTGCGCATCCAAATGGTACATGACATTTAATGTGAGCAAGTATAAAGTAACGCACATAGGAAGAGGAATCCAAATTATAGCTAGAAGATGCCAAGGTTCCACATTAGGGAATCACCACCCAGGAAAAAGATTTACTGTAGGTGTCATCTGATGATACAATGAAATCCTCTGCTCAGTGTGCAGCCACAGCTAAGCAGCAAATAGGATGGTAGGAATTATTAGAAAAAGGAATGGAGAACAAACCTGAGATTATTGTATTGCCCTTGTATCACTCCATGGTGCAACAGCATCTCAAATATTTTGTGCAATTCTGGTCACTGCATCTCAAAAAAGATATAGCAAAATCAGAAAAGATAGAGAGAAGCACAATGAAAATGATAAAGGGGATGGGATGACTTGGAGTGGAGGAGTAGCCTAGTGGTTAGTGCAGCGGACTCTGATCCTGGGGAACTGGGTTCGATTCCCACTGCAGATCCTTGTGACTCTGGGCAAGTCACTTAACCCTCCATTGCACCAGGTACGAATAAGTACCAGTATATATACTATGTAAACCGCTTTGAATGTAGTTACAAAAACCACAGAAAGGCGGGATATCAAGTCCCAATCCCTTTCCCTGTGAGGAAAAGCTGAAGAAGCTAGGGCTCTTCATCCTGGAGAAGAGACGGATAAGGGGAGATAGGATAGAGGTCTATAAATTCCTGATTGGACTGGAATAAGTAGATGTGAATTGCTTGTACGCTCTTTACAAAATACAGTAAATCACTGGGGCGCAGGGGGGGGGGGCAGAAACACATGTTAATTTAAAATAAATCAGAGAAAATATGGTTATTCACTCACTGTGTAAACTCTGGAATTAGTTGCCAGAGAATGTGGTAAAAGCAGCTAGCTTAGCTGGGTTAAAAAAAAAAAAAAGGTTTTGTCAAGTTCCTAAAATAAAAGTCCATAAAATATTAAGATGGATAACATACGCCGCACAATAGATCTTATATACACAACACAGAAAAAAACACGGCCCGCAGTGCTACTCGGTCTGGATGCGGAAAAGGCGTTTGACCGGGTGCACTGGGGATATTTAGATAAGGTTTTGCATAGAGTGGGAATTGGACAGTATTTTAGAGCCTGGATCCAGGCCTTATACTCTTTGCCGAGGGCTTGTGTGAGAGTAAACGGGGGGAATTCAGTGACATTTGCGTTGGGGCACGGAACCAGACAGGGGTGTCCGTTGTCTCCATTATTGTTCGCTCTGGCGATGGAATTCCTGGCAGCAACTATTCGTGAGAATAATGATATTACTGGAGTGCAGGTTAGAGGGCAGGAGTATAAAATTGCACTCTTCGCAGATGATGTGCTGCTGTCATTAACAAATCCACTGGTTTCTTTGCCTAACTTAATGAAAGAATTAGGGGAATACGCATGGGTCTCGGGCTACAAATTGAACGCTAGCATATCTATGGGCTTAGCTGTGGGAGTTCCACGGGGATTGATGGAGACACTGAAGACGTCTTTTGCACTTAAATGGGAGAGTCGTGCATTATGTTACCTAGGAGTTAAGATTACGAGTGACCTATCAGAGCTTTTTGAAGCTAATTATCCAGCTCTGAAGAGGGAGGTGCAGAAAGACGTAGACAAATGGGCAACTATGGGATTGTCTTGGTTCGGGAGGATCGCGGCGATTAAGATGAATATTTTGCCCCGTCTTTTATATTTATTCCAGGTTCTTCCATTACGAGTACCCCGAACCTTTTTATCAGGTTTCCAGGATAAGTTGATCCACTTTATCTGGAACCAGAAAAGACCAAGGTTATCACGAGCTCTTCTATATAAAAGTAAAAGGTTAGGAGGGTTGGGAGTGCCGAACTTGTTCTGGTACTATTGTGCGGCACAGACCAGAGCGGCGGTGGACTGGTTTAGGAAAGACAGTTATAAATTGTGGATTGATATTGGACAGGATTTAGTGGGATCACGGAAATTAGCCCATTTAATGTGGCTTCCTAACAAATATAGGGGCAGAGTTGATATGTTCCCGCCCACAGTACAAGCTACGTTCTACTATTGGGATCTTATGTTTTCAGAACATCAACCGGTATCTGGCTTAGCTCCCATAGCAGATAAACCAATGTTCGAGCCAGGTATAGGAAATAATACCTTCAGGAGATGGGCAGACTCTGGGCTGGACATGTTAGGTCAGATGCATGTAGAGGAGAAAATAGTGCCTTTTGTACAGCTGGTGGATGATTTTGGGATCAGGGATAAGGACTATTATGCCTACACACAGGTACAGCACTTTTTGACAGGCCAGGCCTACAGAGGAAGCCTGAAGCGGGAGATGCATCCATTGGAGGAAATATGCGTAGACTCTTAAGATTGAGAGAGGACTGATATCCTTCCTGTATGCACACTTGGTGGCCAATGCCAAACCATATGTGCAACACAGGAGGATGTGGGAGCAAGAATTACATTTCACTTTACCGGAGGCGGACTGGGTGACACTGGAGAAAAGGATTTTG